>NC_134356.1:693240066-693592566 GCF_048569485.1 Anomaloglossus baeobatrachus | reverse complement strand
TGATGAAGTCCCGACCTCAGCGCTGTCAATGTCCTCCATGGCCGCCGCTTGTCACATCACCTTTTCTCGCTTCCGACCCGAGACTGACTAGCGGTGAGGTCACGGGCCGCTCGCGATACTTGGCTGTGAAGGCGGCGGTCATTGAACTCAGTGACAGGTGCTGTCAGTGTGCTGGAGATCAGCGCAGGTAATGTACCTCGCTGACAGCAGCACTTGTCATCCCCTGCAGTGACCTGGGCTTACCCATTGATGTTAGCTCAGGTCACTGCACTGCTCTCCCAGCCAATGGGGAACATCCTGCTCTTCACTGATTGGGACAGTGTGGATCGTCATGGCAACCCCTTGGATTACACCAGACCTGGATTTGTTTTTCTTTCTAATAAATTGGTTAAAGAGGGAATGTATTGGGGAGTGTTTTTTCAAATAAAAATGTGTTACATAGTTACATAGTTACATAGTTACTAAGGTTGAAAAAAGACCTAGGTCCATCTAGTTCAACCTTCCTCCACCAGTTCTACATTTGGTCACTAAGTCATTTATAACCAACAATGTTTTGTGTACTGAGGAAATCATCCAGCCCTTTTTTAAAAGCTGTTATAGTATCTGCCATTACTACCTCTTGTGGTAGGGTATTCCACAGTCTGACTGCTCTAACTGTAAAGAACCCTTTCCTATTTAGCTGCCGGAATCGCTTTTCTTCCACTCGCAGTGAGTGCCCCCTGGTCCTTAGTATTGTCTTCGGAAGAAATAAGTCATGTGCCAGTCCTTTATATTGACCACACATATATTTATACATATAAATGAGATCTCCTCTGAGACGTCTTTTTTCTAAGCTAAACATATCTAACTTTTTCAACCTGTCATCATACGGGTGGCCTCCATTCCTTGTAATAGTCTAGTTGCTGCCTTTGAACTGACTCTAACTTCTGAATGTCCTTTTTAAAATGTGGAGTCCAAAACTGGATCCCATATTCCAGATGTGGCCTTACAAGTGATTTATAGAGGGGTAATAATACGCTGGGATCGCGGGATCTAATCTCTCTTTTTATACACCCTAGAATCTTGTTTGCTTTTGCAGCTGCTGCTTGACATTGAGTGCTGCTGCTCAGCTTATTTGTAATGAGAATACCCAAGTCCTTCTCCTGTTCTGTAGTCCCGAGTTTACTTCCATTTAATGTATACGCAGCTATAGGATTACTCCGTCCTAGGTGCATTACTTTACATTTATCAACATTAAATCTCATTTGCCAAGTATCTGCCCATTCTGACATCTTATCCAGATCTTTTTGTAATATTATACTATCAAGGTCAGTTTTTAATATCCTACATAGTTTGGTGTCATCAGCAAAGACTGACACTTCACTATCAATCCCATCCACAAGGTCATTAATAAAGAGATTAAAAAGAATTGGTCCTAGCACAGATCCCTGCGGCACCCCACTGCTGACTATGGCCCATTTAGAGAATGTTCCATTTATGACTACTCTTTGTTTCCTATCTTTTAGCCAATTCCTTACCCAGTTGCATATAGTTTCCCCCAGTCCTTGCTTCTGGAGCTTTAGTATAAGCCTATTATGTGGTACAGTATCAAATGCCTTTGCAAAGTCCAGATAAATCCCCTCAGCTGCATTACCAATATCCAGGTTTGCACTTACCCCCTCATAGAACCCCAACAGGTTTGTTAGACACGACTTATCTTTCATGAAACCATGCTGTCTGTCAGTTATCATATTATTTTCTGCAATATATTTTTGCATGTCATCCCTTAAAATGCCCTCAAAAACTTTGCATACTACTGATGTCAGGCTTACTGGACGGTAGTTGCCTGGATCTATCCTCTTACCTTTCTTAAATATCGGTACCACATCAGCAATCCTCCAATCCTCAGGCACCAACCCTGTTACAAGCGAGTCTAAAAAGATGAGATACAGCGGTCTGTCAATTACGGAGCTCAATTCCCTCAATATTCGTGGATGAATGCCATCTGGCCCTGGGGATTTGTCAATGTTTAATTTACTCAGATGCAGGCGTACTTCTTCTTGTGTTAAATTAATTATATCGGGTGGTGAACTTTGATTTTTCACTTGTTGAATGATGCCTGGTACAGTCAGTTCCTTGGTGAACACAGATGAGAAATGCCTATTTAATATCTCAGTCTTTTGTTTGTCCTCTATAACTAACTTGTTATTATATTTTAAGGGGCCAATACTATCCTTTGTTTTCCTTTTGGCATTAATGTATTTATAAAAGATTTTGGGATTTATTTTAATGTCATTGGCGATTTTTGTTTCAGTAGCTAGTTTTGCTTGTTTGATTTCTTTTTTGCATTGCCTATTGATATCTTTATACTCCTGCAATGCTATTTCTGTATTCTCAGCCTTCAAGATTTTAAACGCCCTTTGTTTTTGTTTTATTATACTTTGTACAGTCTTATTTATTCATAGTGGTTTCTTTTTATTCCGGGACGTTTTATTACCAGAGGGTATAAGTTTTTTACAGGACTCTAGCAATATATCCTTAAACTTTACCCATTTATGTTCAGTATCCCCAGTTACCATGACTTTGTCCCAATCTACACATTTAAGCCTCTTCCCTTAATTTGTTGAAATCAGCTTTCCTAAAATTTCAGGTGTTAGCATTCCCCCTTTGAAATGTTCTATTGAATATTACGTTGAAGCTTACTATATTATGATCGCTGGTGCCCAAGTGCTCCCGGACCTGTAGATCTGAAATTGTATCCGGTCTATTTGACAGAACCAAATCTAGCAAATTATCTCCCCTCGTCGGTTCATCTACCATCTGAGAGAGGAAATGGTCTTGAATGGTAGATAAGAATTTACAGCTTTTAGCACAACCAGAAGATTCTATGTCCCACTGTATGTCTGGATAGTTGAAATCCCCCATAATAAGAACCCGATTATTATTATGAGCTGCCTTTTCAATTTGTTCCAGCATTTCACCCTCTATTTGTTCAAGTATGTTAGGAGGCTTATAGCAAACTCCAATTAGCATTTTTCCATTATTCTCCTCCCCATGTACATTTACCCATACTGACTCTACATTGTTGCAGTTCCCCCCAATGTCATCATTCAACACAGGTTTTAGATTAGATTTAATAAATATACACACCCTACCACCTTTTTTGTCTTTCCTGTCCCTCCTAAATGTACTATAACCCTGTATGTTTGTCACCCAGTCATGGCTTTCATCCAGCCAGGTTTCCGTAATGCCCACCACATCATAATCCATGGTTGACATAAGAGTCTCCAATTCATTCATTTTGTTTGCAAGACTTCTTGAATTTGCCAGTAGACATTTAATCCTATTAACACCTTTATTACTCCTAGCCTCCCTACGTTCCTTGCATGTCCCATCCCCCCCTAATCCTTCATTGACCCCTACCATCTCACTGTCTCTATCTGCTCTATCTATTTCCTTTTTTGCTCCACTACCCTCCCTCCCCCCAGATCCTAGTTTAAAAGCTCCTCCATCCGTCTGACCATTTTCTCCCCCAGCACAGCTGCACCTTCCCCATTGAGGTGCAGCCCGTCCCTACCATAGAGCCTGTAGCCGACTGAGAAGTCAGCCCAGTTCTCCATGAACCCGAACCCTTCCTTCCTGCACCAATTTCTAAGCCACGTGTTTATCTCCCTAAGCTCCCGCTGTCTTTCTAGTGACGCTCGTGGCACCGGTAGTATTTCTGAAAACACCACCTTGGAGGTCCTGGACTTCAGCTTCTCTCCTAGTTCCCTGTAATAATTTTTAAGGACCTTCCACCTGCCTCTAACTTTGTCATTAGTACCAGTGTGCACCATCACCGCTGGGTTTTCCCCAGCCCCACCCAGTAATCTGTCTATCCGATCCACAATATGCCGAACCCGAGCACCCGGCAGACAACACACTGTTCGGCATTCATGGTCTCGGTGACAGATGACCCTGTCTGTCCGCCTAATTATAGAGTCCCCTACCACTAACATCTGTCTGGGCTTTGCTGCACTCCTATTTCCCTCCTTCCTACAGCAGTTGTTTTCCTGGTTGCTAGGAGCAACGTCCTGCTGTAGTGACCCTAGTCCTGGCCCTTCATTCCTGATATCAGCCAAACAGGCATATTTACTAGGTTGTGCCAGGTCAGGACTAGGCTCCCTGACTCTTTTTCACCTACTTCTTCTTCTAACTGTTACCCAACTACCTACCTCTGGGTCCTGATCTTCTCCACCTCCACCCTCCTCCATATCACTGGCCCCAGCCAGAGAAAGCTCAGTGAGCTCTAAACTCCTCTCCAGGTTTGCAATGCCCCTGAGTGTTGCAAGCTGCTTATTTAGATTAGTTACCTTGGCTTCCAAACACGCAACATGCTTGCATCGAGTGCAGACATATTCACCCTCAAACGGCTGCTCAAGGCATGCATACATCTGACAAGATACACAACTGGTAGCATTGTCCATGGAGCACCTATCAAATGGGGATAAACAGTAAAGTAGAAAAACAAAGAGAGAAAAAAACAAAAAACCCAATGGGAAACGTATAAGGATAAATTCAAACTATGTTCTTGTGTCAAACTATGTAATTGTGTTGAAATTATGCCACACTTATCTTTAAACCCTGCACACTTTGCTGCAGAACCTCGCACGCTCAGCACCTTGTTTGATCTGGCTCGTTTATATAGTTCTACAGGACTTCCAGAAACTGCCAGAAGCTTCTAGAAACAGGTGTTTGTCGTCTATTTTTTTTATTACTGACTGGGTTGGTGATGTCGGGTATCTGATAGACGCCTGACCTCACCAACCCCAGGGCTTGATGCCAGATGACATTACACCACATCTGGTATTAATCCCATATATTACCCCGTTTGCCACCGCACCAGGGCACGGGATGAGCTGGGGCGAAGCACCAGGATTGGCACATCTAATGGATGCGCCACTTCTGGGGCGGCTGCGGCCTGCTATTTTTAGGCTGGGGAGAGTCCAGTAACCATGGACCTCCCTAGTCTGAGAATATCAGACCCCAGCTGTCTGCTTTACCTTGGCTGGTGATCCAATTTTGGGGGGACTCCTACGTGTTTTTTTTTTTAATTATTTATTTAATTTAAAATAACAGCGTGGGGGTGCCCTCAGTTTTGGATTACCAGCCAAGGTGAGGTTGCCAGCTGTGGTTTGCAGGCTGCATCCGTCTGCTTTACCCTAGCTGGCTACAAAACTGGGGGGAACCCTACATCATTTTTTTTTTCATTTTTTTCATTTTTTTGGCTAAATACAAAGCTAAGCACCCCTTAATGCCACATGAAAGGTACCAAAGGGTGCAAAATTACAAAATGCAGGAGAGTGGGACATTATGTGTCTTTCTGCCATTATAATGACAGAAAAGACTGATATAAAGTGCACAAGCACAAGAAAATCACCAGAGCGTTCTACGCTGTGAAAAGCAGTAGAAAATGGTACTGGAGTGAACATGTGACCGCCTCATGTAGGATGAAGCTATGGATCCTGGGTAAATTTATGTATTTACCCTCCTTCAGTTTTTTTGCAGTACACAAAAAAAACGGAAGGCACACGGATGACAAACAGATGATATACGGACCGTCTACGGAACGGAAACGGATGCCACACGGATGCACCCGTGAAAAAAAACGGACTGTTTTTTGCAGACCGCAAAAATGGATCGGTCGTGTTAATGTAGCCTTATTCTGATCTGCCGTTTATAAACAGCAGGTAGAAATAAGTGAATAACGCCACCCAGTGTCAGGATATCTCCGGGGTTTCAGGGCTAGCTGAGACCCTGGAGATCATGATTCAGGACGTTTTTTCCGGTCCCCGCTCACGTGATCACAGGTATACACCGTACACCGATGATCACGTTACAGTAAATGACAGTGTCGGTAAAAATTTATTTATCTCCCATCTGGCATGAACAAACATGATAAATCTCCTCCCCGGTCCCCTCCGGTCCCCCGGTGTCGCCAAAGTGCCCCCCCTGATGCCCTCCCAGAAATCCAAGATGGCCGCGCGCACAGCAGCGCGCCGGCCGCATTCACCCTACTCCTCTGATTTCTGTCACATGTGCCATGACACATGCAACAGAAAACTCCTCCCCAGGCCCTTCCAGGTCAGCCCTTTGACCCCACCGGTGTTCCCCGGTGTCCCACGGTACCTGTGCAGCGTTGATCCCCCCACGGCCCTCTCCTTCACAATAGATGCTGCCGCATGCACAGAGCGGCTGTCAGCTCAGATTCCTGTGTTCAGACACAGTGAGTGGTGGTTATGCATCTGTAAGCTAACTGGGCGGCACGGTGGCCCAGTGGTTAGCACTGCAGTCTTGCAGCGCTGAGATCCTGGGTTCAATTCTCACCCAGGACACCATCTGCAAAGAGTTTGTATGTTCTCCCCGTGTTTGCGTGGGTTTCCTCCGGGTACTCTGGTTTCCTCCCACACTCCAAAGACATACAGCGCTATGGAATTAATAACGCTATATAAATTAATATATTATTATTATTACTGCAATGCCCTGCTCATGAGGTAAGGAACATAATTGATCAGGAGAGCTATATACTACATTTCCAAATGGAGGGATTTGCTCTTATAGTTTCCCTGCTGAATGACTACCAAACATGAGAGTCCGTTATACGCCACAAGAAAACACATCTAAATAGCGAGCTCTGTTGTTAAGTATTCATTCAGCAGGATAACTGGACTTAAAGGGGTATTCCATCTCCAAGATTGTATCCCCAAAATATAGTAGGTGGAATAGCAATAATATAAGCAAATACCAATATTTGGAAATGTAGAATAGTTCTCCTGATTAGGCATGCCCTTACCTCATGAGCAGGGCATTGCAGCTTTGGTAGCAACCATTACGACATGGACTCTGCTGCTGTGGACCCGGGGAGAGTGAGTGCAGATTCATTGCACCCACACTCCTCACATGAAGGGTCTGCACTCCTAGAAAATGGGGGATACGTTCCCTGAGTGTCTCCCCCCATATTCTAGATGGTGCAGAGTCGTCGTGGGACCCCTTTATTTTTTTTCTTACAATAAATTGGTGAAAGAGGAAATGTTTTCGGGACTGGTTTTTCAAATAAATTTCTTTTGTCGATTTTTTTTTGTTAGTACTGACAGTTTATGATGTTGGGTATCTAATAGACGCCATGACATCACAAACTGCTGGGCTTGATGTCAGGTGACCTTACAGCTAGTATCAACCCGATTTATTACCCCGTTTGCCACTCCACCAGGGCACAGGATGAGCTGGGGTGAAGCGCCAGGATTGGCGCATCTAGTGGATGCGCCACGACTGGGGTGCCTGCGGCCTGCTATTTTTAGGCTGTGAATGCCCAATAACTATGGACCTTCCCACCCTGAGAATACCAGATTACAGCTGTCCCGTTTACCTTGGCTGATGATCCAACATCCTACAGCCGTCTGCTTTACCCTAGCTGGCTATCAAAAATGGGGGGACCCAACGTCATTTTTTTTTAACTATTTTTTAAATAGAAAAAATTAATGGGCTTCCCTGTATTTTGATTGCCAACCCAGGTAACGGCAGGCAGATGGGGGTGGCAACCCATAGCTGTCTGCTTTATCTGCGCTGAGAATCAAAAATACCGCGGAGCGCTACGTCATTTTTTTTAAACATTTATTTCTACAGCACTGTGATGTCCAGCAATCAAAATACAGGGAAGCCCATTTTGTTTTTAGTTATTTAAATAAATAATTAAAAAAAATATATATGAGCTCCCGCTGCATTTTTTGTATTGCTAGCTAAGGGTAATCCAAGCAGCTACTGGCTGCTAACCCCCACTGCTTGGTGTTACCTTCACTGGCAATGGAAAATCCAGGGAAGCATTTTTTTTTTTTTTGCCAAAAAACTACAAAAAAAGGACGTGAGCTTCGCCATATTTTTGTATGCTAGCCAGGTATAGCAGGCAGGTGCTGGAAGAGTTGGATACAGCGCCAGAAGATGGCTCTTCTATGAAAGTGCCATTTTCTGAGTCGGCTGCAGACTGCAATTCGCAGCAGTGGGGCCCAGAAAGCTCAGGCCAACCTGTGCTGCGGATTCCAATCCCCAGCTGCCTAGTTGTACCTGGCTGGACACAAAAATGGGGCGAAGCCTACGTCCTTTGTTTTCTAATTATTTCATGAAATTCATGAAATAATAAAAAAAGGGCTTCCCTTTATTTTTGGTTTCCAGCCGGGTACAAATAGGCAACTAGGGGTTGGGGGCAGCCGTACCTGCCTGCTGTACCTGGCTAGCATACAAAAATATGGCGAAGCCCACATAATTTTTTCAGGGGGCAAAAAACTTCTGCATACAGTCCTGGATGGAGTATGCTGAGCCTTGTAGTTCTGCAGCTGCTGTCTGTCTGTATGGAGAAGAGCAGACAGCAGCTGCAGAACTACAAAGCTCAGCATACTCCATCCAGGACTGTATGCAGAAGTTTTTTGCCCATCAAAAAAATGACGTGGGCTTCGCCATATTTTTGTATGCTAGCCAGGTACAGCAGGCAGCCACGGGCTGCCTCCAACCCCCAGTTGCCTATTTGTACCCGGCTGGGAACCAAAAATATAGGGAAGCCCGTTTTTTTAATTATTTCACTTATTTCATGAAATAATTAAAATACAAATGACGTGGGCTTTGCCCCATTTTTGTGTCCAGCCGGGTACAACTAGGCAGCTGGGGATTGGAATCCGCAGCACAGGTTAGCCCGAGGTTTCTGGGCGCCTCTGCTGTGAATTGCAGTCCGCAGCCGCCCCAGAAAATGGCGCTTTCACAGAAGCGCCATCATCTGGCGCTGTATCCAACTCTTCCAACAGCCCTGAAGCCGGGTGGCTTGTTGGGTAATAATGAGTTAATGCTAGCTTTGTTTTACTAGCTAGTATTAAGCCAGAGATTCTTAATGTCAGGCATGTTTGACCCGGCCATTAAGAATCTCCAATAAAGGGTTAAAAAAAGACACCACACAGAGAAAAAATACTTTAATAGAAATAAATACACAGACACATTAGAGACTCCATCTTTATTACCCCCTGTCAGCCCTCCACGATCCATGGTCTTCTGTCTTTCTCGTTCAACAAATGCAGCTCTGCTCCATCACTGCTGCATGGGGGAAGACGCTGCTTCCCGTGCAGTCTTCACTCCGTGAGAGATCAGTGCTGATGGCTGTTGGCGGTAACAGCGGTAACGCTGACAGACGCGGGTACCATAGCAACGGTGCTCCCGGAGCCGCAGTTAGCGGTGACGTTACCGCTAACTGCATTGCTATGGCAACGGTGATCTCCGTTAATGACCGGCTGTGTCAGCCGGTCCCTAATGGAATGGGGAGTCGACCGTGTGCTAGAGCATGTCGCCGGTACACGGCGATACACAAATGTGCACCGTGTACCGGAGAGTGCAATGGCAGGTCCTACATGACGCGTCATAGTCATGTGACCAGTCTGTAGCCAATGAGATAATAGCCACGTGACTGGTCACATGGCTATTTTGACGTCAAGATATGTCCTGCATCACTGCTGGCAGTGCTGGTCACCAGGAGGATTCAGCGATCATCGGATGGAATAGCGGCAGGAGACAGAGTGCAGGAGGGATCGCGGGGACCGGTAAGTGTTATGGCAATGTTCATTAACTGTATGTGTACATTTATAATGCGTTTTTATGTGTTTGTGATTGCCTCCCATTATTTCCTATTGGTTCGAGTTCGGTTCGTCGAACGTTCGCCGAACTGAACTCGAACGAGACCTCCGTTCGTCGAACCGAACTCGAGCCGAACCACGGCCGGTTCGCTCATTTCTAGTCATCACATGATCTCCAGATACCATGGCAACCATCAGATCCCTATGATCATGTCACTCTTATGTCAGCTGGGAACGGTGCAATCCCTGCTGTGGCCAATTAATTTGTGTTGTCACATTTTGACAGATTCACCCACACCTGTTAACCCCACATGTCTGCTTTTCAAATTGGTGGGGATTACGGCTACATGACCAATGACATACCAGTATGTCATTGGTCATGAAGGGATTAAGTAGAATTACTTATCTTTAGTGATGGGTGGACATGCAAATACCCGAGATTGGCGGGTCCAATCAAATTTAAAAAAAGCCCGGTTTGGGCCCAGTAATGATTAGAGTTGAGCGCGGTTCGTGGTTCGTGGTTCTCCAGTTCTAGGCTCGAGTGATTTTTGGGCTGTTCGAGATCGAACTAGAACTCGAGCTTTTTGCTAAAAGCTCGATAGTTCTAGATACGTTCGAGAACGGTTCTAGCAGCAAAAAGCAGGGCTTTTTACAGCTACAGTGAGCAGGAGCCATCGCTGGCAGCCTGCCACAAGCTGGTAACCAAGATAAACATCGGGTATCCAAGCAAAGCGCTTTGGTTAGTAACCCGATGTTTATCTTAGTTACGTGCAGGAAGCCCGCACTTTCCCGCTCAGCTCGCTCCACCCCCTCCTGCCCGCGGCATGTACACATACATACACATACACAAACACACACACACACACACACATCCACCACCCCCCCCCCCCGCCCGCCCGCTCGCTCGCTCGCTCGGCTTACCTGCGGTGATGAAGTCCCGCCATCCCGACCTCAGCGCTGTCACTGTCCTCCATGGCCGCCGCTTGTCACATCACCTATCGCTTCCGACCCGAGACTGACACTGGCGGTGACGTCACGGACCTCTCGCGATACTTGATGTGAAGGCGCCGGTCATTGACCTCAGTGACAGGGGCTGTCAGTGTGCTGGAGATCAGCGCAGGTAATGTACCTCACTGACAGCAGCACTTGTCACCCCCTGCAGTGACCTGGGCTGACCCATTGATGTTAGCTCAGGTCACTGCACTGCTCTCCCAGCCAATGGGGAACATCCTGCTCTTCATTGA
This sequence comes from Anomaloglossus baeobatrachus, assembly GCF_048569485.1. NCBI lineage: Eukaryota > Metazoa > Chordata > Amphibia > Anura > Aromobatidae > Anomaloglossus > Anomaloglossus baeobatrachus. Next base: position 693,581,699 of record NC_134356.1, on the reverse strand, counting down.
CTGGGACAGTGTGCATCGTCATGGCAACCCCTTGGATTACACCAGACCTGGATTTGTTTTTCAATCTAATAAATTGGTTAAAGAGGGAATGTTTTGGGGAGTGTTTTTTCAAATAAAAATGTGTTTGTCGTGTATTTTTTTTTTATTACTGACTGGGTTGGTGATGTCGGGTATCTGATAGACGCCTGACCTCACCAACCCCAGGGCTTGATGCCAGGTGACATTACACATCTGGTATTAACCCCAAATATTACCCCGTTTGCCACCGCACCAGGGCGCGGGATGAGCTGGGGCGAAGCACCAGGATTGGCGCATCTAATGGATGCGCCACTTCTGGGGCGGCTGCGGCCTGCTATTTTTAGGCTGGGGAGATTCCAATAACCATGGACCTCCCTAGTCTGAGAATATCAGGCCCCAGCTGTCTGCTTTACCTTGGCTGGTGATCCAATTTTGGGGGACCCCTACGTGTTTTTTTTTTAAATTATTTATTTAATTTAAAATAACAGCGTGGGGTGCCCTCAGTTTTGGATTACCAGCCAAGGTGAGGTTGCCAGCTGTGGTCTGCAGGCTGCAGCCGTCTGCTTTACCCTAGCTGGCTACAAAACTAGGGGGAACCCTATGTCATTTTTTTTTCATTTTTTTGGCTAAATACAAAGCTAAGCACCCCTTAGTGCCACATGAAAGGTACCAAAGGGTGTTCCACTTTTTCTCCATTTTTTTCTCCACTTTCTCTCCACTTTTTCTCCACTTTTTCTCCATTTTTTTCTCCACTTATTCTCCACTTTTTCTCCTCTTATTCTCCACTTTTTCTCCACTTTTTCTCCACTTTTTCTCCTCTTATTCTCCACTTTTTCTCCACTTTTTCTCCACTTTTTCTCCATTTTTTTCTCCACTTTCTCCACTTTTTCTCCACTTTTTTCTCCACTTTTTCTCCTCTTATGCTCCACTTTTTCTCCTCTTAATCTCCACTTTTTCTCCACTTTTTCTCCACTTTTTCTCCACTTTTTTCTCCACTTTTTCTCCTCTTATGCTCCACTTTTTCTCCACTTTTTCTCCACTTTTTCTCCACTTTTTCTCCACTTTTTCTCCACTTTTTCTCCTCTTAATCTCCACTTTTTCTCCTCTTATGCTCCACTTTTTCTCCACTTTTTCTCCACTTTTTCTCCACGTTTTCTCCACTTTTTTCTCCACTTTTTCTCCTCTTATGCTCCACTTTTTCTCCACTTTTTCTCCACTTTTTCTCCACTTTTTCTCCACGTTTTCTCCACGTTTTCTCCACTTTTTTCTCCACTTTTTCTACTCTTATGCTCCACTTTTTCTCCACTTTTTCTCCACTTTTTCTCCTCTTAATCTCCACTTTTTCTCCACTTTTTCTCCACTTTTTCTCCACTTTTTCTCCACTTTTTCTCCACTTTTTTCTCCACTTTTTCTCCACTTTTTTTCCTCTTATGCTCCACTTTTTCTCCACTTTTTCTCCACTTTTTCTCCTCTTATGCTCCACTTTTTCTCCACTTTTTCTACACTTTTTCTCCTCTTATGCTCCACTTTTTCTCCACTTTTTCTCCACTTTTTTCTCCACTTTTTCTCCTCTTATGCTCCACTTTTTCTCCACTTTTTCTCCACTTTTTTCTCCACTTTTTCTCCTCTTATGCTCCACTTTTTCTCCACTTTTTCTCCACTTTTTCTCCACTTTTTCTCCTCTTATGCTCCACTTTTTCTCCACTTTTTCTCCACTTTTTCTCCATTTTTTTCTCCACTTATTCTCCACTTTTTTCTCCACTTTTTCTCCTCTTATGCTCCACTTTTTCTCCACTTTTTCTCCTCTTATGCTCCACTTTTTCTCCACTTTTTCTCCTCTAATGCTCCACTTTTTCTCCACTTTTTCTCCACGTTTTCTCCACTTTTTTCTCCACTTTTTCTCCTCTTATGCTCCACTTTTTCTCCACTTTTTCTCCACTTTTTCTCCACTTTTTCTCCACGTTTTCTCCACGTTTTCTCCACTTTTTTCTCCACTTTTTCTACTCTTATGCTCCACTTTTTCTCCACTTTTTCTCCACTTTTTCTCCTCTTAATCTCCACTTTTTCTCCACTTTTTCTCCACTTTTTCTCCACTTTTTCTCCACTTTTTCTCCACTTTTTTCTCCACTTTTTCTCCACTTTTTCTCCTCTTATGCTCCACTTTTTCTCCACTTTTTCTCCACTTTTTCTCCTCTTATGCTCCACTTTTTCTCCACTTTTTCTCCACTTTTTCTCCTCTTATGCTCCACTTTTTCTCCACTTTTTCTCCACTTTTTTCTCCACTTTTTCTCCTCTTATGCTCCACTTTTTCTCCACTTTTTCTCCACTTTTTTCTCCACTTTTTCTCCTCTTATGCTCCACTTTTTCTCCACTTTTTCTCCACTTTTTCTCCACTTTTTCTCCTCTTATGCTCCACTTTTTCTCCACTTTTTCTCCACTTTTTCTCCATTTTTTTCTCCACTTATTCTCCACTTTTTCTCCTCTTATTCTCCACTTTTTCTCCACTTTTTCTCCACTTTTTCTCCTCTTATTCTCCACTTTTTCTCCACTTTTTCTCCACTTTTTCTCCATTGTTTTCTCCACTTTCTCCACTTTTTCTCCACTTTTTTCTCCACTTTTTCTCCTCTTATGCTCCACTTTTTCTCCTCTTAATCTCCACTTTTTCTCCACTTTTTCTCCACTTTTTCTCCACTTTTTTCTCCACTTTTTCTCCTCTTATGCTCCACTTTTTCTCCACTTTTTCTCCACTTTTTCTCCACTTTTTCTCCACGTTTTCTCCACTTTTTTCTCCACTTTTTCTCCTCTTATGCTCCACTTTTTCTCCACTTTTTCTCCACTTTTTCTCCACTTTTTCTCCACGTTTTCTCCACGTTTTCTCCACTTTTTTCTCCACTTTTTCTCCTCTTATGCTCCACTTTTTCTCCACTTTTTCTCCACTTTTTCTCCTCTTAATCTCCACTTTTTCTCCACTTTTTCTCCACTTTTTCTCCACTTTTTCTCCACTTTTTCTCCACTTTTTTCTCCACTTTTTCTCCACTTTTTCTCCTCTTATGCTCCACTTTTTCTCCACTTTTTCTCCACTTTTTCTCCTCTTATGCTCCACTTTTTCTCCACTTTTTCTCCACTTTTTTCTCCACTTTTTCTCCTCTTATGCTCCACTTTTCTCCACTTTTTCTCCACTTTTTCTCCTCTTATGCTCCACTTTTTCTCCACTTTTTCTCCACTTTTTCTCCATTTTTTTCTCCACTTATTCTCCACTTTTTCTCCTCTTATTCTCCACTTTTTCTCCACTTTTTCTCCACTTTTTCTCCTCTTAATCTCCACTTTTTCTCCTCTTATGCTCCACTTTTTCTCCACTTTTTCTCCACTTTTTCTCCACTTTTTCTCCACGTTTTCTCCACTTTTTTCTCCACTTTTTCTCCTCTTATGCTCCACTTTTTCTCCACTTTTTCTCCACTTTTTCTCCACTTTTTCTCCACGTTTTCTCCACGTTTTCTCCACTTTTTTCTCCACTTTTTCTCCTCTTATGCTCCACTTTTTCTCCACTTTTTCTCCACTTTTTCTCCTCTTAATCTCCACTTTTTCTCCACTTTTTCTCCACTTTTTCTCCACTTTTTCTCCACTTTTTCTCCACTTTTTTCTCCACTTTTTCTCCACTTTTTCTCCACTTTTTCTCCACTTTTTCTCCTCTTATGCTCCACTTTTTCTCCACTTTTTCTCCACTTTTTTCTCCACTCTTTCTCCTCTTATGCTCCACTTTTTCTCCACTTTTTCTCCACTTTTTCTCCACTTTTTCTCCTCTTATGCTCCACTTTTTCTCCACTTTTTCTCCACTTTTTTCTCCACTTTTTCTCCTCTTATGCTCCACTTTTTCTCCACTTTTTCTCCACTTTTTCTCCACTTTTTCTCCACTTTTTCTCCACTTTTTCTTCACTTTTTCTCCTCTTATTCTCCACTTTTTCTCCACTTTTTCTCCACTTTTTCTCCACTTTTTCTCCTCTTAATCTCCACTTTTTCTCCTCTTATGCTCCACTTTTTCTCCACTTTTTCTCCACTTTTTCTCCACTTTTTCTCCTCTTATGCTCCACTTTTTCTCCACTTTTTCTCCTCTTAATCTCCACTTTTTCTCCTCTTATGCTCCACTTTTTCTCCACTTTTTCTCCACTTTTTCTCCTCCTATGCTCCACTTTTTCTCCACTTTTTCTCCACTTTTTCTCCTCTTATGCTCCACTTTTTCTCCACTTTTTCTCCACTTTTTTCTCCACTTTTTCTCCTCTTATGCTCCACTTTTTCTCCACTTTTTCTCCACTTTTTCTCCACTTTTTCTCCACTTTTTCTCCTCTTAATCTCCACTTTTTCTCCTCTTATGCTCCACTTTTTCTCCACTTTTTCTCCACTTTTTCTCCACTTTTTCTCCTCTTATGCTCCACTTTTTCTCCACTTTTTCTCCTCTTAATCTCCACTTTTTCTCCTCTTATGCTTCACTTTTTCTCCACTTTTTCTCCACTTTTTCTCCTCCTATGCTCCACTTTTTCTCCACTTTTTCTCCACTTTTTCTCCTCTTATGCTCCACTTTTTCTCCACTTTTTCTCCACTTTTTTCTCCACTTTTTCTCCTCTTATGCTCCACTTTTTCTCCACTTTTTCTCCACTTTTTCTCCACTTATGCTCCACTTTTTCTCCACTTTTTCTCCACTTTTTTCTCCACTTTTTCTCCTCTTAATCTCCACTTTTTCTTCACTTTTTCTCCACTTTTTCTCCACTTTTTCTCCACTTTTTCTCCACTTTTTTCTCCACTTTTTCTCCACTTTTTCTCCTCTTATGTTCCACTTATTCTCCACTTTTTCTCTACTTTTTCTATGGTCGGTCTACCCATTAGCTCTGCCATGCATAGTGTAGCTCTACACCTACTGCACATGTTACTTTATGATTGACATCTCTTTCGTACCAGAGCTGTCTAAGCCTACTCTGACCCCATATTTGTCATTACTATATTGTCCTTGTACTGTATTATGACATTTGTATCATGTGTTTCATTTCTTGCTGTGTTGCAATTTTTTTGCTGCATCCCAATTGTACCTCTACATTGTTCGAGTTTATGTTATTGTTCTCTCACTCTTATGTGATACTGATTATTGTCATTTTTCATGATTACATGCAGATAAGTCCAATCTGACGAAGGCTCAGGCCGAAACGTCATTTGTAACTTGTTTTGGACAAAAACATATATGCTTATGAAAAAAAAAATTTCTTAATACGGACCAATAAAGAGTGATTTTGCATTACTATCCGTTGTGACTTACTGACTTAGTCTGGGAGATATAGAGTGCCGAGGTTACTCACTAATTTTATCTATTATTACCTCTGAGCACCTATATACCAGTGAGCAGAGCTTCCTCTACAGTAGTTCTCCTGATTAGGCATGCCCTTACCTCATGAGCAGGGCATTGCAGCTTTGGTAGCAACCATTACGACATGGACTCTGCTGCTGTGGACCCGGGGAGAGTGAGTGCAGATTCATTGCACCCACACTCCTCACATGAAGGGTCCGCACTCCTAGAAAATGGGGGATACGTTCCCTGAGTGTCTCCCCCCCATATTCTAGACGGTCCAGAGTCATCGTGGGACCCCTTTATTTTTTTTCTTACAATAAATTGGTGAAAGAGGAAATGTTTTGGGGACTGTTTTTTCAAATAAATTTCTTTTGTCGATTTTTTGTTTTTGTTAGTACTGACAGTTTATGATGTTGGGTATCTAATAGACGCCATGACATCACAAACTGCTGGGCTTGATCTCAGGTGACTTTACAGCTAGTATCAACCCGATTTATTACCCCGTTTGCCACTGCACCAGGGCACGGGATGAGCTGGGGTGAAGCGCCAGGATTGGCGCATCTAGTGGATGCGCCACGTCTGGGGTGCCTGTGGCCTGCTATTTTTAGGCTGTGAAGGCCCAATAACTATGGACCTTCCCACCCTGAGAATACCAGACCACAGCTGTCCGCTTTACCTTGGCTGGTGATCCAATTTGGGGGGTCCCCTACTTTTATTGTGTAATTATTAATATTTATAAAATAATTATAAAAAAGAGCCTGAGGGGACCTCCACATTGGATCCCCAACCACGGTAAAGCTGCCAGCTGTGGTTTTCAGGCTACAGCCGTCTGCTTTACCCTAGCTGGCTATCAAAAATGGGGGGACCCAACGTAATTTTTTTTTTTTAACTATTTTTTAAATAGAAAAAATTAATGGGCTTCCCTGTATTTTGATTGCCAACCAAGGTAACGGCAGGCAGATGGGGGTGGCAACCCATAGCTGTCTGCTTTATCTGCGCTGAGAATCAAAAATACCGCGGAGCGCTACGTCATTTTTTTAAAGATTTATTTTTACAGCACTGTGATGTACAGCAATCAAAATACAGGGAAGCCCATTTTATTTTTAGTTATTTAAATAAATAATTAAAAAAAATATATGTTAGCTCCCACTGCATTTTTTGTATTGCTAGCTAAGGGTAATCCAAGCAGCTACTGGCTGCTAACCCCCACTGCTTGGTGTTACCTTCACTGGCAATGGAAAATCCAGGGAAGCATTTTTTTTTTTTTGCCAAAAAGCTACAAAAAAAGGACGTGAGCTTCGCCATATTTTTGTATGCTAGCCAGGTATAGCAGGCAGGTGCTGGAAGAGTTGGATACAGCGCCAGAAGATGGCGCTTCTATGAAAATGCCATTTTCTGAGGTGGCTGCAGACTGCAATTCGCAGCAGTGGGGCCCAGAAAGCTCAGGCCAACCGGTGGTGCGGATTCCAATCCCAGCTGCCTAGTTGTACCTGGCTGGACACAAAAATGGGGCAAAGCCTACGTCATTTGTTTTCTAATTATTTCATGAAATTCATGAAATAATAAAAAAAGGGCTTCCCTTTCTTTTTGGTTCCCAGCCGGGTACAAATAGGCAACTGGGGGTTGGGGGCAGCCGTACCTGCCTGCTGTACCTGGCTAGCATACAAAAATATGGCGAAGCCACATAATTTTTTCAGGGGGCAAAAAACTTCTGCATACAGTCCTGGATGGAGTATGCTGAGCCTTGTAGTTCTGCAGCTGCTGTCTGTCTGTATGGAGAAGAGCAGACAGCAGCTGCAGAACTACAAGGCTCAGCATACTCCATCCAGGACTGTATGCAGAAGTTTTTTGCCCACCAAAAAAATGACGTGGGCTTCGCCATATTTTTGTATGCTAGCCAGGTACAGCTGGCAGCCACGGGCTGCCTCCAACCCCCAGTTGCCTATTTGTACCCGGCTGGGAACCAAAAATATAGGGAAGCCCGTTTTTTTTAATTATTTCACTTATTTCATGAAATAATTAAAAAACAAATGACGTGGGCTTCGCCCTATTTTTGTGTCCAGCCGGGTACAACTAGGCAGCTGGGGATTGGAATCCGCAGCACAGGTTAGCCCGAGGTTTGTGGGCGCCTCTGCTGCGGATTTCAGTCCGCAGCCGTCCCAGAAAATAGCGCTCTCATAGAAGCGCCATCATCTGGCGCTGTATCCAACTCTTCCAACAGCCCTGGAGCCGGGTGGCTTGTTGGGTAATCATGAGTTAATACTGGCTTTGTTTTACCAGCCAGTATTAAGCCAGAGATTCTTAATGTCAGGCACGTTTGACCCGGCCATTAAGAATCTCCAATAAAGGGTTAAAAAAAGACACCACACAGAGAAAAAATACTTTAATAGAAATAAATACACAGACACATTAGAGACTCCATCTTTATTACCCCTGTCAGCCCTCCACGATCATGCTCTTCTGTCTTCTTTCTTTCTAGTGTAGTAGTAGTGACGATTGTAGTGAGGGGCATCACTTGGGGCTGGGGAACCTCCATCCTAACTACAATGCTCACTACAATCGGGAAGCAGCGTGCAGCCTTCACTCCGTGAGTGATCACTGCTGGCTGCTAGCGGTAACGCTGACAGACGCGTTACCATAGCAACGGTGCTCCCGGAGCCGCGGTTAGCGGTGACGTCACCGCTAACTGCGTTGCTATGGCAACGGTGATCTCCGTTAATGACCGGCTGTGTCAGCCGGTCCCTAACGGAACGGGGAGTCGACCGTGTGCTAGAGCATGTCGCCGGTACACGGCGATACACATATGTGCACCGTGTACCGGAGAGATGCACTCGCAGGTCCTACATGACGTGTCATAGTCATGTGACCAGTCTGTAGCCAATGAGATAATAGCCACGTGACTGGTCACATGGCTATTTTGACGTCACGATAGGTCCTGCTTCTCTGCTGGCAGTGCAGGTCACCGGGAGGATTCAGCGATCATCGGATGGAATAGCGGCAGGAGACAGAGTGCAGAAGGGATCGCGAGGACGGGTAAGTGTTATGGCAATGTTTATTAACTGTTTGTGTACATTTATAATGCATTTTTATGTGTTTGTGATTGCCTCCCATTATAGCCTATACGTTCGAGTTCGGTTCGTCGAACGTTCGACGAACCGAACTCGAACGGGACCCCCGTTCGGCGAACCGGCCTCGAGCCGAACCGGGACCGGTTCGCTCATCTCTAGTAATGATCCCGGATATCTGGCTAGATGCTCGTTCCCATATAAATTCATAGGGGCGCAAATCAGATGCTTAAAAATGGTGGTGGAAAGCATAGGAAGACTGGAGCAAGAGCTCCATACTTACCAGTCTCCACACGGCTGTACGCTGCTTCTGGGGTCGCTCACTCTACTTCCGGGGCAGCTCATTATGTTTATGCATATGCACTGCTTCCTTCTCTCACCGGCATCCCCATATCTCTGATTGGTTGCAGTCGAAAATCGTCTTCAGCCTGTGTGACAGCGTCTTTGTGTCTGACTGCTTACAATCACAAAGGCTGTCTGCATCTACTGTATATTAGTGTAAAAATAAAAAAGTAAATTATAAAGTTGGTGTTGGTTCCCCCATATTATCATATCTAGCACATAAAAAGCATATAGCTATAGACTGACTGCAGCCCCCCAGCCATGTGCTTATCTTAGCTGTGTATTAAAATTATAAGAACCGCATGAGATATTTTTGTAAATCATTTAAATATATAATTTTAAAAAATGGTGTGTGGTCCCCCAATTTTGATACCCAACCATGATAAAGCTTACAGATGGGAGCTGGTATTTTAAGGCTGGGGAGTCCCATCCTTATTGGCCCCAACCTAAAAACAGCAACGTGCAGCTGCCCAGAATTGTTGTATCCATTAGATGCAACAATCTTAGAACTTTATCTAGCTAATCCTAATTGCCCTGATGCAGGGGCAATCGGGGTGATAAGGGGTTACAGAGCTCACAACTGCCACTAAGCTCTAAATGAGTATTGGGAGATGTCTATGAGACCCCCTTATTACTAATCTGTAAGTGAAAAAAATTAAGCACAAATACCCAAAAAACCCTTTATTTGAAATCAAATACAAGAAACAACCCTCTTTCACCCCTTCATTAACCCCCAGAACACCCAGGTTCGACAAAATCCACACAAGGTCCCATGACGATTTCAGTTCTGCTACATCTGAAATGACAGCACAGGGACATAGAATATGACTGCCCACTGTGAGCTTCAAGTAGAGAATTAATATAGCGATGAGCGGTGGCATCATTCAGGCTATTTGTGGCAGAACTGGAATCATCGGGAGACCTCGTGTGGAATACATTGGACCTGGGTGTTTTGGGAGTTAATAAAGGGGTGAAAGGTTAGCTTATTGTATTTTATTTCAAATAAAGGATTTTTTCTGTATTTGTGTTTATTTCTTCTCACTTGCAAATTTGTAATGGGGTCTCATTGATGCCTCCCATTACTAATCTAGGGCTTAGTGGCAGCTTTGAGCTGTTATTAACCCCTTATGACCCTAATTGCCACTGCACCAGGGTGGACAATCCTGTCTTGCTGTGGGCTGCTTTTTATAGGTTGGGGGGCCAATAACCATGGGCTTCCCCAGCCTGAAAATACCTGCTCCAAACTGGTAGCTTTATCATGTCTGGGTATCAAAATTGGGGGACCACATGTCATTTAATTCATATATTTATTAAATAATTAAGAAGAAAAGGTGCATGCGTTTCCTCTAATTTTGATACAGAGCCAAGATAACGCACATGACTTTGGGCTGCAGCCTTTAGTCGCATGTTTTATCATGGCTGGGTATCATAATATGGGGGGACCCTATGCCAATTTTTTATTTATTTATTTTTACACTAATCTAGATGCAGAAAGAGAGTGTGATTTAAAGCAATTAGATACGCTGTCATATATGGTGGGGACAATGTCTGACCAATCAGAGACATGGGGGCTTCCGGTGGTGGGAGAAGCAGTGCATATGCATGAAGATAATGATGAGACCTGGAAGTAGATTGAGCAGCAGCGGAATCAGTAAATAGCCACGTGGAGACTTGTAAGTATGAAGTGCTTACTTTAGTCTTATTTTCTTTCTATTTTCTTTGATTTTTTTATTATCTAGTTGGCCGGATTCGAATCATGACCCAGAGTTCCCTGAGAACTCAGGACCTGGGGTCAGATCTCAGGTTCTTTTAATTTGGACTTTTACGGTCCGAGTACGCCAATCACTACTTATCGTCATTGCTAACTAGTGATTTATTCTTATTTACCTACTGGTAGCATAATTATATATAACTCACAACTTTGCTAAAGATTTTTTTAATTTTAATTTTCAAAATATTTTGAAAACTTTTTTCTTTTCAAAAAAATTGTCATTCATACAGAGTCAATGTCTAAGATTCATTTTGGCCAAAAGGAGGCACTATATTCCCTTATTGCTCATGCATCAAGATAGGCCCTTCAGGTGGAGACAATACTGGACAATACAATGTGTAGACTGGAGGAGCAGAAGAAGGTATTTCTGTGCTGCCCGTCATTAGAAAAATACAAAAAAAAGTTTTTTTTGTATAATAAAAGGAGTAGAGATGAGCGAACCGGTCCCGGTTCGGCTCGAGGTCGGTTCGCCGAACGGAGGTCCCGTTCAAGTTCGGCTCGTCGAACGTTCAACGAACTGAACTCGAACTGCATAGGAAACAATGGCAGGCAATCACAAACACAGAAAAACACCTAGAAAACACCCTCAAAGGTGTCCAAAAGGTGACAAACAACTCACAACACAACACAAACACATGGGAAAGTGACAAGGACATATACTCATGCGAAAACAAAACAGCTGGACAAGGAAAAAGAGGAGGACACACAGATATATGAGTATATGCAAGGAAACATCGATTCCATTATTGTGCAACTTGAGCCCTGCTCATTTTAGGCTTCCAATCTGGATAAATTGCCTGAGCTCGCCACGTACGCCTTGGGGATCTTGTCATGTCCTGCAGCCAGCGTTCTCTCGGAACCTGTCTTCAGTGCTGCTGGGGGTCTGCTGGCAGATAAGCACACGCGTCTGTCCACTGACAATGTGGACATGGCTCTCAGAGGACTTTTCTTCCCCTGGGTCAGCCAGGGGAGGCGAAAGGCACGCGTATTTTTGAGAGTGCTTCATGCAAAGCATCTTTTTCATCTTGAAAATGGGGGTCAACTGATGCCAGTCAAGTGGGGTGTGTGTGGCCCAGTTAGTGGAAACGAGGGAGACTGTGGTTGGAGTCCCCTCGCTGTGTTTCTAAAAGAACCAAGATGAACAAGTCATGGCTCTCAGAGGACTTTTCTTCCCCTGGGTCATCCAGGGGAGGCGAAAGGCACGTGTATTTTTGAGAGTGCTTCATGCAAAGCATCTTTTTCATCTTGAAAATGGGGGTCAACTGATGCCAGTCAAGTGGGGTGTGTGTGGCCCAGTTAGTGGAAACGAGGGAGACTGTGGTTGGAGTCCCCTCGCTGTGTTTCTAAAAGAACCAAGATGAACAAGTCATGGCTCTCAGAGGACTTTTCTTCCCCTGGGTCAGCCAGGGGACGGGAAAGGCACGCGTATTTTTGAGAGTGCTTCATGCAAAGCATCTTTTTCATCTTGAAAATGGGGGTCAACTGATGCCAGTCAAGTGGGGTGTGTGTGGCCCAGTTAGTGGAAACGAGGGAGACTGTGGTTGGAGTCCCCTCGCTGTGTTTCTAAAAGAACCAAGATGAACAAGTCATGGCTCTCAGAGGACTTTTCTTCCCCTGGGTCAGCCAGGGGACGGGAAAGGCACGCGTATTTTTGAGAATGCTTCATGCAAAGCATATTTTTCATCTTGAAAATGGGGGTCAACTGATGCCAGTCAAGTGGGGTGTGTGTAGCCCAATTAGTGGAAACGAGGGAGACTGTGGTTGGAGTCCCCTCGCTGTGTTTCTAAAAGAACCAAGATGAACAAGTCATGGCTCTCAGAGGACTTTTCTTCCCCTGGGTCAGCCAGGGGACGGGAAAGGCACGCATATTTTTGAGAGTGCTTCATGCAAAGCATCTTTTTCATCTTGAAAATGGGGGTCAACTGATGCCAGTCAAGTGGGGTGTGTGTGGCCCAGTTAGTGGAAACGAGGGAGACTGTGGTTGGAGTCCCCTCGCTGTGTTTTACATGCTTTTAGAAGGGCATGACACGGCTTGGAGGTTGACTTTCAGCATCTGCAAACTGTTGGCTACCAAAATGCTGCCTTTCCAACACCTGTGGTTATAGACAATGAGGAACATACTGATGAAGATGAGACGCAGATACCCGATTGGGATGACAACTTAAATATTCGGTCAGGGCAAGAAGAGGCTCGGTCTGAGAGGGAGGGGAGTGCAAAAACAACAATTGATGATGAAGTTCTAGATCCCACCTACTGTCAACCCACAGTCAGACACTCGAGGAGATCAACAGAGGCGGTGGAGGAGGATGCAACCGACGACGAAGTTACCTTGCGCCTTCCTGGACAGAGTCGGAGCACTGGTAGCACGTCTACAACTGCATCCTCAGCCACCACTCTGCCTCTGAGCATTATTCGGGGTGGATCAACAGGTCGCATGGCCTCTAAGCCTTGCCTAGCCTGGTCCTTTTTTGACATAGAAAAAGATCGCCCAAATTATGTGATCTGTAAAATTTGTCATGGTTCTCTTAGTAGAGGTCAAAACCTCAGCAGTTTGACAACTTCTTCCATGAATCGTCACATGAATAAATATCATATGGCCCGGTGGGAAGCTCACCGTGCTGCAATGCGGCCTAGCGGAGCGAACCATCCACCGCCTGCCCCTTCCAGTGCATCCGCGCGCTCGTCATCTTCTAGGACTGTGGGGACAGCTGTCACACCTGTTTTTCCACCCACAACTTCCACCACTGTAACCGCAACAGGCAGTTTGCTTGGTAGGTCGTCAGGTGGTTTGGAAGGGGAAACAAGTGAGTGTGTACAGCTCTCTCAGACATCGATAGCACCAACGTTGGATGAAGGCAACATCATGTCTCCGCCTGCACTTTCCTCACAAACCTGCATTTTTCCAGGGACACCCTACTCAACACCGTCTACACACAGCAGCCAGATCTCTGTCCCTCATATGTGGTCAAATAAAAGGCCACTTCCTGCGACCCATGACAAAGCTAAGAGGTTGACTCTATCCCTCTGTAAGCTGTTGGCTACCGAAATGCTGCCTTTCCGCCTAGTGGACACACAGGATTTTAGAGACCTTATGTCTGTCGCTGTGATCCAGTACAAGATGCCCAATCATTACTGCTTCTCCAAGAAAAGCATGCCCGCGCTACACCAGCATGTCGCACACAACATCACCACTTCCTTGAGAAACTCTGTGTGCGACAGGGTGCATTTCAACACAGATACTTGGACCAGTAAGCATAGACAGGGTCATTACATGTCACTGACTGGGCACTGGCAAACTATGGTGAGAGATGGAGAAGGGTCTGCTGTACAAGTCTTGCCATCCCCACGAGTTGTTTCAATCCTTTTTCTGTATGTAGAAGTTAATACACTGCTTCTGCCTCTTCAACCTCGTGTGGGTCCTCCACCTTGGCGCAAACCCTGTGTGGTCAGGCCACCCTTCCTTGTAACTGCGCACAAGGACTACCACACACCTCCTTACTATGCTGGCAGCAGAGCTCAATGCCATCAGGCGGTCAAAGTTTTACTTTGAAATGTATGGGAAATGTGAGTCACACCGCTGAGAAGTTGTGGACGGTTAGCTCTGGATACCGAGTTTCATCCATGGTTGTCTCCACTCAACCAGCAGCCAGGGAAGGCCTGGTGCGAAAATGATGCAAACATGGGTGCAGCCCTTCGCTGTGACAATGTGACACACATGGCTTGTGTGGTTCACGTGTTGAACCTGGTTGTCCAGCAATTTTTAAAGCACTATCCTGGCCTACATGGCCTTCTGCAGAGAGCACGGTGTAACGCCTTCCTTGATCCACACACTCAGATGGGCTGTTAATGATAGGCTAGAGGGAAGCCACTCACCAAGCAGGACCCCTAGATCCCTGAAACCCTTTAACCCCTATACAGGGATTAGGAATTGCACAGGGCCCAAGGTGATTAATACCTGTGGAAGGCTGCAGTTCCAGAGAATAGTAGTCAGGCAGGGTCAAAACATTAATTGAGGAACAGGAACAGAATGGGACGGCCAGGACTTAATCAGAAAACAAGCAGAGGTGAAATGCGGATCGGCCAACAAGGTACATAAACAGCAAGCAGGAAAAGTAGTCAGGTAACAAGCACACAAAATCATAAAACTGAACTGGGGTAAAAGTAACCAGAGGTCATAGCTATGTCTGGCAGTGGTCTGCAGACAGGAGGGGCCTAAAAAAGGGTGTGGTGTCTTCCCATTGGTTGTAGCTGAATGATGGTATTTCATCTGTGAGATACCCACCAGCTACATTCAGCCAGAGATTCTGCATCTGTCAAGGTAATGCAGCCCAGTGGGTGAGCATAACCTGCGTCCACCTGCGCCGCTGGCATCGACTCCTCTCCCATCATCAGCACTATTCATGAAAGGAACACGTTGTCACCTGGCGACCGGAGTACAAATTGACGGAGCGGACTCCGTTGGTGACTTAACAGCCATGTGCGGCAATGATGCAAACCTGGCTGCGGGCCATCGTCAGGGCAATGTGACACACGTGCCTTGTATGGCTCACGTGTTGAACCTAATTCTCAAGCAATTTTTAAAACACCATCACGGCCTACATGGCCTTGTGCAGCGGGCATGCTCGCTATGTGCTCACTTCCATCGTGCGCACACAGCAGCTCAACAACTTTCGTCGCTACAGAAGTCTTTAGGTCTGGTGGTTAAACGCCTGAAATGCGATGTGCCCACACGCAGGATTTTGAATCTGCACATGTTGCAGCGTTTGTGGCAGCACCGCCGAACCCTGCTGCAATACGTTATGACATATAGCCTGGGATAACTTGATCCAGAGGTGGTGCAGATCACGCTGCTGGAGTGGTGTCAGATCAAGGACCTATGCACCCTTCTACACAGTTCACAAATGTAGACGAAAATGTTTAGCACTGGCAATGTCATTCTCAGCGTGACAATTCTGGTCATCTATATGATGGAGCACACTGTAATTATTATTCGGAGTCAGGTGTTGGGACAAGAGGAAGGGGAGGAAGTACAGGAGGAGTCATATGCGGAAGGGATAACAAGATCTACGAGGTCCAGATGGTCAGCGGCACCTATGCGGCAGTCATGGTGAGGGAGAGGGATTAACAAGGGCGCATAGTATCAGCAAAAAGTGTTGAGGAAGGTGCAGGAGCCCATAAAGAAATGGAGGATGAACTGGCGATGGGCATGGAAGACTCAGCAGATGAGTGAGAGCTTGCTCACATTTCGGTTGTGCGAGGTTGTGGGGAGAGGGCAGAGGAAGGAGGCACGATTCTCACCTCTCTGCCACCAACACACCAAGGACTTGGTCCTCCTGGATGCACAAGACACATGAGCGCCTTCTTGCTGCACTACCTACAACATGACCCTCGGATTGTACGAATTCAAAGTAATCCAGAATACTGGGTTGCCACACTGTTAGATCCCCGGTACAAGACAAAATTTGGCGAAATAATTCCTGCCATAGAAATGGACGCACGTATACAGGCGTATCTGCAGAATGTGGTACGCAATCTTACATCTGCTTTTCCACTAAACACCAGTGCTGCACAGAGTGAATCTCAACGCTTTGTCATGGATAGGAGGAAATGGTCTTTTACTTGTCCACATCGGAGGGACCGAGGGCTGGCTGCTGTGCTGAGATGGCGTTGAGTACGGTGTCCCTGCAGAGTTGCACTTTTGGTCATATACCAAAATGGGTTGAAAAAGGACAGATGCTGGTGGAAAGGGGAACAGTTGTGTTGGAAAGGGGAAAAAAGTTTTGGTCCGTGGATTTTGTGGTTAAGCAACAGTAACATTTGCTGAAGAAACACCATCTGTTACAGTGGGACTGGCAGATTTGGATAAAGTGGTATATACTATGTTACCGCTATATAACGAAAATTAATAAGAAAAGAAAGAGAAAGGTATATATCCCCATCAGCAGTCAGTGTCCACCGTGCTCCCAGTTGGAAAAGGAGAGGTTGGCAACTGGAAGGTTTGGTGGAGGATACAGAGCTGTGTGGCTATGAAACTAATAGTAGCCTGAACCGAGTTAGACGCCATTCGGATCTGGAGACTAGGAGCCCTGTTAGCGTCACAGGGTCCACACGCCCACCCAGCCCAGGAACTCCCTGTTAACAACACAGGGGCCATTGAGTACGCTGACCGTGTGCGTAGGGGCACACCTGTGGACAGCAGGCGCATCAGCAGCAGCAGGCCTGTTAATGCCACTGGGCTGCACAAGCAGGACTGGTAGGACAGGAGCTGGTCTTAACCGTTCTGCGTTACCAACTGTGGTGGTGGCCTGCATCGACACCCTATCCCTGCCTACCTCTGGCCTAAAGCCGCAATGGGTTCAACACATGGAGGTGTGCTCTTTCTGAGCATAATAGAAGACTGCGCACCTCCTTGTTGGCTCCAGCCCCTTTTATAACCTGGGTCCGCCCCAAACCAGGGTGAACCACAATGCACCTCCTGGAGACAAAAGTAGAGTGACACGTCATGAGTGGCATAACTAGCGTCCTATTTGGAACCGCAACTTCAATGATGACCTCATGGCTGCCATGACCCAAACACCTCACCAGTCATCGTCTGACCATCAATAATGCGGTGAAAAGTCATAGGGGTGGGCCTCTGCAAGCCATTTGGGAGGACACCTGATGCCCTGTGGTCTATATGGGACCCCCACATCAGGGCCAGGGCCAAAGAGTTCATTACCGGACCTAGTCTCTGATGCAGTAAGTGCCTGAGCATGCTCAGTAGCATGAAATACAGTCTCTGAAAAAAGACTATCAGCTTTAGCATGGTGTCTAGGCACAAAACAGGACTTAGACCCGGCACGGAATGCAAGCACCTGTGCAAAGAGGCTTTTCACACTTAGTGTGGGAGCATGCGCTGTATCCCGAAATGAAGACTTAGCCTCAGGAATAACACAGTCAGGCTGAGCATACTCACTAGGCGAAACACTGTAATTAGGCTGCAGCTGGTGTAAATCGGCACACGCATGCGCACTAGCTGCCTCTCCACACTTAGACGTGGAGGGGAAATTGCTCTTGGAGATGCTGTCTATGAACAGAAGGAAAAGCTAAAGGAAGCCTGACTTTCTATCCCTCCGAATTATGAAATGCAGCAATGAATTCCATGAGTTTGCTATAACATTAGCGTAGCAAAATCTGCATGAGGGTGTCCTGCACAGGTGCTAGAAATAGCTTGGCACCAGTGGGACAATAATGGAATACAACAGCCAGTTCTATGATGCCACTAAATGGCAGTATTTTTTGCTATCATTATAGCTTATTAAAAACAGAGCAGGAGGGTGTCATGCAGAGGTGCTGCACATAGATTTGCACTAGTGTGACTAGACAAAAGTCCAATAGCCACGTTTAGGATGCCACTAGGTACACTGACTGTTTGCTAGTATAATGGCTTAGTTATAATGAGTTGGAGTGTGCAATGCAGGCAGACGTGCTCTGCAAATGTCTTTGCACTAGTGGGACTATAGCAAAGTCCAATAGCCACGTTTAGGATGCCACTAGGTACACTGAGTGTTTGCTAGTATAATGGCTTAGTTATAATGAGTTGGAGTGTGCAATGCAGGCATAGGTGCTGCAAATGTCTTTGCACTAGTGGGACTATAGCAAAGTCCAATAGCCACGTTTAGGATGCCACTAGGTACACTGAGTGTTTGCTAGTATAATGGCTTAGTTATAATGAGTTGGAGTGTGCAATGCAGGCAGAGGTGCTGCAAATGTCTTTGCACTAGTGGAACTATAGCAAAGTCCAATAGCCACGTTTAGGATGCCACTAGGTACACTGAGTGTTTGCTAGTATAATGGCTTAGTTATAATGAGTTGGAGTGTGCAATGCAGGCAGACGTGCTGCAAATGTCTTTCCACTAGTGTGACTAGACAAAAGTCCAATAGCCACGTTTAGGATGCCACTAGGTAGACTGAGTGTTTGCTAGTATAATGGCTTAGTTATAATGAGTTGGAGTGTGCAATGCAGGCAGACGTGCTCTGCAAATGTCTTTGCACTAGTGGAACTATAGCAAAGTCCAATAGCCACGTTTAGGATGCCACTAGGTACACTGAGTGTTTGCTAGTATAATGGCTTAGTTATAATGAGTTGGAGTGTGCAATGCAGGCAGAGGTGCTAAAAATGTCTTTGCACTAGTGGGACTATAGCAAAGTCCAATAGCCACGTTTAGGATGCCACTAGGTACACTGAGTGTTTGCTAGTATAATGGCTTAGTTATAATGAGTTGGAGTGTGCAATGCAGGCAGACGTGCTCTGCAAATGTCTTTGCACTAGTGTGACTAGACAACAGTCCAATAGCCACGTTTAGGATGCCACTAGGTACACTGAGTGTTTGCTAGTATAATGGCTTAGTTATAATGAGTTTGAGTGTGCAATGCAGGCAGAGGTGCTGCACATAGATTTGCACTAGTGTGACTAGACAAAAGTCCAATAGCCACGTTTAGGATGCCACTAGGTACACTGACTGTTTGCTAGTATAATGGCTTAGTTATAATGAGTTGGAGTGTGCAATGCAGGCAGACGTGCTCTGCAAATGTCTTTGCACTAGTGGGACTATAGCAAAGTCCAATAGCCACGTTTAGGATGCCACTAGGTACACTGAGTGTTTGCTAGTATAATGGCTTAGTTATAATGAGTTGGAGTGTGCAATGCAGGCATAGGTGCTGCAAATGTCTTTGCACTAGTGGGACTATAGCAAAGTCCAATAGCCACGTTTAGGATGCCACTAGGTACACTGAGTGTTTGCTAGTATAATGGCTTAGTTATAATGAGTTGGAGTGTGCAATGCAGGCAGAGGTGCTGCAAATGTCTTTGCACTAGTGGAACTATAGCAAAGTCCAATAGCCACGTTTAGGATGCCACTAGGTACACTGAGTGTTTGCTAGTATAATGGCTTAGTTATAATGAGTTGGAGTGTGCAATGCAGGCAGACGTGCTGCAAATGTCTTTCCACTAGTGTGACTAGACAAAAGTCCAATAGCCACGTTTAGGATGCCACTAGGTAGACTGAGTGTTTGCTAGTATAATGGCTTAGTTATAATGAGTTGGAGTGTGCAATGCAGGCAGACGTGCTCTGCAAATGTCTTTGCACTAGTGGAACTATAGCAAAGTCCAATAGCCACGTTTAGGATGCCACTAGGTACACTGAGTGTTTGCTAGTATAATGGCTTAGTTATAATGAGTTGGAGTGTGCAATGCAGGCAGAGGTGCTAAAAATGTCTTTGCACTAGTGGGACTATAGCAAAGTCCAATAGCCACGTTTAGGATGCCACTAGGTACACTGAGTGTTTGCTAGTATAATGGCTTAGTTATAATGAGTTGGAGTGTGCAATGCAGGCAGACGTGCTCTGCAAATGTCTTTGCACTAGTGTGACTAGACAACAGTCCAATAGCCACGTTTAGGATGCCACTAGGTACACTGAGTGTTTGCTAGTATAATGGCTTAGTTATAATGAGTTGGAGTGTGCAATGCAGGCAGAGGTGCTAAAAATGTCTTTGCACTAGTGGGACTATAGCAAAGTCCAATAGCCACGTTTAGGATGCCACTAGGTACACTGAGTGTTTGCTAGTATAATGGCTTAGTTATAATGAGTTGGAGTGTGCAATGCAGGCAGACGTGCTCTGCAAATGTCTTTGCACTAGTGTGACTATAGCAAAGTCCAATAGCCACGTTTAGGATGCCACTAGGTACACTGAGTGTTTGCTAGTATAATGGCTTAGTTATAATGAGTTGGAGTGTGCAATGCAGGCAGACGCGCTCTGCAAATGTCTTTGCACTAGTGGGACTATAGCAAAGTCCAATAGCCACGTTTAGGATGCCACTAGGTACACTGAGTGTTTGCTAGTATAATGGCTTAGTTATAATGAGTTGGAGTGTGCAGAGGACAGGAGGGTACAGTGCCAGGATTGTGGGGCTCTGGGTAGAGGAATGGAAGCCTGCCTTTCTATTCCCTCCTAATAGGGAAATGCAGGGAGGAAATCCCTGACCTTGGCTACACAGACGCTGTCTCTGTTTTCAGGACCTGTCACCTTAACTCTGACCCTGCCGGTTTGAGCCCTTAAAAGGACTGCTAGAAAGTGCTCTCCCTAAGCTGTCCAGCGCTGTGTATGGAGCACATACAGCTGTATCAGCGATAGGACTCAGGAGGACGGAGCTGCGACAGTGATGTCTGACACCAAAGACGCAGAAGAGATAATGGCGTCCTGGAGGAAAATGTCCGGTTTTATAATGCAGGGACATGTGACATGGACATCCTATCACACATGCCGTTGCTTCTCTGGCTAAAAGTCTACTTAGCTGTGTGTGTGTCTGGGATTGGCTGACATGCTGGCCCGCCCCACTACACGCGCGCGCTTAGGGAAGGAAGACAAGAAAAAAAAAAAAAAAATGGCGATCGCCATTATAGAAACAGCAGTGATCTGAAGGCGCTGTTCCCGCACACTATACACTGAAATGTCATAATAGTGTGAGTCACAGAGTGACTTACACTATTACAGCGGAAACCAAGCTAGGATTTAGCTGGTTTTTTGCTGCTAGAACCGTTCTCGAACGTTTCTAGAACTATCGAGCTTTTGCAAAAAGCTCGAGTTCTAGTTCGATCTAGAACAGGGCCCAAAATCACTCGAGCCTAGAACTGGAGAACCTCGAACCACGAACCGCGCTCAACTCTAAAAAGGAGTGATTGTATTTCTACGCATTTCAGGAGTCTGAGCCCCCTTCTTCAGGAAAGGAATCACTCTGATGCACATCCATGTAATACCACCTTCTGCTCCTCCATTCTACATTTGATATCTCAGAGGACTGCTGCAGCCTGGTTCATTGAGTTTGCTTTGGGCATTGTGACTAGAGTTGAGCAATGTTCGAGGTTCGCCAATTTCATGTTCGAGTGATTTTGGGGGTGCTCGATATCGAACTCGAGCTTTTTGCTAAAAGCCCGACAGTTCGACTTACGTTCGAGAACGGCTCGATCACCAAAAGCAGGGCTTTTTACAGCTACAGTGTGCAGAGAGCCATCGCTGGCAGCCTGCGTAAGCTGGTAACCAAGATAAATATCGGGTATCCATGCAAAGCACTTTGCTTGGTAACCCGATATTTACCCTAGTTACGTGTGCAGGGAGCCGACACTTCCCCGCTGGGCTCCGCCACCTCCTGCACTCGGCATGTACACACACACTCACCTGTCCCCAGCCATGAAGTCCCCGTCACTGACGTCCTTAGCGCCACATGGCCCCGCTGGGCTCCACCCACTTTGCACTCCGCCGCCCGCACACATGGCCCTGCTAGGCTCCACCCACTTTGCACTCCGCCACCCGCACACATGGCCCTGCTAGGCTCCACCCACTTTGCACTCCGCACACATTACCCCGCTTAGCTCCACCCACCTCGCACTCCATACACATTACCCCGCTTGGCTCCACCCACCTGGCACTCTGCACACATTACCCCGCTTGGCTCCACCCACCCCGCACACATGGCCCCGCTTGGCTTCACCCACCTCGCACTCTGCACACATACCCCACTTAGCTCCACCCACCTTGCACTCTGCACACATTACCCCGCTTGGCTCCACCTACCTGGCACTCTGCACACATTACCCCGCTTGGCTCAACCCACCTCGCACTGTGTACACATTACCCCGCTTGGCTCCAACCACCTCGCACTCCGCACACATTACCCTGCTCGGCTTACCTGCAGTTATGAAGTCCCGCCCTCCTGACCTGATCGCTCTCACTGTTCTCCATGGCTGCCGCTTCACATTTCCTCTCTCTGCCGACCCGAGACTGTGACTAGCGGTGACATCACAGGCTCCCATGATACTTGGCTGTGAAGGCGGCGGTCACTGAAGTCAGTGACAGCTCTGCTATGAGCAGTGCAGGATATCGTCACCGCAGGTAATGTACCTTGCTCCTGACAGCAGCACTCGGCATTAGAGATGAGCGAACCGGTCCCGGTTCGGCTCAAGGTCGGTTCGCTGAACGGAGGTACCGTTCGAGTTCAGCTCGTCGAACGTTCGACGAACCGAACTCGAACTGCATAGGAAACAATGGCAGGCAATCACAAACACATAAAAACACCTAGAAAACACCCTCAAAGGTGTCCAAAAGGTGACAAACAACTCACAACACAAACACATGGGAAAGTGACAAGGACATATACTCATGCGAAAACAAAAGAGCTGGACAAGGAAAAAGAGGAGGACACACAGATATAGGCATGGCACGCCCTTCTAAAATCATGTAAGGGTATGTGCGCACTAGGCGTTTTTTTCACGCTGCGTTTTTATGTGCGTTTTTGTCTCAAAAAACGCACCCGCGGCTAAAAAAACGCGGCAAAAACGCATGAATTTTTGCCGCGATTTGGTGCGTTTTTTGCTGCGTTTCTGCTCACTGCGTTTTTAATCAGTGCACAATGCCATTAAAGATTGTTGATGAAAAAAAAAAAAAAAAAAGGTCTGATGTCATTTCCTTCTTCAAAATGTTCATTGTATGCAGGAGAGCAGACAGCTGCAGAACTAGTGTATGCAGGAGAGCAGACAGCAGCTGCAGAACTACAAGGCTCAGCATCCTCCATTCACTAGTGTATGCAGTTTTTTGCCCAAAAAGAAAAAAAAATGACATGGGCTTCGCCATATTTTTGTATGCTAGCCGGGCACAGCAGGCAGGTACGGGCTGCCCCCAACCCCCAGCTGCCTATTTGTACCCGGCTGGGAACCAAAAATATAGAGAAGCCCTCTTTTTTTAATTATTTCATGAATTTCATGAAATAATTAAAAAAAAAAAAAATGACGTGGGCTTCGCCTAATTTTTGAGTCCAGCCGGGTACAACTAGGCAGCTGGGGATTGGAATCCACAGTGCAGGGTGCCCAAGATCTCTGGGCACCCCCACTGCGAATTGCAGTCCGCAGCCACCCCAGAAAATGGCGCTTTCATAGAAGCGCCATCTTCTGGCGCTGTATCCAACTCTTCTAGCTGCCCTGATGCCGGGTGGCAAGCTAGGTAATAATGGAGTTAGGGCTAGCTGTATATTATCAGCTAGCCCTAAGCCCGAAATTCATGGTGTCACGCCAATATTAGACATGGCCACCATGAATTTCTAGTAATGATAAAAAAAAAAAACAACACAGAAAAATATTTTTATTAGAAATAAAACACAACACAATTAGTGACTCCATCTTTATTGAAATAAAGAACCCCCCCTCCGCAGTAATCCTGGATGATGGTGAGTATATATGACATTTTTTTTTTCTACTGTTCACTTTTGTTTTCGCCGCTGCCTCCACCTCCCGCCCAGACATGGCGCCGCACGGAGCTGACATGCACAGGACGGGAGGTGGACGCAGCGGTGACGGTACCGGGAGGATTCATGCTTCTGTGTTTACCAACAGAAGGAATCCTCTTCCTGTACACGTCACTGTAGTACCCACCCCTTGCGTTTATAGCTGCGTTTTTAGTCATAGAAACGCAGCTATATTTGCAATGTGCCTGTTTCATTGCGTTTTTGAACATCTCATTGAACTCAATGGGTGAAAAACGCAGTGAAAAACGCAGAAATAATTGACATGCTGCGTTTTTGTGGTCACCACAAAAACGCAGCTAAAAAAAAACGCTGTGTGCAGACAGCACTTCTGAAAACCCATTGACATTGCTGGGGAAGCAATGTCACTGCGTTTTCAGCACAAAAACGCGGTAAAAAACGCCGCTAAAAACGCGGCAAAAACGCCTAGTGCGCACAAGGCCTAAAACACCGCAAGGTGACTCCAAACGTAGTCTCCCTTTTTTTTCCAAAAATTGGGCCCCACACAC
Organism: Anomaloglossus baeobatrachus; assembly: GCF_048569485.1. Taxonomy (NCBI): domain Eukaryota; kingdom Metazoa; phylum Chordata; class Amphibia; order Anura; family Aromobatidae; genus Anomaloglossus; species Anomaloglossus baeobatrachus. Next base: position 693,557,331 of record NC_134356.1, on the reverse strand, counting down.
ACCCACCCATTCAGTGGCAGCACTTGTGCCCTAGTTGTACACTTCACAGCTAGATTTGCATCAAGCACATTCAAAAATATGCCATACTTAACCGTCCCCAGGATGACTCCGGGGTAGGTAGCAAAGTCTTTGCTGAACCATGACTTGTTCATCTTGGCTCCTTTTAAAAACACACCAAGCAAGGGTTACTCCAAGCGGAGTCTCCCTTTTTTCCAAAAATTGGGCCCCACACACACCCACCCCTTCAGTGGCAGCAGTTGTGCCCCAGTTGTACAATTCACAGCTAGATTTGCATCAAGCACATTCAAAAATACACCATAATTAACCGTCCCCAGGATGACACCAGGGTAGGTAGCAAAGTCTTTCCTGATCCCAGCTCTGTTCATCTTGGCTTCTTTTAAAAAGACAGCAAGCAAGGGTTACTCCAAGCGGAGTCTCCCTTTTTTCCAAAAATTGGGCCACACAGACACCCCATCAGTGGCAGCACTTGTGCCCTAGTTGCAAACATGATGTTTTGATTTGCATCGAGCACATTCAAAAATACTCCATTCTTATCCGTCCCCAGGATGACACCGGGGTAGGTAGCAAAGTCTTTCCTGATCCCAGCACTGTTCATCTTGGATCATTTTTAAAAAACACAGCAAGCAAGGGTTACTCCAAGCGGAGTCTCCCTTTTTTTCCAAAAATTGTGCCCAACACACACCCACCCATTCAGTGGCAGCACTTGTGCCCTAGTTGTACACTTCACAGCTAGATTTGCATCAAGCACATTCAAAAATATGCCATTCTTATCCGTCCCCAGGATGACACCGGGGTAGGTAGCAAAGTCTTTCCTGATCCCAGCTCTGTTCATCTTGGCTTCTTTTAAAAACACAGCAAGCAAGGGTTACTCCAAGCGGAGTCTCCCTTTTTTCCAAAAATTGGGCCCCACACACACCCACCCCTTCAGTGGCAGCAGTTGTGCCCCAGTTGTACAATTCACAGCTAGATTTGCATCAAGCACATTCAAAAATACGCCATTCTTAACCGTCCCCAGGATGACACCGGGGTAGGTAGCAAAGTCTTTCCTGATCCCAGCTCTGTTCATCTTGGATCATTTTTAAAAAACACAGCAAGCAAGGGTTACTCCAAGCGGAGTCTCCCTTTTTTCCAAAAATTGTGCCCCACACACACCCACCCCTTCAGTGGCAGCAGTTGTGCCCCAGTTGTACATTTCACAGCTAAATTTGCATCAAGCACATTCAAAAATACGCCATTCTTATCCGTCCCCAGGATGACACCGGGGTAGGTAGCAAAGTCTTTCCTGATCCCAGCTCTGTTCATCTTGGCTTCTTTTAAAAACAATGTAAGCAAGGGTTACTCCAAGCAGAGTCTCCCTTTTTTCCAAAAATTGGGCCACACACACACCCACCCCTTCAGTGGCAGCACTTGTGCCCTAGTTGTACACTTCACAGCTAGATTTGCATCAAGCACATTCCAAATCCACAAGCATTTACTCTCCCCAGGATGACACAGGGGTAGTAAATTCCTTCTGGATCCATGACTTGTTCATTTTGATGAACGTTAGTCTGTCCACATTGTCACTGGACAGACGCGTGCGCTTATCTGTCAGCACACACCCAGCAGCACTGAAGACACGTTCAGAGACAACGCTGGCAGCTGGACACGACAAAATCTCCAAGGCGTAACTGGAGAGCTCTGGCCATTTTTCTAGATTTGAAGCCCAAAAGGAGCAAGGCTCCAGTTGCACAGTCATGGCATCGATGTTCATTTGGAGATACTCCTGTATCATCCTCTCCAGCCGTTGACTATGTGTCAGACTTGTTGTCTCTGGTGGCCTTGCAAAGGGGGTCTAAAAAAATTATGAAAAGATTCCATAAAATTGCTGTTACCAGCACCAGATACGGTCCTACTGGTACGGGTAGACTGTTGAAGATGACGAGACCGTCCCATGTTTGTCAAGTTACAACAGGAGATTCACTCCCTGCACCTGCACGGTTGTTTGGTGGAAAAGCCGATCTAAGATCGAGTAACAGCTTATGCTGATACTCCTGCATACGTGCGTCCCTTTCTATGGCTGGAATTATGTCACAAAATTTGGACTTGTACCAGGGATCTAATAGTGTGGCAAGCCAGTAGTCATCATCACTTCTAATTTTGACAATACGAGGGTCATGTTGGAGGTAGTGCAGCAAGAAAGCACTCATGTGTCTTGCGCAGCCATGCAGACCAAGTCCACGCTGTGTTTGTGGCATAGAGGTGCTAACCGTTCTTTCTTCCTCTGACATCTCCCCCCAACCTCTTTCAACTGAAATTTGACCAAGGTCTCCCTCATCTGCTGAGTCTTCCATGTCCATGGACAGTTCATCCTCCATTTCTTCTTGTTCTCCTGCACCTTCCTCAACATCTCGCCTGCTACCATGCGCCCTTGTTGATCCCTGTCCCCCATGGTCCCATGCCTGGCGCCTTGGTGATGATGAACGTCTGGACCTTGGTGATGTTGTTGTGTCTTGCGCATATGAATCCTCCTGTAGTTCATCCCCTTCCTGTTGTCCCACCCCCTGACTCCGAATAGTGTTTAGCGTGTGCTCCAGCATGTAAATGACTGGAATCGTCATGCTGATAATGGCATTGTCAGCGCTAAACATATTCGTCGCCATGTCGAAACTGTGCAGAAGGGTGCATAGGTCCTTGATCTGAGACCACTCCATCAGGGTGATCTGCCCCACCTCTGCATCTCGTTGGCCCAGGCTATACGTCATGACGTATTGCACCAGGGCTCGGCGGTGCTGCCACAGTCGCTGTAACATGTGGAGAGTCGAATTCCAGCGTGTCGCCACATCGCATTTCAGGCGATGAACCGGCAGGCCGAAAGATTTCTGGAGCGATGCAAGTCACTCAGCTGCGGCGCTTGAACGGCGGAAGTGAGCAGACAGTTTTCGTGCCCTATTCAGAAGGCCATCTAGGCCGGGATATTGTCTTAAAAATTGCTGGACGACAAGGTTCAACACGTGAGCCATACAAGGTACGTGTGTCACGTTGCCCAGGCGAAGGGCCGCACCCAGGTTTGCAGCATTGTCGCACACGGCCTTACCAGGCTGCAGGTTGAGTGGAGACAACTATTTATTAAACTCGGACCGCAGAGCGGACCACAACTCCTAAGCTGTGTGACTCTTATTCCCAAGACATGTCAAGCTAAAGACCGCCTGATGCCGTTGCGCTCTGCTGCCAGCATAGTAATGAGGGGTGCGTGATTCCTTCTGTGCAGTGAGAACGCTGGTGGCCTGACCAGGCAGGCTTGGGGCGGAGGTGGAGGAGCCAGATAAGGTGGAGGATGCAGAAGCAGTGGCGGAACTTGGACAGACAGAGGATTGACACACAAGTCGTGGGGACGGCAAGACTTGTGCAGCAGACCCTTCACCATCTATCACCATAGTTACCCAGTGCCCAGTCAGCGACATGTAACGTCCCTGTCCATGCTTACTGGTCCAAGTATCGGTGGTGAAATGCACCCGTTGACACACAGAGTTTCTCAAGGAAGCGGTGATGTTGTGTGCGACATGCTGGTGTAGCGCGGGCACAACTTTCTTAGAGAAGTAGTGGCGACTAGGCATCTGGTACTGGGGCACAGCGACAGACATAAGGTCTCTAAAATCCTGTGTGTCCACTAGGCGGAAAGGCAGCATTTCGGTAGCCAACAGCTTACAGAGGGATAGAGTCAACCACTTAGCTTTGTCATGGGTCGCAGGAAGTGGCCTTTTATTTGACCACATCTGAGGGACAGAGATCTGGCTGCTGTGTGTAGACGGTGTTGAGTAGGGTGTCCCTGGAAAAATGCAGGTTTGTGAGGAAAGTGCAGGCGGAGACATGATGTTGCCTTCATCCAACGTTGGTGCTATCGATGTCTGAGAGAGCTGTACACACTCACTTGTTTCCCCTTCCAAACCAACTGACGACCTACCAAGCAAACTGCCTGTTGCGGTTACAGTGGTGGAAGTTGTGGGTGGAAAAACAGGTGTGACAGCTGTCCCCACAGTCCTAGAAGATGACGAGCGCGCGGATGCACTGGAAGGGGCAGGCGGTGGATGGTTCGCTCCGCTAGGCCGCATTGCAGCACGGTGAGCTTCCCACCGGGCCATATGATATTTATTCATGTGACGATTCATGGAAGAAGTTGTCAAACTGCTGAGGTTTTGACCTCTACTAAGAGAACCATGACAAATTTTACAGATCACATAATTTGGGCGATCTTTTTCTATGTCAAAAAAGGACCAGGCTAGGCAAGCTTAGAGGCCATGCGACCTGTTGATCCACCCCGAATAATGCTCAGAGGCAGAGTGGTGGCTGAGGATGCAGTTGTAGACGTGCTACCAGTACTCCGACTGTGTCCAGGAAGGCGCAAGGTAACTTCGTCATCAGTTGCATCCTCCTCCACCACCTCTGTTGACCTCCTCGAGTGCCTGACTGTGGGTTGACAGTAGGTGGGATCTAGAACTTCATCATCAATTGTTGTGTTTGCACTCCCCTCCCCCTCAGACCGAGCCTCTTCTTGCCCTGACCGAATATTTAAGTTGTCATCCCAATCGGGTATCTGCATCTCATCTTCATCAGTTTGTTCCTCATTGTCTATAACTACAGGTGTTACAGTTTGTGACAAAGGGTCAACATTATGCTCAGAAACTTGGTCCTCACGGCCTGAATCAGAGTCACAAAGGTTCTGGGCATCACTGCAGACCATTTCCTGTTCTGTACTCACTGTAGCTTGGGAGCAGACCTCTGATTCCCAGGCTATAGTGTGACTGAACAGCTCTGCAGACTCAGCCATCTCAGTTCCACCATACTGTGCAGGGCTGATGGCGACTTCAGAGCTGGGAGAAAGCAAGTTTGCTTGGGATGACAACTCAGAGGACTGGTGTTTTTTGGATGCGGTACTTGAAGTGGTTCCTTTTTTGGCCATCATCTAACTTTGTTCCTGTTGTTCGTGTCCGTAAAAAAGGGAGCACATCGGATTGTCCACGGTAAGTAGTAGACATCTTACTTTTGCTGGTAGATGGTCTATCTTCAGCAGATGATAATGGAGCTTTGCCACCTTCCCCACGGACAAAACCTTTTTTGCCTTTTCCACCACGCCTCTTCCCCTTTCCACCAGCATCTCTCATTTTGCCACTCATGTTGATTGCGACAAGATTGTGCACTGAAAATGTGGTAGTAAAAATTGAGAGGTGGTGTAGATTGCAGTGGTGGTCTAGCTTTATTAACAGCAGAATAATAAAGAATAATTTTCCCTGACAATGCAACTATGGCCCTTAAACTGGCAGCAAAAATTGCTAGCATAATGGCTTAGTTATAATGAGTTGGAGTGTGCAATGCAGGTAGAGGTGCTGCAAATGTCTTTGCACTAGTGTGACTAGACAACAGTCCAATAGCCACGTTTAGGATGCCACTAGGTATACTGAGTGTTTGCTAGTATAATGGCTTAGTTATAATGAGTTGGAGTGTGCAATGCAGGTAGAGGTGCTGCAAATGTCTTTGCACTAGTGTGACTAGACAACAGTCCAATAGCCACGTTTAGGATGCCACTAGGTACACTGAGTGTTTGCTAGTATAATGGCTTAGTTATAATGAGTTGGAGTGTGCAATGCAGGCAGAGGTGCTGCAAATGTCTTTGCACTAGTGGGACTATAGCAAAGTCCAATAACCACGTTTAGGATGCCACTAGGTACACTGAGTGTTTGCTAGTATAATGGCTTAGTTATAATGAGTTGGAGTGTGCAATGCAGGTAGAGGTGCTGCAAATGTCTTTGCACTAGTGTGACTAGACAAAAGTCCAATAGCCACGTTTAGGATGCCACTAGGTACACTGAGTGTTTGCTAGTATAATGGCTTAGTTATAATGAGTTGGAGTGTGCAATGCAGGCAGAGGTGCTGCAAATGTCTTTGCACTAGTGGGACTATAGCAAAGTCCAATAGCCACTGTGGAGACACGGGGCTCAGTGGGCGCTCTCGTCCACTAAAACCCGCCGCCTTTAGAAAGACAGCGTGGCTCAGGGCTCATCCCAACTGAACGCCGGCCTCCCTAACCGTGGGCGTAACACTACTCAGACAACACAGGGTGAGGGAACCACAATAATTAGACTTTATTGTATCCCCAAACAATTAACGGCACATAACACATAACCTGCAAAACACACAAATGTAACAGGCAACAGAGTCTCACCCTTCCGCTGGCTCACCAGGGATTTAGAATGTCCATGCCTCAGAGGTTCCAAGCTGTCTGAGGTCTGCAAAGTCTGTAACAGGTGACTGAACTGTCCCAACCTGCGTGTCCTCCTTAGGTAGTCCTGGTTTGATGTTACAATCCTGGCAGCCGGAGTCGAAATCCCTAGGCTGTGGATATGGTCTCCAACCGGATCCGGAGTCCCTAGATTGAAGCCATAAGATGTCCTGATCCTCCAGTCAGCTCCAAAGAGCTTAGACTGAATCCATCAACCATCAACAACCTGGTGGCTTAAAGAAGTCCTCTCTTATAGCCACAGCCCTCCCCCTGGACACACTGCGTCCTCATCCATTGGTTGGACAAGATTGCTTCTCCCATTGGACGAATTTCAAGCTACATGGACAATGCTCATTCAAATGATGTGCTTAGAAAGGCTGAGGGTGTACATGTAAACTGGGAGTCACTGACTAGACAATGGCTACTAAGGTAATTACATTATCAATACACAGCTACAATACAATGGTTACTGGAAATGTCTGGAGAACAATAGTCTAGCTTTCAGTGGCCAACACAATTACATTGAGTCAACAAGAGTCTTGTAAAAACAATGAGGGACTTCTCCCCCATCTATAGACAATCTATCGTGCTGTCTGGCTGGATTTTAAGAAACGTTAACCCATGAGAGTCCATGTCGTCACATTCCTCCCCCTTCTTAATATTAGCCAGACATGATAGGCTTCCGATCATCCTTCTCCTCTTGACGGCATTGTCCTTTTTAATGGTGAGGTCAGCAACAGAGGCTTGCATCTATACACCTCCCCCTGATTACCTCCCCCAAGTTGAGCAGCCATATTGTGGACAAGCACTAAGGTGGGGTCCATGAGTTGGGCCTGCACAAATCTCCCACTATCAATCCTTCCCCAGTCAATAGCCACAGTGTGGTTAGGCTTACTCACGGTTCTTGGCTCAGAAGTGGATGTTGGAGACCGGGAATGTAAACCATCCCTGGAAAAGATGTTAGAAAAATCCACATCAGGGTCCTGCTTGGCTTGGAGGTGGGTGATGGCTGCTTCAAACTGACTGGATAGCCCTTGTCCTAGGTCATTCTCCAAAATGACTGGTGTGAGCAGGTAATTCACAAGCCCCACTTTCACTTCCCTTTGAGTGGTATCCGAAACATCAGGCTTGGTGGGGCCATCTATGAACCCCACTTCAACTTCCTCCTGGCTAGACCCCGAAACAACAGGTGTGGGGAGGCTGTCCATAAACTCCATATGGACCTCTTCCTGGTCAGACCCCAAAGTAACTGGTGTGGGGACGGTGTCCATAAGCTCCACATCAGCCTTGCTCTGATTAGTCTCCACAATGACAGGTGTGGGGAGGCTGTTTACAAGTCTCACATCAACCTCTCCCTGGTCCTTTCCCGAAATAACTGGTGTGGGGACGGTGTCCATAAGCTCCACATCAGCCTTGGTCTGGTCAGTCTCCACAATGACAGGTGTGGGGAGGCTGTTCACAAGTCTCACATCAACCTCTCCCTGGTCCTTTCCCGAAATAACTGGTGTGGGGACGGTGTCCATAAGCTCCACATCAGCCTTGCTCTGGTCAGTCTCCACAATGACAGGTATGGGGAGGCTGTTCACAATCTCCACCTCGACCTCTCCCTGGTCAGTCCTTAGGTCCAACTGCACACATGCCAGAGGAATGTCTGAGCGCTGGCCCTCAGCCAGGGAGATGGATAATTGGGAATCCAGTACAGGGTCTTCTGGGGAAACAATAACTGGGCTTACCAGAGTGATGGAAGATCCAATGTCTCGAAGTCCCTGAGCCTGTATATCACCGACCTTGACCATCTGGATGTGGGGATGGAGGTTGGCTGGTGTACGTTGTCCGACCTGCCGTAGGGTGTGGACTGGATAAACCACTTCCTCAGCTATTGGTGTTTCTTGGGAGTAGCATTCCTCAGGTCTCGTTGGTTCATCTCGGCATATGTTGACTGGTTGGACTGGCAGATGGGCTCCAAGCATGCGGCCTCTTTGTTTTGGTGCAGCTTCTGCTGGGTAGCGGGACCATCCTTCTTGACCGGCTGGTGCTAGCAGTACGGCAGCTGGAATCCCATAAACATATTCCATAACCCAAGCCCTCTCTTCTCTTGAGGCTCTAGGCCCCAATGCATCCAACAATGCTGTGGCTTGGGCCATTTTGGACAAAGTTGATTTCCGATTGTCACTAGATCCATGATGTGGCACATAGTTTAAATCCTCCGGGTCAATATCGGCGGGATCCTCATCGTCCTCTGCATCATTCTGGGCATCCCAATGGACTAATTTCTGGATCAAGGCTGACCGAGTCTCAGCGTTCCAGTAGATAATCTTTCGCCTCTGGCACAGATCCTGCAGCATCCATTTACTGCAGCGGTTGTAACTCCTCTCTTGTCCTTGTCCCATGGCTGAGCTGGTGGGGTTGGACATGGCAGCGTCCGAAACCTGAATGCCTCCCCTATGGCCTGCTGGGTATGCTTATGTGCCTCCCTGGTTGTTGAGCCCTGGACGGTGTCCGAAAACACCAGTCCACTGCAGCTCCCCTGGGTAAACCAGGCTGAGTAGTATCCCACTGCTGCCACCAATTGTGGAGACACGGGGCTCAGTGGGCGCTCTCGTCCACTAAAACACGCCGCCTTTAGAAAGACAGCGTGGCTCAGGGCTCATCCCAACTGAACGCCGGCCTCCCTAACCGTGGGCGTAACACTACTCAGACAACACAGGGTGAGGGAACCACAATAATTAGACTTTATTGTATCCCCAAACAATTAACGCCACATAACACATAACCTGCAAAACACACAAATGTAACAGGCAACAGAGTCTCACCCTTCCGCTGGCTCACCAGGGATTTAGAATGTCCATGCCTCAGAGGTTCCAAGCTGTCTGAGGTCTGCAAAGTCTGTAACAGGTGACTGAACTGTCCCAACCTGCGTGTCCTCCTTAGGTAGTCCTGGTTTGATGATAAAATCCTGGCAGCCGGAGTCGAAATCTCTAGGCTGTGGATATGGTCTCCAACCGGATCCGGAGTCCCTAGATTGAAGCCATAAGATGTCCTGATCCTCCAGTCAGCTCCAAAGAGCTTAGACTGAATCCATCAACCATCAACAACCTGGTGGCTTAAAGAAGTCCTCTCTTATAGCCACAGCCCTCCCCCTGGACACACTGCGTCCTCATCCATTGGTTGGACAAGATTGCTTCTCCCATTGGACGAATTTCAAGCTACATGGACAATGCTCATTCAAATGATGTGCTTAGAAAGGCTGAGGGTGTACATGTAAACTGGGAGTCACTGACTAGACAATGGCTACTAAGGTAATTACATTATCAATACACAGCTACAATACAATGGTTACTGGAAATGTCTGGAGAACAATAGTCTAGCTTTCAGTGGCCAACACAATTACATTGAGTCAACAAGAGTCTTGTAAAAACAATGAGGGACTTCTCCCCCATCTATAGACAATCTATCGTGCTGTCTGGCTGGATTTTAAGAAACGTTAACCCATGAGAGTCCATGTCGTCACAGCCACGTTTAGGATGCCACTAGGTACACTGAGTGTTTGCTAGTATAATGGCTTAGTTATAATGAGTTGGAGTGTGCAATGCAGGCAGAGGTGCTGCAAATGTCTTTGCACTAGTGGGAATATAGCAAAGTCCAATAGCCACGTTTAGGATGCCACTAGGTACACTGAGTGTTTGCTAGTATAATGGCTTAGTTATAATGAGTTTGAGAGTGCAATGCAGGTAGAGGTGCTGCAAATGTCTTTGCACTAGTGTGACTAGACAACAGTCCAATAGCCACGTTTAGGATGCCACTAGGTACACTGAGTGTTTGCTAGTATAATGGCTTAGTTATAATGAGTTGGAGTGTGCAGAGGACAGTAGGGTACAGTGCCAGGGTTGTGGGGCTCTGGGTAGAGGAAAGGAAGCCTGCCTTTCTATTCCCTCCTAATGGGGAAATGCAGCGACGAAATCCCTGACCTTAGCTACACAGACGCTGTCGCTGTTTTCAGGACCTGTCACCTATGGCTCTGACCCTGCCGGTACGAGCCCTTAAAAGGACTGATGGAAAGTGCTATCCCTATGCTGTCCAGCACTGTGTATGGAGCGCATACAGCTGTATCAGCGATAGGACTCAGGACGAAGCTGCGCCAGTGATGTCTGACACCAAGGACGCAGAAGAGATAATGGCGTCCTGGAGGAAAATGTCCGGTTTTATAATGCAGGGACATGTGACATGGACATCCTATCACACATGCCGTTGCTTCTCTGGCTAAAAGTCCACTTAGCTGTGTGTGTGTCTGGGATTGGCTGACATGCTGGCCCGCCCCACAAGACGCGTGCGCTTAGGGAAGGAAGACAAGGAAAAAAAAAAAAATGGCGATCGCCATTATACAAACAGCAGTGATCTGAAGGCGCTGTTCACGCACACTATACACTGAAATGTCATAATAGTGTGAGTCACAGAGTGACTTACACTATTACAGCGGAAAGCCAGCTAGGAATTAGCTATTTTTTTGCTGCTAGAACCGTTCTCGAACGTTTCTAGAACTATCGAGCTTTTGCAAAAAGCTCGAGTTCTAGTTCGATCTAGAACAGGCCCCAAAATCACTCGAGCCTAGAACTGGAGAACCTCGAACCGCGAACCGCGCTCAACTCCACTCGGCATCCACTGCAGTGACCTGGGCTGATCTATTGATGTTAGCTAAGGTCACTGCATTGCTCTCCCAGCCAATGGGAAACATCCTGCTCTTCATTGACTGGGACAGTGTGGATCATCATGGGAACCTTGGATTACAGCAAACATGGATTTGTTTTTCTTTCTAATAAATTGGTGAAAGAGGGAATGTTTTGGGCAGTGTTTTTTCCAATAAAAATGTGTTTGTCGTCTATTTTTTTTATTACTGACTGGGTTGGTGATGTCGGGTATCTGATAGACGCCTGACCTCACGAACCCCAAGGCTTGATGCCAGGTGACATTACACATCTGGTTTTAACCCCATATATTACCCCGTTTGCCACCGCACCAGGGCACGGGATGAGCTGGGGCGAAGCACTAGCATTGGCACGTCTAATGGATGTGGCACTTCTGTCACATAGTCACATAGTTGATCAGGAGAGCTATGCTATATTTCCAAATGGAGGGATTTGCTTTTATAGTTTCCCTGCTGAACGACTACCAAACATGAGAGTCCGTTATACGCCACAAGAAAACACATCTAAATAGCGAGCTCTGTTGTTAAGTATTCATTCAGCTGGATAACTGGACTTAAAGGGGTATTCCATCTCCAAGATCCTATCCCCAATATATAGTAGGTGGAATAGCAATATTATCAGCAAATACCAATATTTGGAAATGTAGAAAAGTTCTACTGATTAGGCATGCCCTTACCTCATGAGCAGGGCATTGCAGCTTTGGTAGCAACACTTACGACATGGACTCTGCTGCTGTGGATCCGGGATTGAGTGGGTGCAGATTCATTGCACCCACACTCCTCACATGGAGGGTCTGCACTCCTAGAAAATGGGGGATACGTTTCCTGAGCGTGTCCCCCCATATTCTAGACGGTCCAGAGTCATTGTGGGACCCCCTAATTTTTTTTCCTTACAATAAATTGGTGAAAGAGGAAATGTTTTGGGGAGTGTTTTTTCAAATACATTTTTTTGTCTATATGTTTTGTTAGTACTGACAGTTTGTGATGTCGGGTATCTGATAGACGCCATGACATCACAAACTGCTGGGCTTGATATCAGGTGACCTTACAGCTAGTATCAACCCGATTTATTACCCCGTTTGGCACCGCACCAAGGCACGGGATGAGCTGGGGTGAAGGGCCAGGATTGGCGCATCTAGTGGATGCGCCACTTCTGGGGCACCTGCGGCCTGCTATTTTTAGGCTGTGAAGTGCCAATAACTATGGAACTTCCCACCCTGAGAATACCAGACCACAGCTGTCCGCTTCACCTTGGCTGGTGATCCAATTTGGGGGGGACCCTTCTTTTTTTTGTAATTATTATTATTTATAAAATAATTATAACAAAGAGCCTGGGGTGACCTCTACATTGGATCCCCAACCACGGTAAAGCTGCCAGCTGTGGTTTTCAGGCTACAGCCGTCTGTTTTACCCTAGCTGGCTATCATAAATGGGGGGACCCCACGTCTTTTTTTTTTTAACTATTTTTTTAAATAAAAAAATGTAATGGGCTTCCCTGTATTTTGATTGCCAGCCACGGTAACGCCAGACAGATGGGGGTGGCAACCCGTAGCTGTCTGCTTTAACTGCGCTGAGAATCAAATATACCGCATAGCGCTAAGTTATTTTTTTTAAAGATTTATTTTTACAGCACTGTCATGTCAGGCAATCAAAATACAGGGAAGCCCATTTTTTTTTAGTTATTTAAATAAATAATAAAAAAAAATATCTGGACTCCCGCTGCATTTTTTGTATTGTTAGCTAAGGATAATCCAAGCAGCTACTGGCTGCTAACCCCCACTGCTTGGTGTTACCTTCACTGGCAATGGAAAATGCAGGGAAGCATTTTTTATTTTCTTTCCCCAAAAAACTAAAAAAAAAAAATGATGTGAGCTTTGCCATATTATTGTATGCTAGCCAGGTACAGCAGGCAGTTTCGGCTGCCCCCAACTTCCAGCTGCCTATTTGTACCCGGCTGGGAACTAAAAATATAGGGAAGCCCTTTTTTAAATTATTTAATGAATTTCATGAAATGATTAAAAAAAAAAAAAACACATGGGCTTCGCCCCATTTTTGTGTCCAGCCGGGTACAACTAGGCAGCTGGGGATTGGAATCCGCAGCACTGGTTAGCCGGAGCTTTCTGGGCCCCTCTGCTGCGAAATGCAGTCCGCAGCCGCCCAAGAAAGTGGCGCTCTCATAGAAGCGCCATCATCTTGCGCTGTATCCAACTCTTTCAGCAGCCCTGGAGCTGGGTGGCTTGCTGGGTAATAATGAGTTAATATTAGCTTTGTTTTACTAGGTAGTATTAAGCCAGAGATTCTTAATGTCAGGCAAGTTTGACCCGGCCATTAAGAATCTCCAATAAAGGGTTAAAAAAAAGACACCACACAGAAAATAAATACTTAAATAGAAATAAATACACAGACATAGTTGGAGACTCCATGTGTATTACTCCCTCTCAACCCTCCACGATCCATGGTCTTCTGTCTTCTTTCTCCTTCAACACATGCAGATCTGCTCCATCAGCAGCGCTGCATGTGAAGAAGGATGCTGCTTCCCGTGCAGCCTTTTCACTTCGTGAGTGATCAGTGCTGCTGGCTGTTAGCGATACCATCACCGCTGACAGACGAGTTGCCATAGCAACGGTGCTCCGATCATGTGATTCCCGATGCCGCTGCTAGCGGTGACGTCACCGCTAACAGGCGCGTTGTTATGGCAACGGTGATCTCCGTTATTTACCGGCTGTGTCAGCCGGTCAATAATGGAACGGGGAAGCAGAACAGGGAGTCGACAGTGTACACGGCGATACACAAACGTGCACCGTGTACTGGAGAGTGCAATGACAGGACCTAGCATGACGTCCAAGCCATGTGACCAGTCTGTAGCCAATGAGATAATAAACACGTGACTGGTCACATGCTATTTTGACGTCACGATAGGACCTGTCATCACTGCTGGTTACCGAGAGGATGCAGCGATTATCCGATGAAAAAGCTGCGGGAGACAGAGTGCAGGACGGATCACGGGGACAGGTTAGTGTTATGGCAATGTTTATTAACTGTATGTGTACATTTATAATGTGTTTTTATGTGCTTGTGATTGCCTCCCATTGTTTCCTATGGGGTTTGAGAGTTCGACGAACCGGACCGAACTTGAACTCCAGGGAGGTGGCTCATCTCCAGTTGTAACTCTCTAACAACCTTAACAGGTGAACATGCTTAGCTTATTTCTACTCGGATTGAAGGATAAGACCCTATTGCACCTTTTGTTTTCCAGTTTTTTCCTCTTCAGGACAATACAATGTATCTGAGCTGGGGCAGCACGGTGGCTCAGTGGTTAGCACTGCAGCCTTGCAGTGCTGGAGTCCAGGGTTCCAGTCCCACTAAGGACAACATCTGCAAGAAGTTTGTATGTTCTTCCCGTGTTTGCGTGGTTTCATCCAGGTTCTCTGGTTTCCTCACACACTCCAAAAACATGATAGGGAATTTAGATTGTGAGCCCCAATGGAGACAATGTACGTAAAGCACTATTGAATTAATAGTGCTATATACGGTAAGTGAATAAATATTATTAAATATTAATTATTATTAGCTCTGCACTTTATCATCACAAACATCTTTACTTGAATTTAGTAGATGGCATCAAATTCAGAAATCATAGATGTATCCTATTCACATCAATTTTTAATGGGGACCTCTATGTACCTCTATGCTCTAAAGTTCTATGGTTTGATATTGGGTCATATTTTCATCCAAATTTACACTCAAACTTTAATGAAGTAAAGTAATTTATCTTTTTGACATTTAAAGCCCGCTTTACACACTACATTATATCTTACGATGTGTCGGCGGGGTCATGTCGTAAGTGACGCACATCCGGCATCGTAAGGTACATTGTAATGTGTGACAGCTACGTGCGATTGCGATTGAATGTTAAAACGTTCATCACATGCACGTCGTTCAATTCCTAAAAATTGAACGTCAGATTGTTCATCGTACCCCGGGCAGCGCACATCGCAGCGTGTGACACCCCAGGAACGATGAACAGATCTTACCTGCGTCCTGCGGCTCCCGGCCAGCAATGTGGAAGGAAGGAGGTGGGCGGGATGTTTACGTCCCGCTCATCTAAACTCCTTCGCTTCTATTGGCCGGCTGCCGCGTGACGTCGATGTGACGCCGAACGTCCCTCCCACTCCAGAAAGTGGACGTTCACCACCCACATCGAGGTCGTATGGACGGGTAAGTACGTGTGCTGGGGGTTAATCGTTTGTGCGGCACATTCAACAAATTCAACGTGCCACACATACGATGGGGGCGGGTACGATCGCATACGATATCGTATGCAAAATCGTAACATGTAAAGCAGGCTTTAATGATTAGAGAGGTCAATATGATCATACATATTCATAAAACATCATGAATTAAACCTTTTCGGTCCTTACTAAGCCTGCTTGTAAGCCGCATTCAATATTACATAGTTACATAGTTACTTAGGTTGAAAAAAGACCTAGGTTCATCTAGTTCAACCTTCCTCCACCAGTTCTACATTTAGTCACTAAGTCATTTATAACCAACAATGTTTTGTGTACTGAGGAAATCATCCAGCCCTTTTTTAAAAGCTGTTATAGTATCTGCCATTACTACCTCTTGTGGTAGGGTATGAAGGATGCAACGGTCACAGTTGTAACTGGGTACACAACCATTGTGCCGACGTGCGCTCCTCACCACATTGTATTTAGAGTGACTGGAGTAATAGCTTTAATTCCATAACCGTGAAACACAAGCACCTTTCAGAAGATTTGAATAATTTATAAAATTTTTTACTTACAAGTAGGAATGCAAAAGAAAATGAGAGGTGAAATTTCATCTCCTGCTCGTGCTTTCTGATTGTCTTATCTGTGTTCCACCTCCATGACTACATTCTTATTCTTCTGGCAGAATCTGGCTAGCCTTCTCAAGCAAAATGCAAGTAACTCCATATTGTATACTCCAGGCAAGGAGGTCCACTGCAGACTCATAAGTCAGTAATTCTACATTTATTGGTATTTTGTAAGGAGGAGACACAAGCATAACATTTGTTTTCTGGTCCTGGCTATGCTTTTGACCTTGGTTGAACAAAACACTCATTTTTTGAACATAGTCTGTGAGATGCTAATCACTTACTCACACTCTATCTTCAATATCAGACAAGTCTTGTCAAGGTCAGAATAACGATGATGATGAGACTCAAAGGATCTCTCGATATCCGGCTGCTGTTTCTAATTAAAAATGTCATGAGTGCACACGAGAATGAAAAATAACTGGACAGCAAGTCAGTTACATCTATCTCCATGACTGGCTCTTAACCAAGTGCGCTTTTTATTGTTTGAAAGAAACTCTAGACCAAGCAGTAAGGGGGTGTAAACAAAAGTTTTAGTCCAATTAAGTATCGCAGGTCAGGGCTTCATGACGTAGAGAGATCTACACATCCTCCTTGGATTGGTCAGTCCAGACTCCAGGAGTTTCCTTTGTCCATCTGTCTTGGGTGCAAAACAGGAAACTGCAGCCATCTTTACAATTACATGTGCTGGTATATACTGTGTCTAAGGAAAATATACTGAATATGCAATATACATATATATATGTTAGTAAGAAACAAAAGCATTCACAAATATGTGAGTTAGTTCACATCTACTGAACTATATAACTGAGTCTATTAAATGGCTGAATTAAGTATTTTTGGATACTCAATTCTTTATCCTCAACAGTCTTAGCTTATGAAGAGCATCTTTAAAATCCTTGTTCCTCAGAGTGTAAATAATAGGATTAAGTAGTGGGGTCAGAACAGTATAAATCAGAGATAAGACCTTGCTCATGGTCAGGGACTGACCCTTTGATGGAAAGAGATAAACAATAAATAATGTCCCGTAAAGCATGGAAACCACAATGAGGTGGGAGCTGCAGGTGGAGAAGGCTTTATGTCTACCAGTGTTAGATGGGATCTTCAGAATGGTGATGGCAATGTACACATAGGATACCACAATTATTATAAAAGGGCTAAATCCATTTAATACACCAATCATAAGAATCTCTTTATGGATCATAGATGTATCAGAGCAGGAGAGCTGCAGGATAGGTTCTAAGTCACAGTAGAAATGGTCAATAATATGTGGCCCACAGTAATAGAGATTATACATAGAGATCATGTACATAAACATCACTGCAAAACCAACCAACCAAACTATAGCTACAGATACCATACAAAACGTGTGATTCATGATGGCATTATATCGGAGGGGGTTACAGATGGCCAGATATCGGTCATAGGACATCACCGACAGGAGAAAACATTCTGAGGACTCCGACATAACAAAGAAAGAAAACTGGAGGATGCAACCGATGAGAGTCACCGAGCTTCTCCCATACAGGACAGTAAGGAGAAGGGTGGGGACAATGTCTGTAGTCAGCAGGATGTCACACAACGACAGCTGGGTGATGAAGAAGTACATGGGGGACTGGAGGGATTTACTCAGTAGATATAAAGCAATGATTAGAAAGTTCCCGGAAATAGTTGCCCAATAAATGAGGACCACGAGACAGAAGAACGGGATTTTGAAATTTTGAAGATTTGAAAATCCAAGCAGATTAACGAATGTAACATTATTGGTTTTCTGAAAAAAAAAGTTATCAATTGTGTAAAAAAGTTTTGAAAAACATGAAGAAAGTGTAGATAAAAAAATGAAGTATTTTATTCATTTAACAATACATTTTTATCTCTATAATCTGTTGTTATTATTATTATTTATAAACACCAACTGCCAAGTCACTGTTTGGTGTTGCCTTTATTTTGCTTGTAATTGTTCTCAAGAACCTAGAATATTGCGATGTATCAATCAATGTAGGATGTTGCAGATGCAAACACAGCTGCTTTTTGTAGCTGATTTATGTAGGTTTTGTCAACATTAAGCAGTTTTCAGGGGTATTTATAGATAGGTCTAAGGGCGACTTTGCACGTTGCAACATCGCACATGCGATGTCGGCGGAGTCAAATCGAAAGTGACGCACATCCGGCGTCACTTTCAACATCGTAGCGTGAAAATCCTAGATGATATGATTAACGAGCGCAAAAGCGTCGTTATCGTATCATCGGTGTATTCTCTGACATTTCCATAATGCCGGTGCAGCGACAGGTACGTTGTTGTTCCTCGTTCCTGCAGCAGCACACATCGCTGTGTATGAAGCCGCAGGAGTGAGGAACATCACCTTACCTGCCGCCGGCGGCTATACGGAAGGAAGAAGGTGGGCGGGATGTTTACATCCTGCTCATCTCCGTCCCTCCGCTTTGATTGGACGCCTGCCGTGTGACATCGCTCTGACGTTGTACGACCCGCCCCCTTAGGAAGGAGGCAGGATGCTGGCCAGAGCGACGGTCGCAGGGCAGGTGAGTGCATGTGAAGCTGGCGTAGCGATAATGTTTGCTACGCCAGGAATCACAAGATATCGTACCTGCGACGGGGGCGGAGACTATCGCATGCGACATCGCAGCATCGGCTTGCGATGTCGCAATGTGCAAAGCCCACCTAAGGGTTCATTCTCTTGGACCAACTAATGACACAAAATTACCAACAATCAGTAAACCTTTACTAATTGGCAGTGTTTTAAAATCCTGCTGACACAAGAGAACGCTGTAATTGATGTACACTGAATGTTTTCTAGTAGGTGACTGAGCACCATATTTCAGCATTACAAGTCCTGTTTACACAGGATAATGCCCCCACTTTTCTCATTCATCTGGGATGGGCAGCCTGTTTACACTGAAAGATTAATGTAAAATGAGAGTTAAGGGTACTTTACGTGCTGCAACATCGCTAGCGATTGCTAGCTATGTCAATCGCGATAACACCCGCCCCCATCATATGTGCGACATTTGGTGATCGCTGCCATAGCGAACATTATCATTACAGAAGCGTCACACGCACATACTTTGTCAGCGACGTCGCTGTGACCGCCGAACAATCCCTGTGCGTTCGGCACCACAGCGACATCACTGCAGCGTCACTAAGCGGCCGGCCAATAGAAGCGGAGGGGTGGAGATGAGCGGGACGTAACATCCCGCCCACCTCCTTCATTCCTCATTGCCAGTGAACGCAGGTAAGGAGATGTGCGTCACTCCCGGGGTGTCACACACAGCGATGTGTACTGCCGCAGGAACGACGAACAACATCGTACCTGTGGCAGCAGCGATATTAAGGAAATGAAAGACGTGTCAACAATCACTGTTTTGGAATGATTTTGCGATCGTTGATTGTCGCTCATTAGTGTTACACGCTGCGATGTCGCTACCGGCGCCGGATGTGCATCACTAACGACGTGACCCCGACGATATATCGGTAGCAATGTCGCAGCATGTAAAGTATCCCTTAGTCTTTCAGTGTAACCGCAGCTCCAGTGTGTCAATGACTTTTACGGCTCAGTATTTATGATTTAATATTTTTAAGCCTTCTCATTTTTAACAATCTGCACTTGTTTTCATAGGCAATAGATAGTAAGTCCTGATTATTATGGCATTCATTTGAATGGACTGTTCTTGTGCTGCTAGTATTAATCCTTCTAACTTCAAAGTTCCACATGTAGGCCACCGCTATGATTTATTTTCTTATTTACCCTTTCCCTTGATCTGTCACGCTGTACAAAGGGCTAGTAAGACGCAGTACAGGGTAATCCCCACTAGTTGGCAGCAGAGTAGTGAAGGAGAGTCAAAGTAACATTGTAAGAGAAAGGCAGCTGAAGTACAGCAGAATAACCTCAGCAGGCAGTTAACAGGCGAACCACCAGGGGGCAATAGAATAGTAAACCAGTCAGGGTCTAGCTGGGAAAGTCGAGTCACTGCAAAGGGAGGATTAATATCAAAGTCACAAAGCAGAACTGAGGCAGAAGTCGGGAGATCAGGTATGCAGAGGGAAACACAAACAACAGACAGGAGAGGAAAGTCAGGGACTGGGAAAGGCAGACGAACGGGGGAGGGTCAAAGTCAGGACACAGTAGCAGGGAGGCAGAACAGATCGGAAACACTCACCAGAGCCAGTATACAAACTGCAAGGCAAAAATGTCACTGGCACTGAGCCATAGGTAGAGAAGCAATATATAGCGTCCTGGCATCCAGAACAAGGCAAGGGAAGTTAACCACTGACATGACCAGGCCAGAGCAGGGTGCAACCACAGCAGGGAAAAGCCGGCCTGGATCATACCAGATCTTTTCCAAAAGTTCTCTATGCAATACAAACTATTTTTTTGAAGATGTCCTTTCTTGTGTTTCCAATAATAGGATTTTATCTTTTGTACTTTTTATTATTATTATTATTATTATTATTATTATAACAGTATATAATACTCACAATCTTCTCCTTTCCTATCCTACAGTAAAGGATTATACCTGTTGTTAGGATTGGGACTTATATCATCCGTTTAGCGCATTTACATATTTTAATATATGAAAATATATCAGATTAAGGAAATAGAAAATAGTGATGAGCGAGTACTAAAAAGCTCGGGTGCTCGAGGCTCGGGCCGAGCCTCCCAAGATACTCGTGTACTCGGCCTGAGCACCGAGCCCAATGTTATCCTATGGGAGACCCGAGTATTTTTGTGAAATGACCACCGGCAGCATGTAGAAACCATAAAACTGTAAATTAAATAAAAAAACGTACGTGTGTGTGTAAGCGTGCATATAAATATACACGCGGAGTGGAGTGCGGGAGGGGCCGTAGCCGAGCGGGGAAGTGTCGGGCTAAAGGCACGGTCATTCTGTGAGGGCCGGCCAATCACTGCAATTCCACAACAGGGCTGTGGCATTGCATTGGTCTGCCAGCCAATCCCTGCATAAGGGCTGGCTCTAAAAAGAGCGCCAACATGAAGACCACGAGTACAGCACAAGTATCGCGAGATTACTCGGTCCCCGCCGAGTAGCCCGAGTACAGTGATACTCGTGCGAGTACCGAGTAGTAACAAGCATACTCGCTCATCTCTAATAGAAAAGTAAAGAATCTGGCTCAACCGTGATAATTGGTGCTCAGAAGTCAAAATTTAACCAAGAGAGAGAAAAGAACTTCGGCACTCAAAAGGAAAAAATGGAAAATATTTTTCTTTTGAAAAAGATTGCTTTTATTCATGGCTCCTCATATGAAAAAATAAAAAAGAAAAAAAACTGTCTATGTATACAGGGTATAATCAAAAAAATATATGCATGGAAAACCTTGTCACCAGTTTAACAATTCCATGGTCTGTTCATGGGAAAGGTTTAACGAGAATAGTCCTAGACCATATCAATGATATCCATATAATTGTGGTGTCTAACAGATGACCTGATACCCAGGATAAAGGAAAATTGAATTCCTGCTGTTATGAGAAAGATATCAAGAGTCTGCTCTTGAACCCAGTCAATGGTATACATGCAGTGATGGTATCTAGTGAGCACCTGATCCAAGGACAAAGTGAAGAAGACTTGGATCAGGTGCTCACTAGATACCATCACTGCATGTATACCAACCTTTCCCATAAACAGACCACGGAATTGTCAAACTGGTGATGAGGTTTTCCATGCATATATTTTTTTGATTATACCCTGTATACATAGACAGTTTACTGAGAACAACTGTGTTTTCTTTTTTCATATGAAGAGCCATTAATAAAAGCAATCTTTTTCAGATTAATGAAAGGTCAATTTAAAAATAAGTAAACCTTTCATCTTTCTAAACAGAGAGAGAGGAATAACAAAAGATTTTTAAGTAATTGTTTATGCACAAATCACACTTACGTAAACTTCTTCTAAGATCTCCATTTTTGCATCCTTTTGATGTATTTATTTAGTTTTATAATATTAGAGGTTATACAGTTGTAGACCCATGTAGACAGTACCATATTCATTGTATAATTTATCAAAATCCAGTCTTTTGTTTCAGCTATATTTATAGAGCTTCATATACCTTTTGAGAATAGAGGGAGAAATGTCCCCAGAGCTCTTAAGTCATTCTTCTCCATTGAGACATAGCATGTTTGGATATTATTTTAATTATTTACATTAAAAGCTGCTACAAAATAAAATAAATATTACAATATAATACAGTAACATAAAATGTAACAAATTTGAAATTAAAATTGATATTTTTTTACTTATTATTTTTAGAAATTTTCAATTAACAGTAATTAAAAATAGAAATCATATATTATATTAGCATAACGTAATTATTAACTAAGGGAAAGGGTACAAAGTATTTGACTACTCACCACTTATCTGAAGTTTTTAAATTTTTGCCAAATTACGGCCATGATGACCCTGCCTCCCAAGGTTTGGCTTGTGCAACCACTGTATTGTTTACTCCCTCCTTCTCTTTTTACGCTGCCTTGTTGTTCCACTAAGCCACTGATGTATGGTGGTCATACCATAAATACAGTGTTACACAGCTTGGACTTATATTTGTACATTTTTTTTTATCCTGCTCCAGTGGAGAAAGTAGCAATGCTAAGTTGTGTTTGTAGCATGGATCCAGCCAGGTTTCCACCCAGTAAACACCACTGGTCAGATTCTTTGCAACTCCACAGCACAAGCATGTATTGACTCATGTGTGCCAGGCTTCCCAGAGTCAACAATAAGCTTTCCTCAGTCACTTGTGTATGGATTGGCTCCTCTGTGTCCACACAGCCACGCTGAAGTGATGTGCCTCACCTAGCTTCCCGACCACCTTGCTTAGCAGGTGGTCCTCCTCCAAAACTGTTCCCTGGCTGGAAAGTTGGAGACACGGCCAGATTTAGTCCAGAAACCCTACCTTGGAGCACTCTGTGGATGATATCCCAGATAAACAAGTCAATGTTTTCTTCTTCTCCTCTTCCACCTGTGCCACCACCTCATCCGTAATGGCCTCCAGTATTTTTTTGCAGCAGGCATTAAATAGGTATAGCATCACTGATTTTAGCATTATTAGAGCTATCCATCCAAGATTATTCAAGCAGTGCAACACGACACACAGGTCCTACATGAAGGCCCACTCTTTGATAGTAAAGTGGTGTTGGTCCACAGAGTGATTCTTCCAAGCAAGTTGCAGCTGAAAATTGACTATTACTTGCTGTTGCTCACACAGTATTATCATTATATGCAGGGTGGAGTTCCACCTGGTTGATAATTCCCATATGAGGCAGTGAGCGGGAAGGTCAAAGTGACTTTGAAGAGCAGACAAGCGATCTGTATCAGGGTATGAATGCCGGAAATGTTCACATGCTGCTCGCACTTCCAGCAAAAGCTCTGAGTTATATGGGTAATTTTTGAGGAAGCTTTGCACCACTAAATTCAGCACATGCACCAGAAAAGGGATGTGTGTCAATCCACCTAGGCCCATAGCTTTGACGAGATTTTGGCCTTTATCGCATACCACAAGGCCAGGCTGATGGTCCACTGTTACTAGCCACTTTTCTGTTTGTTCTTTATGCACATCCACGGCTACTGTGCAGTGTTAGGTTTGTCCCCCAGGTAGATGAGCTTACAAATGGCCTGCTTTCATTTACTCTTGGCTGTGTTGAAGTTGGTTGTGCAGATGTTACTCTGACCAGAGGAGAATCAGGTTGAGAAAGTGGAGTACAAGGAAGCAGCACTGACCAAAAATTTCCAGCGATCCGTGGTGGTAGGACCTGCACTTTAACTCCTGAAGCCTCAGCCGAGCTGCCACTACATTTACCCAGTTTGCAGTTAGAGAGATATACCGTCCTTGCCCATGCTTGCTGGTCCAAGCATACATAGTTATGTAGACCTTTGTACTTATGGGGTTGCGAAGTGAACAACAGATTTGTTCTGCCACATGTGCACAAGATAGGGATGGCACACCTGGAAAAATTGTGGTGGCAGGGAACAACATACTGCGGAACAGCCACAGACATCATTTGTTGGAAACTGTCCATCTCCACCAGCCTGAATTGCAGCATTTCAAATGCAAGCATTTTTGAAATGCTGTAATTAAGAGCCAGAGTTTATTGGTGGCTAGGGGGGTGTTTCCTCTTTTTATCAAGGGTTTTGGGGATGGAGAGCTGCAAACTTCCAAGGGACAGTGTAGATGTAGTAGCTGAAGCTGGTGGTGGTGGTGCTGTTGCTGCCGCATTATCTTCTTGTGGGGAAGAAGGTGGCCCTAGTGATCATGAACAATGCAAGATACTGATAATACAGCTGAAGAGGCCAACATTGCAGCAGAAGAGGGAGAAGGAGAAGGCGGCATTCTTTCTTGATTTCTCAGGAAACTACCCCACTGCATCTCAGTGCTAGTAATTTAGCTTACAAATCATGCAGGTGGTCCTCAGAATAAGAAAATTCTTCCCTCACTTCAGGCTCTTTTGACGAATCTTGCAAACCACCTCTTGCTTCTCATCAGCACATTGATAGAAGAAATGCCATGAAAGGGAGCTCTTTTAATCTGACTTTCGTGGGAGGTTTTCACTGTCACGATGGGAGCTAGCAGCCCACTTACTGGCTATGGCCCATTCACATGGGTTTCATCTCATGTTGCCTCTTTAGCTGAGCTACTGTATTGTCTGCCTAAACAACTCCTCTTCATAAGAACTGTGCATGTCACTTTCAAGCCAATCACTTTGGCTCTAGTCAAACTCATTCTCGTCACCCTTCACATCGTCTTCCACCCAGTCCTTAGCACTGCCCTGCTGGCCAGTCTTAACACTGATGACAGCCGCAGCAGTTGGCACATGTGTTTCACCATCCTCTGAAATGGGCTCTTGAGGTCCGCAACCATGTCCACCGGCCCTTCCACAGATTCATCCTCCGACACAATTGGTGGTTGGCATCAGTGCACTCTGTCTCTTCCACATCTGAGGTAGGGCCAGGTTGATTGCCCACGAGACCCCAGACAGAGGAATCATCATACAACATTAGTGACTGCTGCATGACTTGTGGCTCATACTGCTTGGCTGATTTTTAATAGGTTGAGGTGGAAGGAAGATGACCATGGAACTTAGGAAACAACTCAGAGCTTTAAGATGTTGTGTGGGTAGAAGACAATGCAAAGGAATTCGAGGCAGTGGGAGTCATAGCATCTAAAACTGCCTCAACATGTTCTGGCCTCCCCATTCATGAAGAGTTATCAGATCGAAGACCAGTCTGAGTAAACATGAGGAAGATCTTTAAGTTTGGAGCATAGCAGGCCCAAAACTACCACTTCCTCACCTTGAATCAGCTATAACACCAGTAGCACGACCACCAGCAGCACCACCATGGCCATGTGCCCTAGTTAATGTTCTCCTCATTCTTTTGCACACAAACAAGTTAGGATTATTAGATGGCCTGTACTGAGAATGATTATAACAAATCCTGTAAGCTACTGCATCGGATCATGTGCCAGAGAGAGTCCAAAGAGACTTCATCTAGCTCATTATAGGGAATGTTCCATTCGGGTTTTTGTCTGGATCACATATTTCAGAGATTTACATAGAAACCCTGGTGAACCGAGCCATATTGATATTTTTGGAAGGCAGATTGAAGAAATCAACAAACAGCAAGTAAGGATTGCTTATATTTATTGTTTCACTGTTCACCATCCAGTATAAGTGATAAGATGACTTTATTCTTCGGGTCAGTACTAGAGATGAGCCACCCCCCCTAGCATTCAAGTTCGGTTTGGGTCGCCGAACGGAGGCTCCGTTCGACGAACCGTTCGACGAACCGTTCGACGAACCACTCGAACCCCATTGAAAACAATGGGAGGCAAACACAAACATATAAAAACACATTATACATGTACACATACAGTTAATAAACATTGCCATTACACTTACACGTCCCCGTGATGCGTCCTGCACTCTGTCTCCCGCCGCTTTTCCTTCCAATAATCGCTGCATCCTCCCGGTAACCAGCACTGATGATAGGATCTTCCGAGATGTCAAAAAAAGCATGTGACCAGTCATGTGTCTATTATCTCATTGGCTACAGACTGGTCTCATGGCTATGACGTCATGCTAGGTCCTGTCAGTGCATCTCTCCGGTACGCGGTGCTCATTTGTGTATCTTCATGTACCGGCGAGATGCTCTGGCACATGCTTGGCTTCCCCGTTCCTGCATGTGGGCGCTCTTTACAAAGTCAAATGCTATGGTAACTCGCCTGTAAGCGTTGACGTCACCGCTTACAGCATGCAGCTTCTGCTAACTCACTGAGTGAATAGACTGCATGGGGAGCAGCAGCGTCTTCCCCCATGCAGTGTTGTCTGATGTAGCAGATCTGCATGGGTTGAAGGAGAAAGAAGACAGAAGACCATGGATCGTGGAGGGATAAGAGGGAGTAATGGAGTCTCTAATGTGTCTGCGTATTTTTTTCAATGAAAGTATTTTTTCTCTGTGTGGTGTCTTTTTTTTAACCCTTTATTGGAGATTTTTAATGGCTGGATTAAACGTGCCTGACATTAAGAATCTCTGGCTTAATACTAGCTAACAAAACAAAGCTAGTATTAAATCCTTATTACCCAGCAAGCCTCCCGGCTTCAGGGCTGCTGGAAGAGTTGGATACAGCGCCAGATGATGGCGCTTCTATGAAAGCACCATTTTCTGGGGCGGCTGCGGACTGCAAATCGCAGCAGAGGGGCCCAGAAAGCTGGGGATAACCTGTGCTGCAGATTCCAATCCCCAGCTGCCTAGTTGTACCTGGCTGGACTCAAAAATGGGGCAAAGCCTACGTCGCTTTTTTTTTAAATTATTTCATGAAATTCATGAAATAATTAAAAAGGGCTTTCCTATATTTTTAGTTCCCAGCTGGGTACAAATAGGCAGCTGGGGATTGGGGTCAGCCGTACCTGCCTGCTGTACCTGGCTAGCATACAAAAATATGGCGAAGCCCACGTCATTTTTTTTTTTTAGTTTTTTTGAAAAAAAAAATAAAAAATGCTTCCCTAGATTTTAAATTGCCAGTGAAGGTAACACATAGCAGTGGGGGTTAGCAGCCAGTAGCTTCTTGGATTACCCTTAGCTAGCAATACAAAAAATGCAGCGGGAGCCCATATATTTTTTTTAATCATTTATTTAAATAACTAAAAAAAAAAAAATAGGCTTCCCTGTATTTTGATTGCCTGACATCACAGTACTGTAAAAATAAATCATTCAAAAAAAGACGTAGCGCTCCGCGGTATTTTTGATTCTCACCGCAGATAAAGAAGACAGCTATGGGTTGCCACCCCCATCTGCCTTGCATTACCTTGGCTGGCAATCAAAATACAGGGAAGCCCATTAATTTTTTTATTTAAAAAAATAGTTTAAAAAAAAAAAATAATGTGGAATCCCCCCATTTTTTATAGCTAGCAAGGGTAAAGCAGACAGCTGTAGCCTGAAAACCACAGCTGGCAGCTTTACCGTGGTTGGTGATCAAATGTGGAGGTCACCCAAGGCTCTTTTTTTATAATTATTTTATAAATATTAATAATTACAAAAAAAAAGTAGGGCCCCCCCAAATTAGATCACCAGCTAAGGTAAAGCAAACAGCTGGGGTCTGGTATTCTCAGAGTGGAAAGGTTCATAGTTATTGGCCCTTCAGAGCCTAAAAATAGCAGGTCGCAGGCACCCCAGAAGTGGCGCATCCACTAGATGCGCCAATCCTGGCGCTTCACCCCAGCTTATCCCGTGCCCTGGTGCAGTGGCAATCGGGGTAATAAATGGGGTTAATACTAGCTGTAAGGTCAGCTGACATCAAGCCCAGCAGTTTGTGATGTCATGGTGTCTATCAGATACCCGACATCACAAACTGTCAGTACTAACAAAAAAGACAAAAAAAAAGGTATTTGAAAAAAACACTCCCCAAAATATTCCCTCTTTCACCAATTTATTGTAAGGAAAAAAAATTAAGGGTGTCCCACGACGACTCTGGACTGTCTAGAATATGGGGGGACACGCTCAGGGAACGTATCCCCCATTTTCTAAGAGTGCAGACCCTCCATGTGAGGAGTGTGGGTGCAATGAATCTGCACCCACTCTCCCCGGCTCCACAGCAGCAGAATCCATGTTGTAACTGTTGCTACCAAAGCTGCAATGCCCTACTCATGAGGTAAGGGCATGCCTAATCAGGAGAACTATTCTACATTTCCAAATATTGGTATTTGCTAATATTATTGCTTTTCCACCTACTATATATTGGGGTAGGATCTTGGAGATGGAATACCCCTTTAAGTCCAGTTATCCAGCTGAATGAATACTTAACAACAGAGCTCGCTATTTAGATGTGTTTTCTTGTGGCGTATAATGGACTCTCATGTTTGGTAGTCGTTCAGCAGGGCAACTATAAAAGCAAATCCCTCCATTTGGGAATGTAGTATAGCTCTCCTGATCAACTATGTTCCTTACCTCATGAGCAGGGCATTGCAGTAGCTTACAGATGCATGGTTACCACCACTCCCTTTGTCTGAACACAGAAAGCTGAGCTGACAGCCTCTGCATTCGGTAGTGTCTTTTGTGAAGGAGGGGACCGCAAGAAATCAACGCTGCACAGGTACCGTGGGTTACTGGGGAACACAGGTGGGGTAATAGGGGGTGACCTGGCAGGGCCTGGGAAGGAGTTTTCTGTCACATGTGTCATGGCACATGCAACAGAAATCAAAGGAGTAGGGTGAATGCGGCTGGCGCGCTGCTGTGCACGCGGCCATCTTGGATTTCCGGGAGAGGGTCGGGGGGCACTTTGGTGACACCGGGGGACCGGGGAGCAGATTTATCTCCCATCTGAAATGTTTGTTCATGCCAGATGGGAGATAAATGATTTTTTACCGGCGCTGTCATTTACTGTAATGTGATCATCGGTATACGGTGTTTACCGTTGACCACGTGAGCGGGGACCGGAAATACCGGCCTGAATCATGATCTCCAGGGTCTCAGCTACCCCCTAAAACCTCAGAGATTTTCTGACGCTGGGGGGCGTTATTCACTTATTTCTGCCTGCTGTTTATAAACGGCAGATCAGAATAAGGCTACATTCACACGACCGATCCGTTTTTGCGGTCCGCAAAAAAGGTCCGTTTTTTTCACGGGTGCATCCATGTGGCATCCGTTTCCGTTCCGTATACGGTCCGTATGTCATCCGTTTGTCATCCGTGTGCCTTTCATTTTTTGCGTACTGCAAAAAAACTGGAGGAGGGAAAATACATAAATTTACCCAGGATCCATAGCTTCAACCTGCATGAGGCAGTCACAAGTTCACTCCAGTGCCATTTTCTATTGCTTTTCACAGCGTAGAGCGCTTCGGTGATTTTTTTGTGCTTTTACACTTCATAACAGTCTTTTCTGTAATTATAATGGCAGAAAGACACATAATGTCCCACTCTCCTGCATTTTGTAATTTTGCACCCTTTGGTGCCTTTCATGTGGCACCAAGAGGTGCTTAGCCTTGTATTTAGCCAAAAAAATAAATAAATTTAAAAAAAAATGACGTGGGGTTCCCCCTATTTTTGATAGACAGTTAAGGTAAAGCAGACGGCTGCAGCCTCCAGACCACAGCTGGCAGCTTCACCTTGGCTGGTAATCCAAAACTGAGGGCACCACACGCTGTTATTTTAAATTAAATAAATAATTAAAAAAAAAAACATGTGGGGTTCCCCCAAAATTGGATCACCAGCCAAGGTAAAGCGGACAGCTGGGGTCTGATATTCTCAGACTAGGGAGGTCCATGGTTATTGGACTCTTCCCAGCCTAAAAATAGCAGGCCACAGCCGCCCCAGAAGTGGCGCGTCCATTAGATGCGCCAATCCTGATGCGTCGCCCCAGCTCATCCCGTTGCCCTGGTACAGTGGCAAACGAGGTAATATATGGGGTTAATACAAGATGTGTAATGTCACCTGGCATCAAGCCCTGGAGTTCGTGATGTCAGGAGTCTTATCAGATACCTGACATCACCAACCCAGTCAGTAATAAAAAACATAGACGCCAAACACATTTTTATTTGAAAAAACACTCCCCAAAACATTCCCTCTTTTACCAATTTATTAGAAAGAAAAACAAATCCAGGTGTGCTGTAATCCAAGAAGTTCCCATGACGATCCATACCATAGTCACTGTCCCAGTCAATGAAGAACAGAATGTTCCATATTGGCTGGGAGAGCAATGCAGTGACCTGAGCTAACATAAACAGGTCAGCCCAGGTCACTGCAGGGCATGATAAGTGCTGCTGTCAGGAGGATAGCGAGGTACACTACCTGTGGTGATCGCTGCACTCCTGATAGCAGAGCTGTCACTGAATTCAATGACCGCCACCTTCACAACCAAGTATCACGCGTGCCTGTGATGTCACCGCTAGTGACAGTCTCGGGTCGGCAGCGAGAGGAGATGTGACAAGCGGCGGCCATGGAGGACAGTGACAGCGCTGACGTCGGGAGGGCAGGACTTAATTACCGCAGGTAAGGAACTTCACTAACCTCCTGATGGCAGCGCTTGTCATCTCTGCGGCTGCTGTCAATGCAGTGTGGGTGGTGGCGGACACATTACAGTGCCGGCAGCTGCAGACACAGCTGAGCGGGCAGCCACGGGGCTGGTCGTGGAGCGGGACACAGACTGCAGGGGCATCCGACGGAAGTCACACGGAAGTGCTTCTCTGTGGCTTTCGGGGATTTTTGCACACGTAGCCAGGATAAACATTGGGTTACCAAGCAAAGTGCTTTGCTTGGATACCTGATATTTACCTTGGTTACCAACTTACCGCAGGCTGCCAGCGATGGCTCCCTGCAGACGTAGCTGTAAAAAGCCACAATTTTGGTGATCAAACTGTTCTCGAACGTAACTCGAACTGCCGAACTTTTAGCAAATCGTTCGAGTTCGTCGAACGACTCGAACACCCCCCAAAATCACCCGAACATGAAATTGGTGAACCTCGGACCTCGAACATTGCTCATCTCTAGTCAGTATGATTACAGCAATGCCAGATTGATATTGCAATTTTGTTTGGCTACTATGACACACTAAAGATACTACTTTTAGCAAAAAAGCTTTTTAGCTCCATATTTTGACAGCTATAATTTTTCTGTATTCCTTCCAACAGAGTCATTCATGCGAGGGCTTAGTTTTTTGTAGTACAGCCATTTTAAAAAGTTTGGGCACCCCTATTAATGTTAACCTTTTTTCTTTATAACAATTTGGGTTTTTGCAACAGCTATTTCAGTTTCATATATCTAATAACTGATGGACTGAGTAATATTTCTGGATTGAAATTAGGTTTATTGTACTAACAGAAAATGTGCAATCCGCATTTAAACAGAATTTGACTGGTGCAAAAGTATGGGCACCTCAACATAAAAGTGACATTAATAATTTGTAGATCCTCCTTTTGCAAAAATCACAGCCTCTAGTCGCTTCCTGTAGCTTTTAATGAGTTCCCGGATCCTGGATGAAGGTATATTTGACCATTCCTGTTTACAAAACAATTCCAGTTCAGTTAAGTTTGATGGCCGCCGAGCATGGACAGCACGCTTCAAATCATCCCACAGATTTTCTATGATATTCAGGTCTGGGGACTGGGATGGCCATTCCAGAACATTGTAATTGTTCCTCTGCATGAATGCCTGAGTAGATTTGGAGCTGTGTTTTGGATCATTGTCTTGCTGAAATATCCATCCCCTGCATAACTTCAACTTCATCACTGATTCTTGCACATTATTGTCAAGAATCTGCTGATACTGAGTTGAATCCATGCGACCCTCAACTTTAACAAGATTCCCGGTGCGGGCATTGGCCACACAGCCCCAAAGCATGATGGAACCTCCACCAAATTTTACTGTGGGTAGCATGTGCTTTACTTGGAATGCCGTGTTTTTTTTGCCTCCATGCATAACGCCATTTTGTATGACAAAACAACTCAATCTTTGTTTCATCAGTCCACAGAACCTTCTTCCAAAATGTAACTGGCTTGTCCAAATGTGCTTTTGCATACCTCAGGCGACTCTGTTTGTGGCGTGCTTGCAGAAACTTCTTCTTTCGCATCACTTTCCCAAACAGCTTCTCCTTGTGCAAAGTGCGCTGTATTGTTGACCGATGCACATTGACACCATCTGCAGCAAGATGATGCTGCAGGTCTTTGGAGGTGGTCTGTAGATTGTCCTGACTGTTCTCACCATTCTTCTTCTCTGCCTTTCTGATATTTTTCTTGGCCTGCCGCTTCTGGGCTTAACAAGAA
This sequence comes from Anomaloglossus baeobatrachus, assembly GCF_048569485.1. Classification (NCBI taxonomy): domain Eukaryota; kingdom Metazoa; phylum Chordata; class Amphibia; order Anura; family Aromobatidae; genus Anomaloglossus; species Anomaloglossus baeobatrachus. The sequence goes on along the minus strand of NC_134356.1, from coordinate 693,525,221 downwards.
CTGTACCTGTGTTCTTCCATTTCCTTACTATGTTCCTCACAGTGGAAACTGACAGTTTAAATCTCTGAGACAACTTTTTTTTATCCTTCCCCTGAACAACTATGTTGAATAATCTTTGTTTTCAGATCATTTGAGAGTTGGTTAGAGGAGCCCATGATGCCACTCTTCATAGGAGATTCAAATAGGAGAACAACTTGCAAGTGGCCACCTGAAATACCTTTTCTCATGATTGGATAAACCTGCCTATGAAGTTCAAAGCTCAATGAGGTTACAAAACCAATTTAGTGCTTTAGTAAGTCAGTAAAAAGTAGTTAGGAGTGTTCAAATCAAGAAATTGATAAGGGTGCCCATACTTTTGCATCGGTCAAATTTTGTTTAAATGCGGATTGCACATTTTCTGTTAGTACAATAAACCTCATTTCAGTCCAGAAATATTACTCAGTCCATCAGTTATTAGATATATGAAACTGTAATAGCTGTTGCAAAAACACAAATTGTTATGAAGAAAAAAGGTTAACATTAATAGGGGTGCCCAAACTTTTTCATATGACTGTATGAGTTGATGTTTTATTGGTACAATTTTTTGTGACCATAACATTTTTTATTCACTTTCCATTCATTTTTGGGAAACACAATTAACAAAAAACAACAATTCACAAATTGTTTATAGAGTAATGCGATAAAAGCGATGCCAGATTTATGTCATTTTTTATGTTTTATCACTTTTGCACAATAAAAACCATTTTATAGTAAAAAGATATGTTTTGCATCCCTATATTCTGAGAGCTTTAGCTTTTCTATTTTTCCACTTATGCAGCTGTATGGGGGTTTTACAAATCGGCGCCACCGTAGCGGCAAGCAGCCTGCTGCGGTTCCTGTTACGCCCAGGCGCTAGCTGCCATTTTTGACCGTGCCTCTGGCCGTCCAGCTGGCTGCTTTCTCCTCCACGTCTAAAGGCCCTGTGACACACAGAGATAAATCTGTGGCAGATCTGTGGTTGCCGTGATATTGTGGACAATCAGTGCCAGGTTTATGGCTGTGTACAAATGGAACAATATGTTCATGATTTTACTGAAACCACAGATCTGCCAAAGATTAAGTGTGGAGAGGCAGCTAGTGCGCATTTGTATGCCGATTTACCCCAGCCAGAGCCTAAGTCCAGTGTTTCGCCTAGTGAGCAAGCTTAGCCTGATTGTGCCATTCCTGAGGCTAAGTCCTCAGTTCAGGCTACTGAGCATGCTCCTACACTTAATGCGAAAAGCCTCTTTGCACAGGTACTTGGACATCGTGCCATGTCTAAGTCCTGTGTTGTGCCTACTGAGCATGCTCAGGCACTTAAAGCATCACAGGCTAGGTCCGGTAAGGACCTCACTGGGCATGTCCGTGAGGTGGCAAGCCATGATGGTCCAGCAGACATCAGATGTCCTGATAATCTGGTCACTCAGGACTGGCTCACGGAGGCCCGCCCCTATGACCTGGCAACCCATCATTGGTCATCATAGAATGACTGGTGAGGTGTTTGGGGCATGGCTGCCATGAGGTCATCAGTGACGTGGCGGCTCCAGATAGGCCATTGGTGACTTCACTGATGATGTGGCACTCCGCTATTGGCCATTGGAGGTGCCATTGTGGTCCACCCTGGGTTTGGGGAGGACATAGGTTATAAAAGGGGTTGGAGACAACATGGAGGTGTGCAGTCTTTTCATTTGCTCAGACAGTGCACTCCTCCATGTTTAAAGCCTCATTGCGGCATAAGCCTTGAGATTGGAAGCGGTAGACAGGGTTAGGTGTCTGGTGCTTGTCATGCCAAGACACCCGTGGCTCAGCACGTTAGGGTCAGGCGCAAGGCTTCCACCTCCTACCGTACAGTCCTGCTAGTGCAGCCCAGTGGAGTCAACTGGGTAGTGGCTGCTTTGCCACTGGTATGGTTGTGCCTCCTATGCACATGAACAGCATACCCCAGAACCCCTGTGGCATTAACAGTGAATTCCTGGGCTGGGTGAGAGAACCCTGTGAAGCTATCAGGGTTCACAGTCTCCTGATCCAAGTGCTTTTTCACTTGGATCAGGCCTCTATTATTGCAAAGCCACCCAGCTGTGTATTCTCCCCTAACCTTCGGGTTGCCAGCAGCTCCTTTGTCATCTGGAGCACGGTTGGCCCCCAACTGGCAACTGGGATATATACCACCTTATCCTAATCTGCCAGTCCCCCTGTAACAGGGGGCTTGTTGTTTGGAGAACAAGATGACATTTTCAGCTGTATAACTTATATGTGCATTGAAATTGTTGTTTGCATTTTATTTTATTTTGGGTGTTAAGATGAAAAACCATAGATTTTTGGCACTTTTTTTACATTCAAAAAAGTTTAAGAAGGGATTAAATAATGTTGCTGGTAAGTATAATGCACCTGCTCTAATCCTCTATCCTTTTCTACCACCATTTTAAAGCACATGATGTAGGTCCCCAAAGACTTACACTGGAGATCAAAATTAGAGAACAGCACACAATTTCACCTAACTGTTGCGGTCATTGTGTTGTCCTATGTGATTATACCCTAACATGAGTAAATTAGCAGTATTTTAACCTTATTTCTTAAATTGAATTTATTCCAAAGCACATAATAAAAATGTAAATGAGATAAATAAATACACTAATGAACACTAATCAAGATCAGAGAATATTTTCAGCTACCTGGAATTCTTGGTGTTGGGGCGGCATCACACGCTACGATATTTCGGGCGATATGTCGACGGGGTCACGGATTCCGTGACGCACATCCGGCATCGTTAGAGATATCGTAGCGTGTGACAGCTATGAATGACTGTGAACGAGCAAAAATACCTTATCGTTGCTCGTTGACACGTCGTTCATTTTCATAGTCGTTTCTCCTTCTGCGCACTGGTTGTTCGTCGTTCCCAAGGCAGCACACATCACTCCGTGTGACACCCCGGGAACGAAGAACACAGCTTACCTGCGTCCCGCCGGCAATGCGGAAGGAAGGAGGTGGGCGGGATGTTACGTCCCACTCATCTCCACCCCTCCGCTTCTATTGGGCGGCCGCTGTGTGACGTCGCTGTGACGCCGAATGTCCCTCCCCCTTCAGGAAGAGGATGTTTGCCGTCCACAGCAAGGTCATTTGGGAGGTAAGTACGTGTGACGGGGTTAACGACATTGTGCTCCACGGTCAACAAATTGCCCGTGACGCACAAACGACGGGGGCGGGTGCAATCGCTCATGCGACTGCACGATATATCATCCCGTGTAACGCCGCCCTTAATCTGGCACCTGGTGCTAATTTTCTTAATTATCTGACAAAGCCTATTTAACTGGCAGCCTAACCTTCCAGTTTGCTCTGACTTTGCAAAAAAAGTGACTGAAACCCTCCGGCAGCAGGTTGTCCAGATGAAGGCCAAAGGGGTGACCCTATCAGCCATACCAAGAGAAGTTGGTCATTCCAATTCTATGATTTTGAGAATATTGCATCTTTACAATACTACAAACTCTTTCAAATCCCCCTAGCAGGCTGGTCGCCCTCGCAAGAGAGGTGATTATTCCCCTATACTCTGCCCTGGTCAGACCCCACCGGGAATACTGTGTACAGTTCTGGGCGCCCTAATTCAAGAAAGACCTCGCTATATTGGAGCAAGTCCAGAGAAGAGCAACCAAGATGGTAGAATGTCTGCAAATGTCATATGGACACAAGCTAAAAGAACTAGGGATGTTTAGTTTGATAACGAGAAGGCTGAGAGGAGACTTAATAGCGGTCTACAAATATTTGAAAGGTAGTCACAGTGCAGAGGGAACTACCCTATTCTCATTAGCACAAGGAAGTACAATAAGTAATGAGTTGAAACTTAAAGGAAGGATATTCAGATTAGACATTCGGAAAAACTTTCTGACTGTGAGGGTAGTCAGGGATTGAAACAGGCTACCATGGGAAGTGTTGAGCTCTCCAATAATGGAAATCTTCAAACGGAAACTGGATAAACATATAGCTGGGATGATTTAGGAAAGCCTGCACTCGCAGGGGATTGGACTCGATGGCCCTTGAGGTCCCTTCCAACTCTATCATTCTATGAATCTATGAAAGACAAATGCAAGAGAGCAACGGATAATGCAGATGCAGATCTCCAAGGGTAATTGTTTCAACACTGAAGCTGGAATTGCTTGCAGCTCAGCACTGAAGGGAGGATCTGTCTCATCATACAGTGTCATGATGTGTAAGAGCATTTGGACTGAAAGCCAACTCTGCAGCGACCAAACATCTTGAGTCAACTTATATATATATATATATACTGTATATATATATATATATATATATATATATATATATATATATATATATATATATTTATATATACATAACACAATAATTTTACAGTATATACATACAGACTTCTGGAGGAAATTATTTGCTAAATGCTGAACATGTAGGTGGAATATATTATAAAAAGAGAGAAGGTGGAAGAATAAGAAAGGTAAACATAAGTGGGTACAAAAATAAGCATATGAAATTACATAAAGAAATGAATAAATAGACAAACACATGTACATATGAAGAATGGTAGAATCATATATATATTATCCCTCAAAAATACTAAATTTACATTTGTACATGTGTATAAGAATAGAGGGAATATCTACATTTCTTCTGTGATTGCAATAAAATTGAACCGTGATAAAACATAAAATATACAAATTTGCTTAAAAAAATACCTAAACATTACATATATCATATAGCAACAGAAAAAATAAAAATCATGAAATTCAAGATAAAATATAAAAGTGCCCTTATTTTGTGAAGGATTATTGTCTTTTTTTGAACATGTCATAAGTCCCTTTGAACATGTCATAGTATATTGGGTCCACTATAACTGGTATATCTGTCTAAGGCTATGTGCACACGTTGCTTTTTTTTCAGCGCGGAAAAAACTGCACCCTCTGGCAGAGGGGAAAATTGTAAACAATGCTTTTTGAGAAAAAGGCATCGAAAACGCGTGCGTTTTTCATGCGGTTTTCATGCGTTTTTCATGCGTTTTTTTAGGTGCGTTTTTTTAAGACTTGTCAGTGTTAATAAAGTTGGTTGAACACAGACCTTTGGAAAAAAAACCCTGTGATGTCATTTCCTTCTCCACATTCTGTTTGGATAAATGGGAGGGCTTGGAATGGAAGGAGCACCATTTGAATTCTGGAAAAGTTGAAATAAACTTCGTGCACCATGTCATATTAGCAGGGCCCCTTGGGTACCTATACGTCAGAAAACCCCCACAAGTGACCCCATTTTGGAATCTGCACCCCTCAAGGATTTTATTCAGGAGTATATTAAGCATTTTGAATCCACAGGTACTTCACCCAAAATGTTGCTGTAGCAACAATATTCTCACTTTTAGGCCCGTTTCACACGTCAGTGAAAAACACTGACGTTTTTCACTGGCGTGTAAAACGCGCACATGTCCCTCCATGTGCCATGAATCACGGCACACATGGGTTGTCTAAGTGCAATCCGGGCTCCGTTCTCCGTGGCCCGTGATTGCACTTAGTAATCAACTCACCTGCGCCCGCTCCCGCTCTCCATGGTGCTGATCGCTCCCGCGGTGCAGCATCCAGCCGGCGGTGACCCCCGCAGCAGCTGCTTCCGGGTCGGCTGTGTCGCACATCATGAATATGCGCGACAATAATGAGCCGGCTCAGAAGCAGCAAGCTGCACGGGCTGCAGAGGACATCGCTGGACGCCGGGTGAGTAAAAATGATTTTTATTTTAAAAGCACGTTTTTTTCTGGCACGTGTTTCACGGACCACACCACTGCGTGGTCCGTGGAACATCAGAGATGCCAGAAAAAAACGGACATGTCTCCGTGCGGCAAACACGCACACGCGGGTATGCCACACGGAGACACGTGCAGTGAAAAATCACTGACGTGTGAGCAGACCCATTCATTATAATGGGTCTGCGTATGTCAGTGATTCTGGTACGTTTAAAAAAAAGCACAAACCAGAATCACTGACGTGTGAAAGAGGCCTAAGGCTATGTGGCCATAATCCAGCGACACGGCGTCTAGTACACAGTGTCAGCCTTCCTGCAGCTGCGCATGCCCACGATTTGGGTTCAGGCTGTTGTGGAGCTCTATGCTACCTGCAGAGAACACTCATCTCCGCAGCATAAATTGACATGCTGAGGCTCGGGAAGCCACGCCACCGGTCAGTTTATGCTGCAGAGAAAAGAAGCACAGTGGGCACGGGATCTCCAAAAATCCTTCCACTGTGCTTCTACTGCACAACGTAGCGTTATGGACGCAGGGAAAACACTCAGCGCCCATAACGCTGCAAACCCTGATTGTGGGCACACAACCTAAAAAGCGTCAATGGATGAATGGATGTCAAATATATATAACGTCCCACCCCCGCCTGCATATTCTAAGCTGGCACCTTTAGTACCTTTCCTGTGGCACTAAAGGGTGCCTAGCTTAGTATTTATCCAATAAAAAAAACAATGAAAAAAATGGCATGGGGTCCCCCCTATTTTTGATAGCCAGTCAGGGTAAAGCAGACAGCTGTAGCCTGCAAACCACAGCTGGCAGCTTCATCTTGTCTGGTGATCAATTTGGAGGGTTCCCCAGGCTTTTTTTTTTTATTTATAAATAAAGAATTAAAAAAAAAATAACGTGGGGTCCCCCCAAATTAAATCACCAGCCAAGGTGAAGCTGACAGCTGGGGTCTGGTATTCTCAGGGTGGGAAGAGCTATGGTTATCGGACTCTTCCCAACCTAAAAATAGCAGGCCGCAGCCGCCCCAGAAGTGGCGCATCCATTAGATGCGCCAATCCTGGCGCTTCGCCGCAACTCATCCCGCGCCCTGGTGCGTTGGCAAATGGGGTAATAAATGGGGTTGATACCAGATGTATAATGTCACCTGGCATCAAGCCCAGCAATTAGTGATGTCACGGCGTCTATTAGATACCCGACATAACTAATTGACAGTAAACAAAAGCAAAAAAAAAATTACAAACAATTTTTTATTAGAAAAATCACTCCCCAAATCATTCCCTTGTTCTCCAATTTAATCAAAAAATTTGAAAAAAATGGGTCCGCAGAAATCCATTTGGACGTCCCACGTCGCCTCTGGACCTTCTAGAATATGGGGGCACGTTCAGGGAACGTATCCCCCATTTTCTAGGAGGGCAGACCCTCCATTTGAGGAGAGTGGGTGCCAAAAATCTGCACCCACTCTCCCCGGGTCACAGCTGCAGAGTGCCGAGCAGCCAGCACAGCTCTCTGAACACAGTGCTGGCTGTCAGCTGCTCTGCACATGTGACCGGCCAGCGTACACTGTGAAGGAGGAGGGGGCCGCGGGGGATCAGCGCTGCAACCAGACAGGTAAGGGGGAATACCGGGGGATAAGGGGGTGACCGGGCAGGGCCTGGGGGGCATTTTTCTGTCGCATTTCTCAAGGCACATGCGACAGAAATCATAAGAGCACGGCGGCCGGTGCGCTACTGTGCGCGGCCATGTTGGATTTTCATGAGGGGGGTCGGGGTCGGGGCGGGCACTTTGGCGACATCGGGGGCTTTCCAGGACTTTGCCAGGAAGTGAGGTCAACAGTAAACCTCTTGACCTCACTTCCACGTAAAATGCCTGTGTTCTGTATGCCGACAAAGGCCGCGGACCGCAACAAAAAAGCAGCTCACTGCGGTGTAGCTGCGTTCTGACCCACATCATTGATTCAATGGGGGAAAGAACGCAGCCACACCGCACAAAAGAAGTGACATGCTGCTTTTCTTTCCGCACCGATTTTTGGCATCAAAAACGCTGCATTTAGAAACGCAGCGTGTGCACTGATTTTTCAGCTTTCCCATACACTTTGCTGGGAAATGCAATTTGCCACTGAAACGCTGCGGTTCTAAACGCAGTGTTTCCGCGGTAAAAAACGCAACGTGTGCACACAGCCTAAGGCAAGAACTTTTCTCCTTGTGGAGATTGAGAAACCAATCTGGCTGTCAGTGGTGAGGAGACTTATAGCTGCAATGCTCCTCTGGTTTATATTCAAATTGTCTCTTCGGGGAGAAAGGAGGCAAACTCTGGTGTCACCTATTGGAAGTAACAATCCTAAAAGTCAAAAGTGATTGTCCAACGAGCCTTTTCAAATGACCAATGATTTATGTCAGATCAGAACCTCAATTTGCAGACACAATGGCTCGGGGTGATTGCCCCTTGTCAGTGCAAAATATGAGATCCGATCTGGCTTTATGAGAAGCTAAATTGGGGTCTAAGAGGAGAACTTTTCTCCCTACAGAGACTGACAAACCAATCTGGTTGTCTGTGGTGAGGAGTCTTAGAGCTGCAATGCTCTTCTGGGATATATTCAAATTGTCTCTTCAGGTATGAAGGAGACGAACTCTAGCGCCACCTATTGGAAGTAGCAATCCAAAAAGTCAAGAGTGGCTCTTTAACAAGCCTTTCAAAGCAGATCAATTTTGCCTGCTGCCATGACACCCCACGAGTCCATAGCAGTATCGCCGACACTCCGCACACTGACCCTCCCGAGTCACGACACCCCCTCCTCTGTGTCCGCAGCATCACCTACCCTGCCTCCTGGGACCTTCTGAGCTGCTCCACTACCGCCACCCCCCTAGTGAGTATGGCTCTCACGAAATTACATTTTAAAATATGTACGTTCATGGCTCTCTTGGTGAAAAAAGTTCCCGACCCTGCCCTACAGTGTTTCTACCAACTCCATATACCTGACAGCTTTCACATGATTTTTAAAAATTGTCGCCTACATCTATGAACACAAAAAGACTTGGAGCTGCAAATATATCCTGTGCTCCTGCATTATATTTCTCTTCCTGTAGCAGAAATTGGATAGCCTTCTCAAGCACAATGTAAGTAGACTCCATATTCATTGTGTGTTCCAGGCAAGGGGGTACCACTTAAGGCACAGAAGTCAATTATACATATATTAGTATCTTTTAATGAGAAGACACAAGCAGAACATCTGTTTTCTGGGGCCTACCTATGCCTCCAAAGGCCTCTTTACACACTGCAACATTGCTAGCGATATAGCTGTAACGTCACCAGTTTTGTGATGTAATAGCGACCTCCCCAGTGACATTGCAGTGTGTGAAACGCATCAGCGACCTGACCCCCGCTGTGAGGTCGCTGATCGCTACAGAGATTTCAGGACCAATTCTTGGTTCATTGTTTCTCGCTGCGCAGCATGCATCGGTGTATTTGACACCGGCGTTAGCGACTTCCCTTTCAAATAGCTGCTTTGACACGTCCCCAACGACCAGCTAGGTCGTTCTGCAGGTCCGTATCACTGCTGTGTCATTGGCCAGGTCTGCCTGTTTGACAGCTCACCAGAGACTTTCCAGCAATTCCGGCCAGGTCGGGATCGCTGGTGGGATTGCTGGAAAGTCTCAGTGTGTAAACCCAGCTTAACCTTGGTTGATCAAGTCAAATATCACACATAGTTCACAAGATCCTTTTCCCTTCCTCCCTCTCTCATCTAAATCAGACAAGTTTTAGTTTGTGAAGAGCTTCTTTAAAATCCTTGTTCCTCAGAGTGTATATAATAGGGTTAAGAAGTGGGGTCAGCACAGTATAAATCAGAGATAAGACCTTGCTCAAGGTTAGAGATTGACCCTTTGAAGGAAAGAGATAAACAATCAATAGCGTCCCATAAAGCATGGAAACTACAGTGAGGTGGGAGCTGCAGGTGGAGAAGGCTTTATGTCTACCGGTGGTTGATGGGATCTTCAGTATGGTGATAGCAATGTACACATAGGATATCACAATTATTATGAAAGGGCAAAATCCATTTAAAAAACCAATGCTAATAATCTGTTTGTGGATCATGGATGTATCAGAGCAGGAGAGCTGCAGAATAGGTTCTAAGTCACAGTAGAAATGGTCAATAATATGTGGTCCACAGTAATATAAATAAAACAGAGGAATTACATCAATTAAGGCTATAATTAAAACAATGAACCAAACTGTAGCTACAGATAATGTACAAAACATGTGATTCATGATAACGATATATCGGAGGGGGTTACAGATGGCCAGATATCGGTCATAGGACATCACCGTCAGGAGGAGACATTCTGAGGTCTCTGACATAACAAAGAAAAAAAACTGGAGGATGCAACCGATGAGAGTCACCGAGCTTCCCCCATACAGTACAGTAAGGAGAAGGGTGGGGACAATGTCTGTAGTCAACAGGATGTCACACAACGACAGCTGGGTAATGAAGAAGTACATGGGGGACTGGAGGGATTTACTAAGAAGAAACAGAGCAATGATTAGAAAGTTCCCGGAAATAGTTGCCCAATAAATGAGGACCAGTAATAAGAAGAATGGGATTTTGACATTTTGAAGATTTGAAAATCCGAGAAGAATGACTGAGGTGACATTATTTGCTATCTAAAAAAAAAGAAAGAAAAAAGTTAGCAATTATGCAAAAACATTATGGAATCCTATTGAAAAAAAAATAGAAAAATGTAAAATAAAAATTATTCATTGCATATGAATTTGTTTGCTGTACAGTTAGCCCCATCATGACCTTGGATGTACCAGTATGTCCTAGGTCGTTTGCCACCCTTTGATGAGGGCGTGTGCATCTGATAAGCCTATATGTGTCTATGACAGGAAAAGGTGAATTGGAGATCCACACCTATCGAAATCTCATTGCCAATTTCTGTCAATTTAACCTGCACAAGCATTATTCCCCGCCTCTATTGGCGGCCCTGTGATGTGATCATGGGGTGCTGATGGGTTGTCATTAGGGATGATCGAATACCTTAAATATTCGGCTTTCGCGAATATCCGACGAATAGGTCGCCGCTATGCGAATACTCGATGCGCAATGTAAGTCTATAGGAAGCCTGAATAGCTTCGAATAGTTATTATTCGGATTTCCCATAGACTTACATTGTGCATCGAATATTCACCAATAGTCGAATAGCGGTGACCTATTCGGAAAATATTCACAAAGCCGAATATTTGAGGTATTTGATTATCCCTAGGTGTCATGACAGTGAGTTGTCAGCTCATGACCCTTGTCACTGTCATGATGTAGTTCCTGTGAATGCCATATGAGCGCCAGCATTCACAGGAGATTTGTGCTATCCTTGCAGTGCTGAAGCACCGCTCTGTACAGCACAAGTGATCAGACAATTGCAGTATCAAGTCTCCTTAGGCGACTTTTAAAAACAATAATGAGTGTAAAAATAAAGTTTTAAAAATTAGAAAAAAACCCTACAAAAGTTCAAATCACCTCACCTTTAGCCCAATGAAAATACAACATTAAAAAAACAAACAACAGATATTTGGTATCGCTGCATTCACAAAAGCCTGATCTATCAAAAAATAAAATAAAAAAAGGGGATTGGTAAATGGTGTAATGAGAAAAAAAATCTAAATGCCAGAATTACATTTTTTTTGTCACCGCAACGGTGAAATAAAATGCAAGAAAAGGCGATCAATACATTTTATCTATACAAATATGGTATAATAAAATTCAGCAGCTCAGGACACAAAAATAAGCCCTCACAAAGCCCCAGGTTATGGATTTCAGTATTCGGCAAGAAAAGCACTATTCTTTTTTTTTGACAAATTTCTGAATTTTTTTTCTGCACGTAAATAAAAAAAATGCATGTGTTTGGTATCTACTAACTCATAATGACCTGGGGAATCATTGTGCCAATGTCAGTTTTACCATGGTAAATAAAAATCCCAAAAAACAATTGTGAAATTGTACATTTTCGCAATTTTAACAAATTTGGAATTGTTTTTCTTTACATTTTCCAGTACTATATATAGCAGAATGAATGGTGTAATTCAAAAGTGCAACCTATCCTACAAAAAACATGCTCACATACGGCTAAATTGATGGAAAAATAAAAAAGTTTTGGGTTTTGGAAAAAAGGGAGGAAAGACGAAGAATGGAAAAATGCCAGGTGATGATGGGGTCAATAAAAAGGATGATGATAATAATAATAATAATAATAATAATAATAATTATTATTATTATTATTATTATTATCTTATGTAAATAAGTAGATTTACTTATGTAATAATAATAATAATAATAATAATAATAATAATAATAATAATAATAGTTATTATTATTACATAAGTAAATCATTCTCATGATCTTCTCCCCAACCTAATTATATATTATTAAGATTGTGTGTTACATTATTTGATTATTTACATATTTTATTTAATCCGTGTATTGTAACATTTTACAGAATAGGAAAATATAACTGGAAAATAAATTAAGTTAAGCCTCTATCTTACTGATCAGTCGGGAAAATAACTGAGCAAAATTAACAAACAAATTATTGAAATAACTTTCAATAATTATTTCTTTAAAAATCAGACTTACGTGAACGTTTTCTACGATCTCCATTTGTGCGCCCATTTCATATTTTATTTAGTTTTATACTATTAGAATTAGGAACTGACAATTAATATTATAATTGTACACCCATGTGGACAGTATGGCAGTCATTGTATAATTTATTGAAATTCCGTCATTTTTCAGCTATATTTATAGGGCGTGAAATATCTGCTGAGCGCAAAGGGAGAAATATCCCCAAAGCTTTTATGTAATTTTTCTCCATTGAGACAATGTCTGTCTAGATTTTATAATGATTATTTACATCATATCTAAAAATTGCTACAAAATAAAGTAAATATTACATTATAATCCAGTAATGTAAAAATTAGCAAACCAAATAAAAACCAGTATTTTTTTACTAATTATTTGTATTATTTTAAATTTAATTAAAAGAAAAAACATATTATATTATACCAACTTAATTGTAAATTACACCAAACTGTACAAAACTATTTGAATACTCGATAGATCACTTCCAGGAGCTTTTATGACCTCCCTTTATAAATCTTTAGATACTAATATAGAGTTGATCACTCTATAGCTAAAACATTTCCAGCTCTTCTGCGAAGGCTTTCAAGAAAAATTGTAGGTGTTTGTGGCAATCTTTTCCGATTTACCTTGGAGAGCATGTGTGAGGTCAGTGATACGCAGATAACACATTCACACAGATGGGTTGTGAAAAAGGGATAAGGAGTAGAGTTTAGCGCGGTTCGTGGTTCGTGGTTCTCCAGTTCGCGGTTCGAGTGATTTTGGGGGCTGTTCTAGATCAAACTAGAACTCAAGCTTTTTGCTAAAGCTCGATAAATCTAGTTACGTTCGAGAACGGTTCAAGCAGCAAAAAGCCAAGCTAATTACTAGCTGGCTTTCCGCTGTAATAGTGTAAGTCACTTTGTGACACACACTGTTATGAAATTTCAGCGTATAGTGTGCGGGAACAGCTCATTCAGATCACTGCGCCATTTTTTTTTTTTTTCCTTGTCTTCCTTCCCTAAGCGCGCGCGTGTAGTGAAACGGGCCAGCATGTCAGCCAATCCCAGACACACACACAGCTAAGTAGACTTTTAGCTAGAGAAGCAACGGCATGTGTGATAGGATGTCCATGTCACATGTCCCTGCACTATAAAAACGGGTATCTGCCCGTCAGGACCCCATTATCTGCCTTCTGCGTCTGGGTGTCAGTCACCGCAGGTGCAGCTCCTGTCTCCGATACTGCTGTGTACGCTCTACACACAGCGCTATACAGAATAGGGATAGAAGTTTCTTTTAGCCCTTGTAAGGGATAATACCAGCAGGGTCAGAGCCATAGGTGACAGTCAGGTCCGTGAAAACAGATTTTAACAGCTACAGATAAGAGCATCTGTGTAGCTAAGGTCAGGGGCTTCCTCGCTGCATTTTCCCATTAGGAGAGATATCAAGTGAGGCTTCCTTTCCTCTACACAGACCCACAACCCGGCCACTGTACCCTCCTGCCCTTTGCACACTCAAGCTCATTGTTACTAAGCCATTATACTAGCAAACACTGAGAAAACTTAGTGGCATCCTAAAAGTGGCTCTTGGACTTCCATTAGTGTCCCACTAGTGCAAATCTATTTGCAGCATCTCTGCATTGCACACTCAAGCTCATTGTTACTAAGCCATTATACTAGCAAACACTGAGTAAACTTAGTGGCATCCTAGAAGTGGCTGTTGGAATTCCATTTGTGCCCCACTGGTGCCAAGCTATTTGCAGCACCACTGCATTGCACATTCAAGCTCATTATTACTAAGCCTTTATACTAGCAAACAATGAGGAAACTTAGTGGCATCCTAAAAGTGGCTGTTGGACTTCCATTATTGTCCCACTAGTGCAAATCTATTTGCAGCACAACTGCATTGCATACTCAAACTCATTTTTACTAAGCCATTATACTAGCAAACACTGAGGAAACTTAGTGGCATCCTAAAAGTGGCTGTTGGACTTCCATTATTGTCCCACTGGTGCAAAGCTATTTCCAGCACCTCTGCATTGCACACTCAAACTCATTGTTACTAAGCCATTCTAATAGCAAACTATGCTGCCAGTTTAAGGGCCGTAGTTGCATTGTCAGGGATAGTTATTGTTGTTTATTCTGCTGTTAATAAAGCTAGACCACCGCTGCAATCTACACCACCTCTCAATTTTTACTACCACATTTTAAGTGCACAATCTTGTCGCAATCAAAATGAGTGGCAAAAGCCAGATGCTGGTGGAAAGGGGAAGAGGCGTGTTGGAAAAGGAAAAAAAGGGTTTGTCCATGGGGAAGGTGGCAAAGCTCCATTAACATCTGCTGAAGATAGACCATCTTCGTGCAAAAGTAAGATGTCTACTACTTACCGTGGACAATCCGATGTGCTCCCTTTTTTACGGACACAAACAACTGGAACAAAGGTAGATGATGGCCAAAAAAAGAAAATGCTTGAATGGATCTCAAGTGGTCCAACAAGTGCCCTCTCCGCCACCTCAACTACCGTATCCAAAAAACACCAGTCCTCTGAGTTGTCATCCCAATCACACTTGCTTTCTCCCAGCTCTGAAGTCTCCATCAGCCCTGCACAGTATGGTGGAACTGAGATGGCTGAGTCTGCTGAGCTGTTCAGTCACACTATAGCCTGTGAATCAGAGGTCTGCTCCCAAGCTACAGTGAGTACAGACCAGGAAATGGTCTGCAGTGATGCCCAGAACCTTTGTGACTATGATTCAGGCCGTGAGGACCAAGTTTCTGAGCATAATGTTGACCCTTATTCACAAACTGAAACACCTGTTGTAATAGACAATGAGGAACATACTGATGACGATGAGACGCAGATACCAGATTGGGTTGAAAACTTAAATATTGGTTCACGTCAGGAAGAGGCTCGATCTGAGGCTGAGGGGAGTGCAAACACAACAATTGATGAGGAAGTTCTTGATCCCACCCACTGTCAACCCACAGTAAGGCTCTCGAGGAGGTCAACAGAGGCAGTGGAGGAGGATGCTACTGACGATGAAGTTACCTTGCGCCTTCCTTGACAGAGGAGTAATACTGGTAGCACATCTACAACTGCATCCTCAGCCACCACTCTGCCTCTGAGCAGTAGTCGGGGGGGCTCATAGGGTCGCATGCCCTCTAAGCCTTGCCTAGCCTGGACCTTTTTTGACTTAGAAAAAGATTGCCCAAATCATGTGATATGTAAAATTTGTCGTGATTCTGTTAGTAGAGGTGAAAACCTCAGGAGTTTGACAACTTCTTCCATGAATCGTCACATGAATAAATAGCATATGTCCCAGTGGGAAGCTCACTGTGCTGCAATGCGGTCCAGCAGAGCGAACCATCCACCGCCTGCCCCTTCAAGTGCATCCGCGCGCTCTTCATCTTCTAGGACTGTGGGGACAGCTGTCACACCTGGTTTTCCTCGCACAACTTCCACCACTGTAACCACAACAGGCAGTTTGCTTGGTAGGTCGTCATTTGGTTTGGAAGGGGAAACAAGTGCGTGTGTACAGCTTTCTCAGACATCGATAGCACCAACGTTGGATGAAGGCAACATCATGTCTACGCCTGCACTTTCCTCACAAACCTGCAATTTTCCAGGGACACCCTACTCACCACCATCTACAGACAGCAGCCAGATCTCTGTCCCTCAGATGTGGACAAATAAAAGGCCATTTCCTGAAGTTCACTTTATCCCGCTGTAAGCTCTTGGCTACCGAAATGCTGCCTTTCCGCCTGGTGGAAACACAGGATTTTAGAGACCCTATGCCTGTCGCTGTGCCCCAGTACCAGATGCCCAGTTGCCAGTACTTCTCTAAGAAAGATGTGCCTGCGCTACACCATCATGTCGCACACAACATCACTGCTTCCTTGAGAAACTCTGTGTGTGAATGGGTGCATTTCACCACCGATACTTGGACCAGTAAGCATGGACAGGGACGTTACATGTCGCTGACTGGGCACTGGGTAACTATGGTGATAGATGGTGAAGAATCTGCTGCACAAGTCTTGCCGTCCCCACGACTTGTGTGTCAATCCTCTGTCTGTCCAAGTTCCGCCACTGCTTCTGCCTCCTCCACCTCATCTGGGTCCTCCACCTCCGCCCCAAGCCTGCCTGGTCAGGCCACCAGCGTTCTAACTGCGCAGAAGGAATCATGCACCCCTCATTACTATGCTGGCAGCAGAGCGCAATGGCATCAGGCGACCTTTAGCTTGAAATGTCTTGGAAATAAGAGTCACACAGCGGCTGAGTTGTGGGCAGCTCTGGAGACTGAGTTTGGTAAATGGTGGTCTCCACTCAACCTGCAGCCTGGTAAGGCCGTGTGCGACAATGCTGCAAACCTGGGTGTGGCCCTTCGCCTGGGCAAGGTGACACACGTGCCTTGTATTGCTCACGTCTTGAACCTTGTTGTCCAGCAATTTTTAACACACTATCCCGGCCTAGATGGCCTTCTGAATAGGGCACGAAACCTGTCTGCTCACTTCCGCCGTTCAACCGCCGCTGCTGAGCGACTTGCATCGCTCCAGAAGTCTTTCGGCCTGCCGGTTCAACGCCTGAAATGTGATGTGCCGACACGCTGTAATTCGACTCTCCACATGTTACAGCGACTGTGGCAGCACCGCCGAGCCCTGGTGCAATACGTCATGACGTATAGCCTGGGCCAACGAGATGCAGAGGTGGGGCAGATCACCCTGATGGAGTGGTCTCAGATCAAGGACCTATGCACCCTTCTGCACAGTTTCGACATGGCGACGAATATGTTTAGCGCTGACAATGCCATTATCAGCATGACAATTCCAGTCATTTACATGCTGGAGCACACGCTAAACACTATTCGGAGTCAGGGGGTGGGACAACAGGAAGGGGAGGAACTACAGGAGGATTCATATGCGCAAGGGACAAAAACATCACCAAGGTCCAGACGTTCATCATCACCAACGCAGCAGGCATGGGACCATGGGGGACAGGGATCAACAAGGGCGCATAGTAGCAGGCGAAATGTTGAGGAAGGTGCAGGAGAACATGAAGAAATGGAGGACGAACTGTCCATGGACATGGAAGACTCAGCGGTGAGGGAGACCTTGGTCAAATTTCAGTTGAAAGAGGTTGGGGGGAGATGTCAGAGGAAGAAAGAACTGGTAGCACCTCTATGCCACAAAGACAGCGTGGACTTGGTCCACATGGCTGCGCCAGACACATGAGCACAGTTTTGATATGGCGACAAATAGGTTTAGCGCTGAAAATGCCATTATCAGCATGACAATTCAAGTCATTTACATGCTGGTGCACACGCTAAACAGTACTCAAAGTCAGGTGGTGGGACAAGAGGAAGGGGAGGAAGTACAGGAGGATTCATATGCGCAAGGTTTACCAACATCCACAAGGTCCAGACGTTCAGCACCACCAAGGCGGCAGGCATGGGACGGTGGGGGAGAGGGATTAACAAGGGCACATGGTAGCAGCCGAAATGTTGAGGAAGGTGCAGGAGAACATGAAGAGATGGAGGACAAACTGTCCATGGACGTGGAAGACTCAGCAGATTAGGGAGACCTTGGTCAAATTTCGGTTGAACGAGATTGGGGGGAGATGTCAGTGGAAGAAAGCATGGATATCACCACGCCGCCACAAACACAGCGAGGACTTGGTCCGCATGAATGCGCAAGACACATGAGCGCCGTCTTGCTGCACTACCTCCAACATGACCCTCGTATTGTCAAAATTAGAAGTGATGATAACTACTGGCTTGCCACACTATTAGATCCCCGGTACAAGTCCAAATTTTGTGACATAATTCCTTCCATAGAAAGGGACGCACGTATGCAGGAGTATCAGCAAAAGCTGTTACTCAATCTTATCTCGGCTTTTCCACCAAACAACCGTGGTGCAGGGAGTGAATCTCCCAGTTGTAACTTGACAAACATGGGACGGTCTCGTCAGCTTCAACAGTCTACCCGTACCAGTAGCACCGTATCTGGTGCTGGTAACAGCAATTTTATTGAATCTTTTCATAATTTTTTAGACCATCCTTTGTAAGGTCACAAGAGACAACAAGTCTGACACATAGTCAACGGCTGGAGAGGATGATACAGGAGTATCTCCAAATGAACATTGATGCCATGACTGTGCAACTGGAGCCTTGCTCATTTTGAGCTTCAAATCTTGAAAAATGGCCAGAGCTCTCCACTTACGCCTTGAAGATTTTGTCGTGTCCAGCTGCCAGCGTTGTCTCTGAACGTGTCTTCAGTGCTGCTGGGTGTGTGCTGACAGAAAAGCGCATGCGTCTGTCCAGTGACAATGTGGACAGACTAACGTTCATCAAAATGAACAAGTCATGGATCCACCAGGAATTTACTACCCCTGTGTCATCCTGGGGAGAGTAAATGCTTGTGTATTTGGAATGTGCTTGATGCAAATCAAAACATCCTGTTTGCAACTAGGGCACAAGTGCTGCCATTGAAGGGGTGGGTGTGTGTGGGGCACAATTTTTGGAAAAAAGGGAGACTCCGCTTGGAGTAACCCTTGCGTGCTGTGTTTTTTTAAAGGGAGCCAAGATGAATAAGTCATGGTTCAGCAAAGACTTTGATACCTACCCCGGGGTCATCCTGAGGACAGAAAAGGATGGCATATTTTTGAATGTGCTTGATGCAAATCTACCTGTGAAGTGTACAACTGGGGAACAAGTGCTGCCACTGAATGGGTGGGTGTCTGTGTGGCCCAATTTTTGGAAAAAAGGGAGACTCCACTTGCAGTAACCCTTGCTTACAATGTTTTTAAAAATGATCCAAGATGCACAGAGCTGGGATCAGGAAAGACTTTGCTACCTACCCCAGTGTCATCCTGGGGATGGTTAAGGATGGCGTATTTTTGAATGTGCTTGATGCAAATCTACCTGTGAAGTGTACAACAGGGTACTAGTGCTGCCACTGAAGGGGTGTGTGTGTGGCTCAATTTTTAGAAAAAAGGGAGACTCCACTTGGAATAACCTTGTGGTGTTTTACATGATTTTAGAAGGGCGTGCCATGCCTATATCTGTGTCTCCTCCTCTTTTTCCTTGTCCAGCTCTTTTGTTTTCGCATGAGTATATGTCCTTGTCACTTTTTCATGTGTTTGTGTAGTGTTGTGAGTTGTTTGTAACCTTTTGGACACCTTTGAGGGTGTTTTCTAGGTGTTTTTATGTGTTTGTGATTGCCTCTTATTGTTTCCTATGCGTTTCGAGTGGTTCGCTGAACCGAACTCGAACGAGACCTTCGTTCGGCGAACCGAACTCGAGCCGAACCATGACCGGTTCGCTCATCTCTAATAAGGAGTGAAAGTTCCTGACCCACGGCTGGAGGGTACCCGGTCCCGGGCTTTTAGTTCTTAGAGGACTTTCACAGGTGGATGTGTTCGGTCCTGTGGCCCTGGTGGTAGTTAAAAGAAGTCTGGTAAAAAAAAAAAAATAGTAAAAATAAATAAAATAAAAGTGTCTTGTGATGCCTCCTACTGTTCTAGGTAATATTACCAGTGCTGCTTGCAGAAGCTCCGGGGTGATGATGAAGCAGCCAGTTTGTAATGCTCTCCGTAGGTGGAGCGATGTCCCTAGGGCCGTTGTGAAGGATCGAGATTTTACACACAGTGAGACAGCTTACCACATGAGTCTTGATACCGGTTTCTTCAAGGCCACTGATATGTGGCTTTCCATGTTCAGGCAAACAAAGTCAATTGTGAAAGCCGGACCTTTGATAACAATACCTGTAACACGCACACTGGGTGTTTCTTTCTGTACCTTTACTGATGTTGTTAGCATGGTTAAGTCCAGGATACAGTCCAGGTGGTCAAGTGACAGATAGGATTTCCACATCCGTTAGATATGAGGCCTCCTTAATACTGTATGTTTGCTTAAGTCCTGGGCTGCAAAAACCTGGCCCTGACCTCTCCTGGGTCTCTCACTTGTATAGCAGGTGATGAGAGCCGTTCTTCTGGGCACCGCTAACTCCGCTGGGATGCTACCCCTTTGCCAGCCAGTCTTTTCTGCTCGGCCTGAATGAACCCGTACAGACTCGAACTCCGGTGTCTGGGTTGCTTCTTCTGGGGTGAACCGAACTGGTCCCTCCGATCCTTTTCTGTCTCGCCTAACCTCTGACTCTCACTCTGGATCTCTCACGCCAGTTGAGCTTTCCTCTGGTATTGGTCTAACGCAGCACCGTTCACCAGGTTTCTTCCTCAGACCTGTCCCGCACTTAAATCTCCTCAACTGACTCTGTTCAACTGACTTTCTCGTCCCGCCCTCAGCATTTCTTATAGGAGACCTCAACTGACGTCAGCCAATACACCTGACATCAGTTAGTCGAGCTCCCCTACAGGCCTGGGGTGGAAAGTGTTGTATGTGAATTCTCCACATGTGGAAATCCCTTCTTACACTTACTAGATGTTAAGGTCCAGTCACGCTAAGCAACTTACCAGCGATCCCAACAACGATAGGGATCGCTGGTAAGTTGCTAGGAGGTTGCTGGTGAGATGTCACACTGCGACGCTCCAGCGATCCCACCAGCAACCTGACCTGGCAGGGATCGCTGGAGCGTCGCTACACGAGTTGCTGGTGAGCTCACCAGCAACCAGTGACCAGCCCCCAGCGCCGCGTGGAAGATGCTGCGCTTGGTAACTAAGGTAAATATCGGGTAACCAACCCGATATTTACCTTGGTTACCAGTGCACGCAGCTACACGTGCAGAGAGCAGGGAGCAGCGCACACTGAGCGCTGGCTCCCTGCTCTCCTAGTTACAGCACACATCAGGTTAATTACCCGATGTGTGCTGCAGCTAAATGTGCACAGAGCAGGGAGCAGCGCACAATGCTTAGCGCTGGCTCCCTGCTCTCCTAGCTACAGCACACATCGGGTTAATTAACCCGATGTGTCCTGCAGCTACATGTGCACAGAGCAGGAGCCGGCACTGACAGTGAGAGCGGAGGAGGCTGGTAACAAAGGTAAATATCGGGTAACCAAGGACAGGGCTTCTTGGTTACCCGATGTTTACTGTGGTTACCAGCCTCCGCAGAAGCTGGCTCCTGCTGCCTGCACATTTAGTTGTTGCTGTCTCACTGTCACACACAGCGATCTGTGCTTCACAGTGGGAGAGCAACAACTAAAAAATGGCCCAGGACATTCAGCAACAACCAATGACCTCACAGCAGGGGCCAGGTTGTTGCTGGATGTCACACACAGCAACATCGCTAGCAACGTCACAAAAGTTGTTCGTTAGCAGCGATGTTGCTAGCGATGTTGCTTAGTGTGACGGGGCCTTTACTGTGGCTACTTAACCGTAGGGTGCCACAAAAGCATTCCACAGGTCCCTGTACAAACTAAAAGACCCTATCCACACAACTTAAAGCCCCACTTCACACCTGCTCCATAAAAAGGTATCAAAGGGTTACTCATGACTGTTGAATGATCTAAGAGGAGGCCACCACACACTGCTTACAAGGGGAGAGGAATATGTACAGGAACAAACACAAACCCAAAGGGAGATACGCTAAATAAGGTCCAAGGAAGAGGAGTTGGCAAGGAAGGAAAAATGAACGCGCAGCAGCCACTCAGCTGGTGTTTACTCAAAAGTAAACCCCTAAACTGGAGGGCTGGAACTCCCAGAGATAAATCCACAAAGAAGTATAGCCAGCAAGAAAAAGAGGGGAGAGGTGAACAAATACAATCCAATAACAAATTTACATGGATAACCTCGATGGGAAATGAGAGATACCTGATGAGGACCAAACTGAGAAAGAGAAACAACACAATAGAAACCATCAGCATTTGGACAGGAAAAAAAGGCAATAGCCCAGCAGACAGAGGAATCAACCATGAAACAGAAGGTCCCCAGCTCAAATCCCCAACAAAAGTCATGAAAATACTCCCCCTACAATGGGCCGATGGACTCTCAGAAACGTTCCACATCACTGATGGTAATCTATCACAAGGCGTTCTGCATGAAGATGCTCTGAATCAATCTAGGAGATATATTCAGGACCATAACCCGTGCGGAGCTGCCGCCCCACCCCCGTGCGGAGCTGCCGCCCCACCCCCGTGCGGAGCTGCCGCCCCACCCCCGTGCGGAGCTGCCGCCCCACCACCGTGCGGAGCTGCCGCCCCACCACCGTGCGGAGCTGCCGCCCCACCACCGTGCGGAGCTGCCGCCCCACCACCGTGCGGAGCTGCCGCCCCACCTACACCCCACCTACTGTCTCCTCCCCAAAATCCTTTAGGATGTAAGCCCGCAAGGGCAGGGCCCTCTTCCCCCTGTGCTAGTCTGTCTATTGTAACGTGTACATGTATTCTGTATGTAACCCCCTCATGTACAGCACCATGGAATCAATGGTGCTCTATAAATAAACAATAATAATAATAATAATAACCCTTCTTTTATTGAGGTACTGTTGATGGCACCTAACTTGCCTTGGATATAGTACTCACTCTACCTCATGCTTCCCTTCCCATTCTAAATCCACTTCATCTATTTTTTGTAGGACCAAGTGTCCCCTCAATTTTTTTAAAAGAGAAAAATGTAAAGAGTTTTTTATTCTCCGAGCAGAAGAAACTTAACAGCCACAGGATCAAGTAATTATTTTAAGGACCTATAAATTTATGTGCAAACTTCCTAGACATGACATTTAGGCGTGGAATCTTTGAGGATAACTGAACAAAACTTTCTTACGTCTGCAGTTAGCACCTATTTTGGCTGGTTCACCAGCTACCAAAAGTCTCCTTTCGACCTACCTCCAGACCCTAATAAATTGGGAAGAAATCTCTCCTCCTCTGGCCCGGACACTGTTGTCCTGAAAAGTTTCCAAGAACTGGACAAAATCCAAAGCACACAAAAAGAGTGAAGTCCGGGTAGCCATGGAGATGCAGGTTTTTAGAGAAAACGTGGCAAGAACTGGAGACTTCACCCTTTGTTCCTAATAAGAAGAAACAAAACATGTCTTACTGATTCACCCTTTCTGTTTGGCCTATAGTCTCGTGATGATAACCTGAGAAAAAAATCAGTTTCATACCAAATCTGGAGCAGAAACTAAGCCAAAGCCTAGCCTGAAATTGAACCCCTCTTTCAGAAATAATGCTTTTGGGAACACCATACAGTTTGATGGTATGAGACATGAACAAAGTTGCTAAGTTCATAGCAGTTGGCAACTTTTGAAATGGGATCAAATGAACCATTTTGCTAACATTTGTCAGTGACAAAGACCATTGACAAATGAATCCAGGGCTGTGATGGAGCTTCACTAGGCAAGACTCTGTAGCTTGGTGAGGGGCTTTAGTCCTGGCATAATCTCTGCATTTATGGACGTACTCCTCTATAAGTGGAAGAAGAACCTGGGACAATTTTAAAATAATTCAGTCTCCTACCCTGGTACAATCTATGCATTTATTGGAAGGACTATCTAAAATTTCAAGGAGAGATTACACATGTAGCAAGAGACACAGAAGAGGATGGCCTGTTACTACATTTTATGTCAACTTTTCAAAGATTTAGCCTCCTACTTTGTTACAATCTATGTATTTATTATAAAGATTATCTAGAATTCTAAAGAGCAATTGTCCAAGCAGCAAGAGACTCAAAAGAGGAAGGCCTGAGACTACAATTTATGTCAATTTTAAAAAGGTTCAGCCTCCTACCTGGGTACACCCTATGTGTATATTGCAAGGACTATCTAGAAATAAAGAAATTATTGTACACACAGCAAAAAAAACACAGAAAGGAGAGACTCTGATTAAATTCTGGGGTCATTTTCCCCAAAAAATTACCTGTCAGCCTACCAACAACCTTTTGGTAATGTTTCAATATTCAGCCTTCTGTAATGTTGCCTTCAGCCACCCTGCTAAGTGGTAGGCTATGTGCGCACGTTGCGTAAATACATGCAGTTACGCTGCGCTTTGTAGCGCAGCGTAACTGCATGCGTCCTGCGTCCCCTGCACAGTCTATGGAGATTGTGCAGGGGCCGTGCGCACGTGGCGTTTTAGAGCGCAGTGCTTCGGCTACTGCCGAAGCGCTGCGTTCTAAGAAGTGACATGTCACTTCTTCCGTGCGCTTTGCCGGCAGCTCCTGCTCTGTCTATGGCAGGAGCTGCAGGCAGAGCGCATGGAATCGGCTTTTTTTTTTTCACTACGGATATTTCTGCAGCGATTTAAAGTGCACATGTGCTCTTCAGATCGCTGCAGAAATTTCTACAGTGACTGTACGCAACGTGCGCACATAGCCGTACAGTGAGGTTGGTCTGGGATCTGAGCATATTTTTTGTGCTTATGCAGCCAGCACAGTTTTGCCTACCAGACTATCTTGATCTGTGCATGCACCATCAGCAGCACATCCACTTCCCTATCCCTTATCGCACAGCTGGCACAATTTAAATTATGGGGGTAGTGAACATTATTACTAGAGATGAGCGATGTTCGATTCGAACCGTTCGCCAATTTCAAATTCGAGTGATTTTGGGTAGTGTTCGAGTCGTTCGACGAACTCGAACGATTTGCTTCAAGTTTGGCAGTTCGAGTTACCGTTCGATAACGGTCCGATCACCAAAAGCGTAGCTTTTCACAGTAAGGCTACTGTATGTGTGCACGTTGCAAATCTGCATGCGTCCTGCATCCCCAGCACAATCTCTCTCTCTTTCCTACTCACCGATCATGGGCGCCGTGCTGCACGGCTGTCACAAAGCTCCAGCGGCATTTCCTCTTTTGAAAATGGCTGCCGCTCATTATTCAATCTGTTATTCCCTGCTTTCCCTGCCCACCGGCGCCCATGATTGGTTGCAGTCAGGCACGCCCCCACGATGAGTGACAGCTGTCTCACTGCAACCAATCACAGCCACCGGCGGTCGGGTCTATATCGTGCAGTAAAATAAATAAATAACTAATAAAAAAAAAACAAAAAAAAAACTGCGGTTCCCCCCAATTTTGATACCAGCCAAGATAAAGCCACACGGCTGGAGGCTGGTATTGTTAGGATGGGGAGCGCCACATTATGGGGAGCCCACCGCCCTAACAATATTAGCCAGCAGCTGCCCGGAATTGCCGCATTCATTAGATGCGACAGTCCCGAGAAACTCTTGTTAGGGATGTGATTATGAATTATTATGAGTATATATAAAGTTACATGGAGATATCCATAAAGAACAAGATTTAAGATGTTGTTTGAACTGTACCCCACATATCTCTTGGCATAAGACTCAGACAGACAGACAGACATTGCTTAATATAAATGAGGAACCAAGCACATTACAGTAAATTGTATATCACAGAATAAGCTGTTCTACTTTATCCAATAGGAGATGTGTTACGTATTCTTGGCATCTAGCCAATACGCCCGGTTATATATACCTACCTGTACAAACTTCCGGAATAAAGGAGTCTTACTTTCTATTCATATCCGAGTACGTCTCTCTGGTGTGTGTGAAAGATTGTGGTTATGCATGCTACCACGAGTGACTCATAATTTGGACTGCAGACAGTTTAAGAGGGATGCATGATTAGATTGCATCAACCTAAATTACGGCCTTATCATTTGGCGCCCAACAAACCTTAGGACGGAGCTCTGGATGGCGGACGGCCGTGCTGACACCTTCAGTCGAAAGGCAACTACGCGAGAGGTGGAGAATTGCGCAACTCCAGCTGCAGGTGAGCACATTTGTATGATCTCACCTTGCAAACCTCCTGCGTGTACTTGCATTTCGAAGGGGGGGTTGGGCTGTCCCAGTCTAGACACCTAATGACCGCTATCTCGCATGAGATAAGCCGTCCTAAGAGATCTCACACCAAGGTGGTCAGGTTCACCTTAAGCTGTCTGTATAAATTGTAAATCACATGAAATGTAATGTGGTTTTTGTCTGCTCTAGGAGAAAAGCAGAAGTTCTGTGTTTTATTTTTCTCTGACTTAACTGCAAGGGAAAATGAGGAAGTTGTTATATACGCTGCATATATGAATATATATGGTTATATCTGCAGGTGAGATCAGCCACCTGGATGGTGTATATAGTGTCCTTGTTATGTCATTGTGTTGACCTGTGTCTACCTGTTGAGATGTCTGTCTATTTGCAGCAGGTGGAGTACTTGCTGGTTACGAGAACCGAGAAGTTCTATGCGCTTTGTTCGTATGGTTGCCAGAAAGAGGAAGTGTCACGTAATGTAGTGAGAGCTGTCTTTGAGTGAAGAAAAAAAAAAAACAAAAAAACTCTGAAGATGTACTTTGAAGTATGATGTTTATGTATACTGCTATGTATACTATGAGATACACTGGTGTGTAACAAACCCGGTCGATAGTTGATGTTTGATAAGGCCTTGGACGGACCTGATCTTCGGGGATAGAAGATTTGGAAGGGTTTTCTATGTACAGGTGCAGTCTTGTATAAAGTTACAAAAGTGGGGGACTGACCCTGGCTGTTACCTGGTACGGTGTTCCTGCTAAGCAGTGAGTTGAAGTTGTACTCATTGGTCTTGTTTTAGTGGATGTCAGTGTATTCTTACCTAGGAATTGAATATACTGGGGAAAACCCTTGGTGTCAGGCTTAATCATTGAGTATTGATGTTCTGGACGGATTTGTTCAAAGAAGGTGTATATAGTGTGAACAGAGGTTACTAGTACATGAAGTAAGAGATAGTGAGGGTGAATTTAGTATCTATCACCCACGTGACACTTCCTGGTAGGACAGCCCGTTTGTGTTTGTGGTTTGTGGAATGAGGTAGAAATTCTGTGTATTCTGTGGATGTGTATAGTCTATGGTCCAGAAGAGGAAGTGGATTACGGCATAGCAGACATCCAGATTGACGTGTTAGTTTTGGGTTGTATACCCTTGAAGCATGGGGTCTAATCAGTCCACACCTGTCAAGTTAACGGCAGAAGAATTAGTAAGCGAACGAGAAGGAATGGAAAGATGTTTTGTTAAACAAGCGAGGGATCTTGAAAGATAAAGATCTCCTTATGGATGCTGAAGCATGGTATAGAACGTCAAAGAACGTTAAAAGATTGGCCTGGAAAGAGGAATGGGATAGAGATGGTAGATATTTCTATATTGCACCAGCTCAGAAAATGGCTCCTCAGGAAGTGGCCAAGCCCATTAGAAAGCAATGCCCATCACCCTATATGTCATCCTCAGAGGGTTGGACTTGTGTAGTTTGTCCCCCTGCCCACCAAACGCCCTCCCTAGCCTGCCCAGACGTCATTTCAGGTTGGGCCGCACCTAGTTCCCTTTTCCAGCCATCTTCAGTCCCAAGGCCACTGCCCTATTTGTTGCTGGGGCAACAGAAGACACCGAGGGGGGGAAGGAAGATGACAATGATTTAACAATGATCCACCCCACCACCAACACTGTCCCTAGTAGAGGTAAACCACAGGTGCTGTCCTTATTTGAGGATGTCAGGCCACACATGGCATCGCACCATAATTCCGATAGTCCCAGACAAGAACGCCCTAAATATGTGACATGGAAGCCTCAAGAGGCTGCAGTCCTTGTGAAGGAACACTGAGATATATACACCTATGAGTGACGTGTCATCCATTAATTGATGTTTGATACCTTGGACCTGATGTACAGGTGCAGTGTTAAGGAAAAAGTGGGTGAAAGAGCCCTGACTGTTACCTGGTACGGTTTTCCTGCTAAGCAGTGAGTTGAACGTTGTATGCGTATTCACTGGTCTTGTTTTAGTGGATGTCAATGTATTCTTACCTAGAATTGAATACATTGGGGAAGACCCCTAAACTTTGGTCTTAATCGGAATTATTGAGTATTCGATAGACCGTTCTCATGGAGGTGTATGTATATCGTGAATTCTCTCTCTGACATAATATCTCATATATAGTTTTCCCTGAAAGATGTTTTCACCCAGATTAAAGCTGGGGATTCTTTCTGGCCAGTAATGGAGCCAGGTTTACAGTGAGGGTGCATGTACCTTATCACCCAAGTGACACTGGAGGATGTTTTATGTATAATGTACGCAGTTTTTGGTGTATAACACCGTAGGGCTGAAATTGAAAGGAAAAAAAAAAGGGAAGTGTTAGTTTCTATTTCAGTGTCCTGTGAATGTACGTAATGATGAGTAATTCTGAATCTAGTAACTACACTATGTGTATTTTACCTGTCTGTGGAGCACTGTGTCCACGTAAGCCAGCCCCATTATTTCCTGTTCTGAATGTAGATTTCTTTCTGTCACTCAGTGTTTTACCCAGCCCGGGGTATGGTATGGGGATATTATTGCAGGGGCTGACAGGAGATAGGGATACGCTGGAGGCTCGGCCCTGACCACCATCAGGTCTACCGTCGAGATGAGGGCAAGCACAGGGTCCCTAGTTACAGGGTCAGCCCAGGGGTCCCTATATAATCCATATTCCCGGTGACAGATTGAATACCTCCTGAATGTAGATGTCACAATACATGTCACTCCCTCCCAGGACTCTTCAGACGCCATTTTTGGCCAACACCTACTTCCTCTTTTAGCGGCTGTTTCTTATCGGTAATTATCTTTAGTGGACGTTTTAACTCAGACACTACATAGTTCATTTTTAG
The DNA here is from genome assembly GCF_048569485.1 of Anomaloglossus baeobatrachus. Classification (NCBI taxonomy): domain Eukaryota; kingdom Metazoa; phylum Chordata; class Amphibia; order Anura; family Aromobatidae; genus Anomaloglossus; species Anomaloglossus baeobatrachus. Next base: position 693,496,302 of record NC_134356.1, on the reverse strand, counting down.
ACGCCATTTTAGTCCAGCCGACACCCAGTTCCCCATTTTTGTTCATGCAGCCAAAGTCACTGCTCTGTTTATTGCTGACATAGCAGGGACTGCAGAGGGGGGAGACAGGGACCTGGAACACACACACTCCATTTTTGGTCATATATGCAGATTTTCCCACTAATGAACCTTAGCAGAGGTTATTGCTGATAGTCCTGTGGAAACCTTTTCCCTTCACTTTTGCATGTTTGTTTTTGCTGTATGTTATACAATATAGTAGACCATATAGACTGCTCACTATTAGTCCTGGTGGACAGTGAATATTTTTCTGCCTATGGCAGTTGCTGCTTAGCCTGGTTTTGAGATATTTTCACTTGTATGTTATCCTGCTGGTAGCTTGCACAAGAGTTCCCTGATAGAGAGGGTGGAGGTTCATGTGGTCCCAAGGGGACATTGATCTTCAGGAGTTGGTATATATTAGGGTTTTCGTTGGCAGCACCCAGTAATCCTTTGTGTCTTAGTTTGCAGGGTCTGACAGGAGAGAGGGATACGCTGGAGGCCCGACCCTGACCACCATCAGGTCTACCGTCGGGATGAGGGAGAGTGCAGGGCCCCCAGTTACAGGGTCAGCACAGGAGAGGTGGAGTAGATACGCTCCACTGCTTTTTCCTAGTTGTGTATATGTAGTCAGGGGGTGCTGCTTGGTAGTTTCCAAACACTCATGTGCTCTTTTCTTTCTCCGGGGTTTTAGGGGATCTTAGTTTTTAGAATTTCAGTGTTCTCCTGACCCCAAAGTTACACCCATTGCTCTTTCTTACAAACCTGGGTATAGTCCTTTGTATCAGGTCTCTGAGAGCCCACATGTAAACTACAGCTGGTAAAGACCAGGGCACCCTCCTTCAAATGGCAAGACGTATGGAGATGAATCTAGCAGCTTACAAGATCACCCCACATACAGATGAGCAGCAGTCACAGTCACCTGAGTTACAGTCACAGTCACCTGAAGAGTATCATCACGTCATCTCCAGCCCAGAAGTCATTCTACATGTTTGCCATGGAGTAAGACAGCAGTCCTTTGAACACTACTCAGCCAGATTGAACACCTACCTAAAGCACCAGTTGAAGATCAGTGCCCATATGACATCACTGCTGCCTGACAAAGTCACCAACTCCCGGTGTGCGGTCCTTAATCCTGCTGAACTTCTCCCTCTTCCAAGGGGGGGGTGTCCCACCTCTGACACCTTGGTGGAAGAGGTAGTCGACTCTGGCATAGCTGAAACTCTGGATTCGATACCCTGACTTAACACCTTTGGACCCTGACTTAACACCTTTGTGGATGGATCAAGATGTGCATCAAGAAGACGGTTCCACATGGGTATGGTGCTGGTAGCAGAAGACGCTGTGCTGATAAAGCAGTCGCTACCCGCATGCCTGTCTGTGAAGAAGCAGATGTATGTACTCTCGCTGAAGCCTGCAAGATGGCAGCCAGCATCTACTCTGTATGGAAGACAAGAGACTTGATCACTGCCAATGGAACTGTACGCCGCCATGAGGCCATAGAAGAACGGATGGAAGCTTTGCTATTACCAGACAGAGTCGCGGTGAGCAGGGTTGAGGCCTACATTGGAGGAGTCAAGGGAAGCAGTAAGAAGTGCCCTCACTGACAGAACATCCAAAGAAGCCCCAAGACCACTTACGAGAGAAACAGTCAGTCAATCTGTGTTCTTTGAATGACCCCGATGTGAAGAAGAAAGGAAAGATGGAAAGTCTTGAGAAAACGTTGTCCTGACCCTACAAGAGCAAGTCCCAGAAGAAGAAGAGGACTGAGATAGGGTGCAGCTGTGGGCTCCCGGAGACCATAGAAAGTGGCTAGTGACCTGCTTTCACTGCCAGCCAAAGAGACATGGCAGGCCTTAGACACAGAACTGACTCTACACACCCCATACCAGCCACAGAATAGAGGGAAGGTTGGGAGGATGGGGCAGTGTAGAAGGCAAGGGCATGAGAGTCTTTCCCTTGAATTGTTCAGTGTCAGACTCACCTCAGCAGGGACCACTAGGTTGAGACCCTATGAAATCCTGTTTAGAAGTAGCCCCAGATACTTCAACTAAACTTGTTTGTTTAACTAAACATTTGCCTAATATACGTTTTTGAGTTTTCTTCTCCAGATCCAACCAGATCTAGATTTTTCTCTCTCCTCTTTTTCTCTCTCTTTTCCTCTCTCTTTTCTCAATCTTTCTCTCTCTCTTTCTCTCTCTTCTCTCACTCTTTTTCTTTCGGACGAAGATCCATGCATTCCACTACAAAGAGATGTCGGACCTGCCTGAGACCAGGAGATGGCTGTCTTCCCTCTCCTACCCGATACTTTGTGCCAGGACGATGATATCTAAGCATGTGGACCAGAAGACGACTGTGCATCCCACCTTTGATGATGTCCCACCATCACCGCCTAAGGACTGAGGAGCATGAGACTCTGAGTGAACCCAACCCTGATAAATATTAGCCAATTAAAGGACTACTGCCACGTTCCCCCTTCCTGAATAACGTGTGCCAGCGGAACATAGCCATGAGGACAGTCTAGAGAAAACGGTCAGGATCTGGCTTCCTATGCATAGTCTGTTAGGTGGGAAGATTCATCCACAAGGGATGGGGTATCTCGTATGTGAGTGAGGTAACCATCGGCATTAGGACAGATCAATAGACCTGGAAAAGTAAGGAAAGACTTTTTGGCTATCTCCAAAGGGGGGACTGTTAGGGATGTGATTATGAATTATTATGAGTATATATAAAGTTACATGGAGATATCCATAAAGAACAAGATTTAAGATGTTGTTTGAACTGTACCCCACATATCTCTTGGCATAAGACTCAGACAGACAGTCTGGGCTATTCTTGTGACCAGTGAATCATGCTGACATTGCTTAATATAAATGAGGAACCAAGCACATTACAGTAAATTGTATATCACAGAATAAGCTGTTCTACTTTATCCAATAGGAGATGTGTTACGTATTCTTGGCATCTAGCCAATACGCCCGGTTATATATACCTGTACAAACTTCCGGAATAAAGGAGTCTTACTTTCTATTCATATCCGAGTACGTCTCTCTGGTGTGTTTGAAAGATTGTGGTTATGCATGCTACCACGAGTGACTCATAATTTGGACTGCAGACAGTTTAAGAGGGATGCATGATTAGATTGCATCAACCTAAATTACGGCCTTATCACTCTACCTGGCTCATCCCGAATTGCCCTGGTGCAGTGGCGGTCAGAGTAATAAGGGGTTAATCATGGCAGGCGTCTCCCCGAGATACCTTTCATGATTAACCTGTAAGTGAAAGTAAATAAACACACACAACGAAAAATCCTTTATTTGGAATAAGAGACAAAAAAAACACCCTCTATCACCATTTTATTAAAATCCCAAAATACCCCTCCAGGTCCGAAGTAATCCACACGACGCTTTCAGCTCTGCTACATGAAGCTGACAGGAAGCGCTGTAGAACATGAGCGCTCTGTGTCAGCTTCACATAGCAATTGAAGTGAGCCGCGCTGTCACCGGAGACTTAACTCAGGTAGTGCCTGCGTGTGCGGTGATGATTGGGGCATAAGTGCCGGTGTTTGTGCGGTGATGATGCATGCAGTAGTGCCTGCATGTGTGCGGTGATGAGTGCGGTAGTGCCGGTGTTTGCCCTCTCATCCATCCATCCATCTATCCATCTATCCCTCCATCCTTCCCTCCATCCATTTATCCCTCCCTTCATCCCTCCCTCCATCTTTCCATCCATTCATCCCTCCCTTCATCCCTCCCTCCATCCCTCTATCCCTCCATCTATCCCTCTATCCATTCATCCATCCCTCCATCCATCCATCCCTCCATCCATCCCTCCATCAATCCATACCTCCATCCCTCCCTCCATCCATTCATCTCTCCCTCCATTCATCCCTCCCTTCATCTCTCCATCCATTCATCCCTCCCTTCATCCCTCCATCCATCCCTCTATCCCTCCATCCATCCCTCCATCCTTCCCTCAATTCATCCCTCCCTCCATCCCTCCCTCCATCCCTCCATCCATCCATCCATCCCTCCATCCATCGATCCCTCCATCCCTCCCCCCATCCATTCATCCCTCCCTCCATCTCTCCATCCATTCATCCCTCCCTTCATCCCTCCATCCATCTTTCCTTCCATCCATCCCTCCATCCATTCATCCATCCCTCCATCTCTCCCTCCATCCGTCTCTCCATCCATCCATCCATCCATCCATACCTCCATCCTTGTAGCTGAATAATCTACTTATGGATTCTCTCCTGCAATACAGAGGTCAAGATTACCACATCTTCCTATGCTTTTCATTACAGACAGTGACTCAATGGGTAGAGCTACTAACTAAGGAGAATTAGTTCACGAGCTCCAGTTCCGGGAATAAAGAATTTAATTTATTTATAATTTTAAATTATAATTATTTTTTTATAGTTATAATTTAATTTAATTATGCACTGAGGGGAGGAGACGGACATCAGCTGTGAGCTGTGGGACACACCTCTAAAATCGGAGCAGTTCACGGAATGAGGCTGCATTGCTCTCTCCTTTCTCTCCTCTCTCTCTCTTCTCTCTCCTCTCTCACTTTTCTCTCTCCTCATTCTTCTCTCTCTTCTCTCCTCCTCTCGCCTCTCTCTCTTCTCTCTCTCTCCTCTCTCCTCTTTCTCCTCTCTCTTCTCTCTCTCCTCTCTCTTCTCTCTCTCTTTTCTCCCTCATCTCTCCTCTCTCTCCTCTCTCACCTCTTTCTCCTCTCTCTCCTCTCTCTCCTCTCTCTCTCCTCTCTATCCTCTCTCTCACTTCTCTCTCTCCTCTCTCTCTTCTCTCTGCTCTCTCTCTCTTCTCTCTCTTTCTTATCTCTCTCTTTTCTCTATCATCACTCTTCTCTCTCTTCTCTCTCTTCTCTCTCTCCTCTCTCTCTTTCTCCTCTCTCCTCTCTCTTTTCTCTCTCTTTTCTCCCTCTCCTTTTTCCTCTCTCTACTCTCTCTCCACTCTCTCTCCTATTTCTCTCTTCTATCTCTCTTCTCTCTCTCTTCTATCTCTCTTCTCTCTTCTTTTCTCTCTTCTCTCTCTTCTCTCTCTCTTTTCTCTCTCTCTTCTCTCTCTTCTCTCTCCTTTTCTCTCTTCTCTCTCCTGTTCTCTCTCTCTTCTTTTCTCTCTCTTCTTTTCTCTCTCTCTTCTTTTCTCTCTCTTCTCTCTCAGACCTGGCGATAATCAGCTGATACAGTCACCTGACGGAATCAGCTGACACTATAAGTCGAGCGGTGAGGCCGACTTTTTACCGCCCAGTCGGCTAAACTATCAGCTGATGCTGTCGGACAGGAGTCTGCACAGAAGTCTGTAGTTTTTTTTTTTGCACAGATGCATCAGCTGATTGTAAAAAAGCCGTTTATACAATCAGCTGCTGTGTCATGTGATTCAGGCCCTTGAACCTGGCACAATATCTGATCGCTTTGCCTTCCAGCAAACCGATCAGATCATATTGGATCCAGATTGGACGGTGCGGGACCCTTGACCCAAGATTACTGTGGAGGGGGGTTCTTTACTTCAATAAAGATGGAGTCACTAATTGTGTTGTGTTTTATTTCTAATAAAAATATTTTTCTGTGTGTTGTGTTTTTTTTATCTGTACTAGAAATTGATGGTGGCCATGTCTAATATTGGTGTGACACCATGAATTTCGGGCTTAGGGCCAGTTGATAATATACAACTAGCCCTAACCCTATTATTACCCAGCAAGCCACCCGTCACCAGGGCAGCTGGAAGAGTTGGATACATCGCCAGATGATGGCGCTTCTATGAAAGCAACATTTTCTGGGGCGGCTGCAGACTGCAATTCGCAGCAGGGGTGCTCAGAAAGCTTGGGCACCCTGCGCTCCGGATTCCAATCCCCAGCTGCCTAGTTGTACCTGGCTGGATACAAAAATTGGGCAAAGCCCATGTCATTTTTTTTTTGAATTCCTGAAATTCATGAAATAATTTAAAAAAAGGGCTTCGCTATATTTTTGGTTCCCAGCCAGGTACAAATTGGCAGCTGGGGGTTGGGGTCAGCCCGTACCTGCCTGCTGTACCTGCTAGCATACAAAATTATGGCGAAGCCCACGTAATTTTTTGGGGTGGGCAAAAAACTCCTGCATACAGTTCTGGATGCAGTATGCTGAGCCTTGTAGCTCTGCAGCTGCAGTCTGCTGTCTGCCTGTATGGAGGAGAGGAGACAGCAGCTGCATAACTACAAGGCTCAGCATCCTCCATCCAGGACTGTATGCTGGAGGGAGAGGCAGGGGGAGCAGAATTGCAAGGCTCAGCATACTTCATCCACTAGTGTATGCAGGAGAGCAGACAGCAGCTGCAGAACTACAAGGCTCAGCATGCTGCATCCAGGACTGTATGCTGGAGGGAGAGACAGGGGGAGCAGAATTGCAAGGCTCAGCATACTTCATCCACTAGTGTATGCAGGAGAGCAGACAGCAGCTGCAGAACTACAAGGCTCAGCATACTCCATCCAGGACTGTATGCAGGAGTTTTTTGCCCACCAAAATGACTATGATGCACAAGTCTTCAAGGCTTGTTATGGAACTAGAGGCTGTGTAAGGCGGGGACACCACACTGGGACAAATAGTGAGGGCTATGGATCAGGTCCCGAGGGATGGCTGTCACTATCAGTTTGCAGAAGTCATCAGTGTCAACAAGCCAAAACACCAACTTTTGCAGGGGAAGCAGTCTGGAAATGTGTCTATTTTTTTGGCCTGTGGGTGAGTGACTGAATATTAATATGTATGCTTCAATGCCTGGGGTAAAGACAGCTGGCTGCTGCACTGGGACAAGTAACTGGACATGGTTGCTGATGGTATTTGCGAATGTACAAAGATAGCACCAGGTTGGGAGTCATCCGCACCTGCATCCATGACAGAAGATTGACCAGTACGTAGCACAGGGCAAAAGACAATGTGGTCACCCACAGAGAATGATTGTGGAACCAGGCAGTTGTCCTTTCTAGTTGACCAGGAGGCATAGCAATCTAGCCAGCAACAGACGTACAGGAGAAACTCTGATTTTCGTTTTGGATGAATTTGGAACACAAACTTAATTCATGACTCTCAAAGTGGTAAACGACTTGCAGACAGTGTGAGGCGTCGGCAAAATGGACATGAGGAATCGCAAAAGGCAGCAACAGGTGCACAGGAGACACTCTCATTCTTTTTTTTTTCAATTTTTCAACATTCTTAATGACTCTCAAACAGGCAAAGGACTTGCAGTCAATGCAATGCATAGCTAAAATGACCAGTAGGCATGGCAATGCAGCCAGAAACAAACATAGAGGAATTATTCTGATGCCTTAGTAAAGTACCTGCAGGCAATGTGAGGCCTTTACAAAATGAACAGAAGGAATAGCAATATAGCCAAACATAGATGTAAAGACAACACTCTGTATCCATTTTTTTTTTCAATTTTAAGAACACTCTTAACACTAGGACTACCGGACTGGTCAACCCCCCCCCCCCTCGGAACTTCCGAATTGAGTCATTTTGACTTCTGGCTTGTTTTTGTTTATTTTTAGAGTTTCATTTGTGGTTTTTAGTAATAATTATATTTTCTCTTATGTGTTTTTATTTTATTTATTTTATTTTTATTTATTTTATTTATTTTATTTGCTTTGGAATACAGGAAATAAAAGTAAAGTAAGTAAAACAAAATAATACACGTTTTACAATCATTTATTATTAACTTTGTAAGATCAAATGCATACACAATATTTTGAAAATTAAACTACACATAAAAGAAGATGGAGTACATTTTTTTTTGCTTTGAATTGAGTTTTGAATTGCAACTTGGCTGACAAAAGCAATCATCGTGATAAATGCAATTGTATTTGCTTGAAACAATCTGAGAATTGACTTATTTTGTAAGTTTCGAAAGTACACACCTAGAAACAACAACAAACTTTTGAAGGTGAGTTGACATAAAATGTGGTAAGTACAAACATGTAAATTCAAAAGAGACAGTAAAATTCTTACTATAAAGTATGTAAGAACTAACATACTAAACATTTGTCTAAGGGTGGCTTTACATGCTGCGATATCCGGCCCGATATCGCTAGCATGACACCCGCCCCCATCGTTTGTGCGCGACGGACATATCGCTGCCTGTCGCGCACAAAATCGCGCACCCCCGTCACACATATTTACCTGTCCTTCGACGTCGCTGTGACCGGCGAACCGCCTCCTTTCTAAGGGGGCGGTACGTTTGGCGTCACAGTAATGTCACTAAGCGGCCGCCCAATGTAAGCGGAGGGGCGGAGATGAGCGGGACGTAACATCCCGCCCACCTCCTTCCTTCCACATTGTGGCCTGAGGCAGGTAAGGAGATGATCCTCGTTCCTGTGGCGTCACACGTAGCGATGTGTGCTGCCGCAGGGACGAGGATCAACTTCGCCCCAGCGACAGCAGCGATAACTGGCAGCGGACCCCCATGTAAACGAGGAGTGATTTTGGACGTTTTTGCAACGATCCAAAATTGCTCCTAGGAGTCACACGCTACGACATCGCTACAGCGGCCGGATGTGCCCAACCGTGACCCCAACGAGATCGCTGTAGCGAAATCGTAGCGTGTAAAGCCCGCTTAAGGCTAGGTTCACATTTCCGTTGTTTTGCATCAGTCACATGCATTGCTTGATGCTTGTGACTGATGCGTTGTACAACGGATGGCAAGAATTAGAATTCATTGTCGGACTCCGTTGTAAAACGTGAAAGAGAGAACGAACAGCTGATTGTTCCCAATAGCCAGCTGCCGGCTCTTGAGAGCGAACAGATGATCTCCAGGCGGCTGGCTAATGAGAGCGATCAGATGATCGCTCTCATTAGCCGGCCGCCGTGTGATCAGCTGATCGCTCACAGAAGGCGGCTGCTAGGCGATCAGCTGATTGTTCGGCCGCCGAGAGAAAGCATATGCAGCAAAATCCTAAGGATTCTGCTGCTCAAAAAAACGTTGCACTCTGCGTTCCTGCCGCCCAATAAGGATCAGCAGTCTGATCACTCATTCATTCCTGGTGATCACAGCTACACAGCTATGATCACCAGAAATACTCTCCTCTTTTTACTGGCAGCTCTAAGCCAGGTGAAACAGGACGTGAGTCATGATAGTTACAGGAGTCATCACATGACCATGATCTACCATAACAACCATCAGCTTACAGTGATCACGTCACAGCGTCGTCGATGGGGCCGGGTAAGCGGAGATTTAAATTGTCATGTCACATTTTGACATCATGATTTAAGGGGTCAACAGGCATGGGTGGATAGAGGATCCACTCACGACTGCGAGGCACACATGTCAGCAATTTAAATCAGCTGACATGTGCGTGGATCACCGGCAGCTGCCCGCAGCAGCAGGCGATTACAACTATATAGGTTGGGACATACCATTACAGCCCATCATCATTAAAGGGTTTATTAATATATCTCAAATTATAAGGGATCTGCGGACAGTGTGACACCTAGACAAAAACGAGCAGAGGAAAGGCGATCTAGGCAGCAACTGATATGTAAAAGACACTCTCACCCAGTTGGGGATTCATTTTGAAAACAGTTTAATTCTTGACTCTCAAAGTGGTAAAGTACATGCAAGCAGTGCAAGGCCTACTCAAAATGACTATGAAGCACACGTGATGTTATGGGACAAGTGCCTGTGCAAGGTGGGGATGACAAACTGGGAGAGTGAGGTCTGGGGATTGAGTACTGTGTTACGGCTGCTAACATAACATTGCAGAAATCATCAATGTCCACAAAGCCAACATTTGCAAAGAAAGATGTCTGAAATCTGGCCGATTACTGTTTTGCCCTGTTGATGGGTGGCTGCGAATTAACATATGTGCTGCAAGACCTGTGGTAGAGACAGCTGGTTACTGCACTGGGAAAGGGAAGTGGATGTGGTTGCTGATGGTGTTTGCAAACGGGCAACGACAGTATCAAAGTGGGAGGCATCCACACCTGTGTCATGGACAGGGGATTAGCCATAATGTTGCACAGGGGAGGAGACAGTGGGGTCACCAAAGAGAATGACTTGGATCCAGAGGTTTGTCCCACCTATTTCACCAGGAGGCATGACAAGACAGCCAGCAACAGATGAACAAAAGACACCCTGATTACAGATTTGGCTGAATTTTGAAAAATCTTAATTCTTGACACTGAAACAGGCAAAGGAGATGCAGACACTGCAAAGCCTGGCTAAAATAAAATGGGCAGGATGAATGGCAACACAGGCCGCAACAGCCTTACAGAAGACACTCATGTTCCAGTTTTGGATCAATTTAGAAAACAGTTAATTTTTGATTCAAAAACTAGGCAAGGATATGCATTCACTAACGAGGGTAGCATTATGATCATATAGATATGGTACCAATATTTCGGAAGAGAAAGGGTTAATTCTATGCTGCCTCAAGGAATCCAGGTAATTGATTTAAAAATGCATTGCTTATTCTGTGTACGAGTTTTAGAGATCCTTCATCAGGACAAAAAGATAAACAAGGTTGATTTTTTGTCCTGATAAAGGAGACTTGATCTCTGTGATCTATGAAGTGCACTGACTGAATAAACAGTGCATTTTTAAATCAACTAATTGGATTCCTTGTGGCAGCGCAGCATTAATCATTTCCCTTTCAGAATATTGCCACGATCTCTTTGTGGCGCTGCGGCAGCCATTCTCTTCTACTTGTGAGACAGTGGTTGTTACTTCTCACAAGTGAGCATTATTCTATTGTGATCCTCCTGGTTGTACCAGGTAAGACTGTATTACACTTTCTCTTCTCCAGCTCTTTCATATTGGTGGGGAATGAGAAGGACAAAAAAATAAAACAAGGACTGTTGACCAATGTTTTGGTGGGAAGCTGTGCATGGGAATATACTACAAAAAAAGGAACATTTCAATTGACTTCAGGGTCTGGCTGCTGTCATGAGGTGGGGTTGAAAAGTCAGGGCTAATCCACGCTTTGCTCATTTTGACAATTACCGATGTCAGTTGTTAGCATTAAAGATGAGCGAACCGGTCCCGGTTCGGCTCGAGGTCGGTTCGTCGAACGGAAGTCCCGTTCGAGTTCGGTTCGTCGAACGTTCGACGAACCGAACTTGAACTGCATAGGAAACAATGGCAGGCATTCACAAACACATAAAAACACCTAGAAAACACCCTCAAAGGTGTCCAAAAGGTGACAAACAACTCACAACACAACACAAACACATGGGAAAGTGACAAGGACATATACTCATGCGAAAACAAAACAGCTGGACAAGGAAAAAGAGGAGGACACATAGATATAGGCATGGCACACCCTTCTAAAATCATGTAAAACACCGCAAGGTGACTCCAAGCGGAGTCTCCCTTTTTTCCAAAAATTGTGCCCCACACACACCCACCCATTCAGTGGCAGCACTTGTGCCCTAGTTGTACACTTCCCAGCTAGATTTGCATCAAGCACATTCAAAAATACGCCATACTTAACCGTCCCCAGGATGACACCGGGGTAGGTAGCAAAGTCTTTCCTGATCCCAGCTCTGTTCACCTTGGATCATTTTAAAAAAACACAGCAATCAAGGGTTACTCCATGCGGAGTCTCCCTTTTTTTCCAAAAATTGGGCCCCACACACACCCACCCCTTCAGTGGCAGCACTTGTGCCCCAGTTGTACACTTCACAGCTAGATTTGCATCAAGAACATTCAAAAATACGCCATAATTAACCGTCCCCAGGATGACACCGGGGTAATTAGCAAAGTCTTTGCTGAACCATGACTTGTTCATCTTGGCTCCTTTTAAAAACAATGTAAGTAAGGGTTACTCCAAGCGGAGTCTCCCTTTTTTCAAAAAATTGGGCCACACAGACACCTTATCAGTGGCAGCACTTGAGCCCTAGTTGCAAACAGGATGTTTTGATTTGCATCAAGCACATTCAAAAATACGCCATAATTAACCGTCCCCAGGATGACACCGGGGTAGGTAGCAAAGTCTTTCCTGATCCCAGCTCTGTTCATCTTGGATCATTTTAAAAAACACAGCAATCAAGGGTTACTCCAAGCGGAGTCTCCCTTTTTTTCCAAAAATTTTTCCCCACACACACCCACCCATTCAGTGGCAGCAGTTGTGCCCCAGTTGTACACTTCACAGCTAGATTTGCATCAAGCATATTCAAAAATATGCCATACTTAACCGTCCCCAGGATGACACCGGGGTAGGTAGCAAAGTCTTTCCTGATCCCAGCTCTGTTCATCTTGGCTTCTTTTAAAAACAATGTAAGCAAGGGTTACTCCAAGCGGAGTCTCCCTTTTTTTCCAAAAATTGGGCCCCACACACACCCACCCATTCAGTGGCAGCAGTTGTGCCCCAGTTGTACACTTCACAGCTAGATTTGCATCAAGCACATTCAAAAATACGCCATACTTAACCGTCCCCAGGATGACACCGGGGTAGGTAGCAAAGTCTTTCCTGATCCCAGCTCTGTTCATCTTGGATCACTTTAAAAAACACAGCAATCAAGGGTTACTCCAAGCAGAGTCTCCCTTTTTTTCCAAAAATTGTGCCCCACACACACCCACCTATTCAGTGGCAGCACTTTTGCCCCAGTTGTACACTTCACAGCTAGATTTGCATCAAGCACATTCAAAAATACGCCATAATTAACCGTCCCCAGGATGACACCGGGGTAGGTAGCAAAGTCTTTCCTGATCCCAGCTCTGTTCATCTTGGATCATTTTAAAAAACACAGCAATCAAGGGTTACTCCAAGCAGAGTCCCCCTTTTTTCCAAAAATTGTGCCCCACACACACCCACCTATTCAGTGGCAGCACTTTTGCCCCAGTTGTACACTTCACAGCTAGATTTGCATCAAGCACATTCAAAAATACGCCATAATTAACCGTCCCCAGGATGACACCGGGGTAGGTAGCAAAGTCTTTCCTGATCCCAGCTCTGTTCATCTTGGATCATTTTAAAAAAACACAGCACGCAAGGGTTACTCCAAGTGGAGTCTCCCTTTTTTTCCAAAAATTGGGCCCCACACACACCCACCCATTCAGTGGCAGCAGTTGTGCCCCAGTTGTACACTTCACAGCTAGATTTGCATCAAGCACATTCCAAATCCACAAGCATTTACTCTCCCCAGGATGACACAGGGGTAGTAAATTCCTGGTGGATCCATGACTTGTTCATTTTGATGAACGTTAGTCTGTCCACATTGTCACTGGACAGACGCGTGCGCTTATCTGTCAGCACACACCCAGCAGCACTGAAGACACGTTCAGAGACAATGCTGGCAGCTGGACATGACAAAATCTCCAAGGCGTAACTGGAGAGCTCTGGCCATTTTTCTAGATTTGAAGCCCAAAATGAGCAAGGCTCCATTTGCAAAGTCATGGCATCGATGTTCATTTGGAGATACTCCTGTATCATTCTCTCCAGCTGTTGACTATGTGTCAGACTTGTTGTCTCTGGTGGCCTTGCAAAGGAGGGTCTAAAAAATTATGAAAAGATTCCATAAAATTGCTGTTACTAGCACCAGATACAGTCCTACTGGTACGGGTAGACTGTTGAAGATGACGAGACCGTCCCATGTTTGTCAAGTTACAACTGGGAGAATCACTTTCTGCACCTGCACGGTTGTTTGGTGGAAAAGCCGAGCTAAGATCGAGTAACAGCTTCTGCTGATACTCCTGCATACGTGCGTCCCTTTCTATGGCTGGAATTATGTCACAAAATTTGGACTTGTACCGGGGATCTAATAGTGTGGCAAGCCAGTAGTCATCATCACTTCTAATTTTGACAATACGAGGGTCATGTTGGAGGTAGTGCAACAAGAAGGCACTCATGTGTCTTTCGCAGCCATGCGGACCAAGTCCACGCTGTGTTTGTGGCATAGAGGTGCTACCCGTTCTTTCTTCCTCTGACATCTCCCCCCAACCTCTTTTAACTGAAATTTGACCAAAGTCTCCCTCATCTGCTGAGTCTTTCATGTCCATGGACAGTTCGTCCTCCATTTCTTCATGTTCTCCTGCACCTTCCTCAACATTTCGCCTGCTACTATGCGCCCTTGTTGATCCCTGTCCCCCATGGTCCCATGCCTGCTGCGTTGGTGATGATGAACGTCTGGACCTTGGTGATGTTGTTGTCCATTGCGCATATGAATCCTCCTGTAGTTCCTTCCCTTCCTGTTCTCCCACCCCTTGACTCCGAATAGTGTTTAGCGTGTGCTCCAGCATGTAAATGACTGGAATTGTCATGCTGATAATGGCATTGTCAGCGCTAAACATATTCGTCGCCATGTCGAAACTGTGCAGAAGGGTGCATAGGTCCTTGATCTGAGACCACTCCATCAGGGTGATCTGCCCCACCTCTGCATCTTGTTGGCCCAGGCTATACGTCATGACGTATTGCACCAGGGCTCGGCAGTGCTGCCACAGTCGCTGTAACATGTGGAGAGTCGAATTCCAGCGTGTCGCCACATCGCATTTCAGGCGATGAACCGGCAGGCCGAAAGACTTCTGGAGAGATGCAAGTCGCTCAGCTGCGGCGGTTGAACGGCGGAAGTGAGCAAACAGTTTTCGTGCCCGGGTCAGAAGGCCATCTAGGCCTGGATAGTGTGTTAAGAATTGCTGGACAACAAGGTTCAACACGTGAGCCATACAAGGCACGTGTGTCACCTTGCCCAGGCGAAGGGCCGCACCCAGGTTTGCAGCATTGTCGCACACGGCCTTACCAGGCTGCAGGTTGAGTGGAGACAACCATTTATTAAACTCGGACCGCAGAGCTGACCACAACTCCTCAGCTGTGTGACTCTTAGGGTACCTTCACACTTTAGCGATGCAGCAGCGATCCGACCAGCGATCTGACCTGATCAGGAGTGCTGATGCATCGCTACATGGTCGCTGGTGAGCTGTCAAACAGGCAGATCTCACCAGCGACAAGTGACCAGCCCCCAGCCAGCAGCGACGTGCAAGCGACGCTGCGCTTGCACGGAGCCGGCGTCTGGAAGCTGCAGACACTGGTAACTAAGGTAAACATCGGGTATGGTTACCCGATGTTTACATTAGTTACCAGCGCACACCGCTTAGCTTTGCTCTCCTAGCTACAGTACACATTGGGTTAATTAACCCGATGTGTAATGCAGCTACATGTGCAATGAGCAGGGAGCCGCGCACACTGCTTAGCGCTGGCTGCTTGCTCTCCTAGCTACAGTACACATCGGGTTAATTAACCCAATGTGTAATGCACCTACATGTGCAGAGAGCCGGAGCCGGCAGCACAGGCAGCGTGAGAGCTGCGGAGGCTGGTAACTCAGGTAAATATCGGGTAACCACCTTGGTTACCCGATGTTTATCTTGGTTACAGCTTTCCGCAGCTGCCAGATGCTGGCTCCTGCTCCCTGCTCGCTTCATTTCGTCGCTCTCTCGCTGTCACACACAGCGATCTGTGTGTCACAGCGGGAGAGCGCCTTTGAAGAAAACGAACCAGGGCTGTGTGTAACGAGCAGAGATCTCGCAGCAGGGGCCAGATCGTTGCTCAGTGTCACACACAGCGAGATCGCTAATGAGGTCACTGTTGCGTCACCAAAACCGTGACTCAGCAGCGATCTCGGCAGCGAGCTCGCTGTGTGTGAAGCACCCCTTATTCCCAAGACATGTCAAGCTAAAGACCACCTGATGCCGTTGCACTCTGCTGCCAGCATAGTAATGAGGGGTGCGTGATTCCTTCTGCGCAGTGAGAATGCTGGTGGCCTGACCAGGCAGGCTTGGGGCGGAGGTGGAGGACCCAGATGAGGTGGAGGAGGCAGAAGCAGTGGCGGAACTTGGACAGACAGAGGATTGACACACAAGTCGTTGGGACGGCAAGACTTGTGCAGCAAACCCTTCACCATCTATCACCATAGTTACCCAGTGCCCAGTTAGCGACATGTAACGTCCCTGTCCATGCTTACTGGTCCAAGTATCGGTGGTGAAATGCACCCGTTCACACACAGAGTTTCTCAAGGAAGCGGTGATGTTGTGTGCGACATGCTGGTGTAGCGCGGGCACACCTTTCTTAGAGAAGTAGTGGCGACTAGGCATCTGGTACTGGGGCACAGCGACAGACATAAGGTCTCTAAACTCCTGTGTGTCCACTAGGCAGAAAGGCAGCATTTCGGTAGCCAAGAGCTTACAGAGGGATAGAGTCAACCTCTTAGCTTTGTCATGGGTCGCAGGAAATGGCCTTTTATTTGACCACATCTGAGGGACAGAGATCTGGCTGCTGTGTGTAGACGGTGTTGAGTAGGGTGTCCCTGTAAAAATTCAGGTTTGTGAGGAAAGTGCAGGCGGAGACATGATGTTGCCTTCATCCAACGTTGGTGCTATCGATGTCTGAGAGAGCTGTACACACTCACTTGTTTCCCCTTCCAAACCAACTGACGACCTACCAAGCAAACTGCCAGTTGCGGTTACAGTGGTGGAAGTTGTGCGTGGAAAACCATGTGTGACAGCTGTCCCCACAGTCCTAGAAGATGAAGAGCGCGCGGATGCACTGGAAGGGGCAGGCCGTGGATGGTTCGCTCTGCTAGGCCGCATTGCAGCACGGTGAGCTTCCCACCGGGACCTATGATATTTATTCATGTGACGATTCATGGAAGAAGTTGTCAAACTGCTGAGGTTTTGACCTCTACTAACAGAATCACGACAAATTTTACACATCACATAATTTGGGCGATCTTTTTCTATGTCAAAAAAGGACCAGGCTAGGCAAGGCTTAGAGGGCATGCGACCTGCTGAGCCCCCCCGACTAGTGCTCAGAGGCAGAGTGGTGGCTGATGATGCAGTTGTAGACGTGCTACCAGTGCTCCGACTCTGTCCAGGAAGGCACAAGGTAACTTCGTCGTCAGTTGCATCCTCCTCCACCGCCTCTGTTGACCTCCTCGAGTGCCTGACTGGGGGTTGACAGTAGGTGGGATCTAGAACTTCATCATCAATTGTTGTGTTTGCACTCCCCTCCACCTCAGACCGAGCCTCTTCTTGCCCTGACCGAATATTTAAGTTGACATCCCAATCTGGTATCTGGGTCTCATCGTCATCAGTATGTTCCTCATTGTCTATAACCACAGGTGTTACAGTTTGTGAATAAGGGTCAACATTACGCTCAGAAACTTGGTCCTCATGGCCTGAATCAGAGTCACAAAGGTTCTGGGCATCACTGCAGACCATTTCCTGGTCTGTACTCACTGTAGCTTGGGAGCAGACCTCTGATTCCCAGGCTATAGTGTGACTGAACAGCTCTGCAGACTCAGCCATCTCAGTTCCACCATACTGTGCAGGGCTGATGGAGACTTCAGAGCTGGGAGAAAGCAAGTTTGATTGGGATGACAACTCAGAGGACTGGTGTTTTTTGGATGCGGTACTTGAGGTGGCTGAGAGGGCACTTGTTGGACCACTTGAGATCCATTCAAGCATTTTCCTTTTTTGGCCATCATCTAGTTTTGTTCCTGTTGTTCGTGTCCGTAAAAAAGGGAGCACATCGGATTGTCCACGGTAAGTAGTAGACATCTTACTTTTGCTGGTAGATGGTCTATCTTCAGCAGATGATAATGGAGCTTTGCCACCTTCCCCAAGGACAAACCCTTTTTTTCCTTTTCCACCACGCCTCTTCCCCTTTCTACCAGCATCTGTCATTTTGCCACTAATGTTGATTGCAACAAGATTGTGCACTGAAAATGTGGTAGTAAAAATTGAGAGGTGGTGTAGATTGCAGCGGTGGTCTAGCTTTATTAACAGCAGAATAATAAAGAATAAATATCCCTGACAATGCAACTACGGCCCTTAAACTGGCAGCATAAATTGCTAGTATAATGGCTTAGTAACAATGAGTTTAAGTGTGCAATGCAGGTAGAGGTGCTGCAAATATCTTTGCACTAGTGGGACTATACAGAAGTCCAATAGCCACGTTTAGGATGCCACTAGGTACACTCAGTGTTTGCTAGTATAATGGCTTAGTAACAATGAGTTGGAGTGTGCAATGCAGGCAGAGGTGCTGCAAATATCTTTGCACTAGTGGGACTATACAGAAGTCCAATAGCCACGTTTAGGATGCCACTAGGTTCACTCAGTGTTTGCTAGTATAATGGCTTAGTAACAATGAGTTGGAGTGTGCAATGCAGGCAGAGGTGCTTCAAATATCTTTGCACTAGTGGGACTATACAGAAGTCCAATAGCCACGTATAGGATGACACTAGGTACACTCAGTGTTTGCTAGTATAATGGCTTAGTTATAATGAGTTGGAGTGTGCAATGCAGGCAGATGTGCTGCAAATATCTGTGCACTACTGGGACTATACAGCAGTCCAACAGCCACGTTTAGGATGCCACTAAGTTCACTCAGTGTTTGCTAGTATAATGACTTAGTTGTAATGAGTTGGAGTGTGCAATGCAGGCAGAGGTGCTGCAAATATCTTTGCACTAGTGGGACTAAACAGAAGTCCAATAGCCACGTTTAGGATGCCACTAGGTACACTCAGTGTTTGCTAGTATAATGGCTTAGTTATAATGAGTTGGAGTGTGCAATGCAGGCAGAGGTGCTGCAAATATCTGTGCACTAGTGGGACTATACAGAAGTCCAAGAGCCACGTTTAGGATGCCACTAAGTTCACTCAGTGTTTGCTAGTATAATGGCTTAGTTATAATGAGTTTGAGTGTGCAATGCAGGCAGACGTGCTGCAAATATCTGTGCACGACTGGGACTATACAGAAGTCCAATAGCCACGTTTAGGATGCCACTAGGTACACTCAGTGTTTGCTAGTATAATGGCTTAGTAACAATGAGTTGGAGTGTGCAGAGGACAGGAGGGTACAGTGCCAGGGTTGTGGGGCTCTGGGTAGAGGAATGGAAGCCTGGCTTTCTATCCCTCCTAATGGGGAAATGCAGCGAGGAAATCCCTGACCTTAGCTACACAGACGCTGTCATCTTGTGTAGCTGTTAAACTCTGTTTTCAGGACCTGTCACCTATGGCTCTGACCCTGCCGGTATTAGCCCTTAAAAGGACTGATAGAAAGTGCTATCCCTAAGCTGTCCAGCGCTGTGTATGGAGCGCATACAGCAGTATTGGCAATAGGACTCAGGACGGAGCTGCGCCAGTGATGTCTGACACCAAGGACGCAGAAGAGATAATGGCGTCCGGACGGGCAGATACTCGTTTTTATAATGCAGGGACATGTGACATGGACATCCTATCACACATGCCGTTGCTTCTCTGGCTAAAAGTCCACTTAGCTGTGTGTGTGTCTGGGATTGGCTGACATGCTGGCCCTCCCCACTACACGCGCGCGCTTAGGGAAGGAAGACAAGGAAAAAAAAAAATGGCGATCGCCATTATCCATACAGCAGTGATCTGAATGCGCTGTTCCCGCACACTATACACTGAAATGTCATAATAGTGTGAGTCACAGAGTGACTTACACTATTACAGCGGAAAGCCAGCTAGGAGTTAGCTGGGTTTTTTGCTGCTAGAACCGTTCTCGAACGTATCTAGAACTATCGAGCTTTTGCAAAAAAGCTCGAGTTCTAGTTCGATCTAGAACAGCCCCCAAAATCACTCGAGCCGCGAACTGGAGAACCACGAACCTAGACCTGCGCTCAACTCTAGTTAGCATGTTGTGCCTATCAGTTAGTATGCCCCCAGCAGCACCAAAAACTCAGACAAAATGCTACAATACCTCCAAGGTATTGAGGGACATTTCATATCACGTGTCCAGCTTGGATACTCAATAGTTGTACGACACAGAGGAATCATTGAGGATGGTGCTATAGTCAGCTATTTAATCCTTCACTATCTGACAAAACTTTTCTCCCCTTTGCAGAGTACCCTGCACAGCAGGGCCAGGGTAATGTGAGTGTGTAATGAAACTGTACCAGACATTTGATAGTGTTTCCTTGCTTGTGTTGTTCCTGCTGTGCGTATCCCTCCTCATTACTCCTGGGTTGTGCAAAGAACTATGAACCCTGCCAAAAGAGTTGTCAGGTAGTAATTTTTTCACCTATTCATCAACTATGGTCTTTTGGCATTGCACCATTATAGCAAAACTTTTGACCATAAGAATGAGAGATGCAAAGTTCTCGTTGTAGCATGGGTAATGATTGGTACACAACCAGTATTCAGTGTTGCCCAAAATGTGTATAACATGAAAGTCCCTCACATTATACAAAAGCTGCAGAGCATAAAATCTGCCATGTGTGCCAGACTCCCAACAGGCAAGACTTCACTGTCCCCACCAGAAGGACAACTATACATCTCCCCCTTCTTGCTATCCTCCTCCTGCTCCTCCTTTTCAGGCTATCCATGCTGGAAGACAATGCAAAGGAACTGGAAGTGATGGTAGCTCTAGAATGTAAAACAGCCTCAACATGTTCTGGCCTTGCCATTCATTAAGAGGTATCAGAGCTAAGGGCTGAGTGGATCCGGACTGTAAAAGTCCGGATCTGCACGGTTTCAGCACTATACCTTTACCGCATTCCGGGTGCACAATCCGGATTCGTCAATTAATAAAAATAAGCAAAACCAGAAATGAATGAGAGTTTCATACTTACCGAGACTTGGCGACACAGTGCTTCCGGGTCGCACATTGACTTCCTGTACTGTCCATCGTATACACACAGCTTTTTATGTTTTCCCCGCCCACCGGCCATTCTCTCATCTGTGATTGGTTTCAGGATGACGTGCCCCCCAGCCTGTGACAGCTCTGCCTGCAGTCATTGCTTATCATGGCTCAGTATTAGGCTCACTCATAGCTGGCAGTCGTGCTCTATGGCTGCTAGCTGTGACATGTAGAGCTGGATGTGTCACCGTGGGGCATCGTGTGGATTACGCCGGAGCTAGTGGGTGTTTAGGGTTAATAAAATGGTGAATTTTTACTTTATTCATAATAAAGGATTTTTCTCTGTCTTGTTTATTTACTGGTATTTACAGGTTTGTGTGATGCAGGTATCTGTGCCATCACAAACCTAGGGTTTAGTAGCAGCTGTGAAAACTGATGCAGATGATTTCAGCACCAAATGTGCACCTCCTGGCAGAAAACTGCGGCAAAAATCACAGAAAAAATGCGGCAATAATCGTGGGAAAAAAATGCATCAAAACACCACATTTTTTTTGCCATGAGGTGTAGATTGGATGCGGGAATATGGTGTCAAAATTTCAGCAGCAAATTTGCATTCCTTGGACCAAAAATGAAAAAACCAAAAACATTTCTGCTAGCAAGTGGAGATTTGGTGCTGAAATCTGATGCAGATGATTTCAGCACCAAATGTGCACCACCTGGCAAAAAAAATGGCAAAAATCGCAGAAAAAACCTCGGCAAAAACCTTGGCAAAAACCGCGACACAAAAAATGTGTCAAAACACCGCGTTTTTTTGCCAGGAGGTGTAGATTGGATGCAGGAATATGGTGTCAATATTTCAGCCCCAAATTTACATCCCTTGGCCCAAAAATGAAAAAAAAAGAAAAAAACAGCTTGCAGGTGGAAATTTGGTACTAAAATTTAGTGCAGACGATTTCAGCACCAAATGTGCATCTCCTTGCAAAAAAACGAGGCAAAAATTGAGGAAAAAAACCGCAGGAAAAAAAAGCGGCAAAAATCACGGCAAAAAAAAAATGCGTCAAAACACCTTGGTTTTTTACCAGGAGGTGTAGATTGGATGCAGGAATCTAGTGTCAAAATTTCAGCCCCAAATTTGCATCCCTTGGCCCAAAAATTTTTTTTTTTTTTTCTTTTTTGCTAATAGGTGGCAAGTTTGTGCTGAAATCTGGAGCAGATGATTTCAGCACCAAATGTGCACCTCCTGGCAAAAAAACACGGAAAAAAATGCGGCAAAAAACGAAGCAAAAATGCGTCAAAACACCACGGTTTTTTGCCAGGAGGTGTAGATTGGATGCAGGAAAAAGGTTTAAAAATTTCAGCAGAAAATCTCTATCTTTTGGGCAAAAAAACCCCTGTGTTTTTCTTCTAAGAGATTCAGGTCTGGGAACTCAGTGACCTCCACCTGAGGTCAGGTTACTTGTGATCACAGGTGAAGGACCATGGGAACCTCCAGCTGTGACCGTAAATGACCTGAGTGATGTCACTGCTCATTGCGCAGTTCATTCAATCTCTGAAGCTCACAGAGAGTGGTTGTTCTCTATGGTCTCTCTCTGTGATATTCAGATGTCGCAGAGTTGAAGCGGCATGGGACTTCGTGTGGCTTATGTCAGAGCTGCAGGGTGATGGGCGGTAATAAAATGGTGAAGGAGGGTGCGTTTTATACTTTATTCCAAATATAGGATTTTTCTCTGTGTCAGTTTATTTACTGTAATTTACAGGTTTGTGATGCAGGTATTTGATAGACACCTGTGCCATCACAAATCTACTGTTTAGTAGCAGCCGTGCGCTGTTATTAACCCCTGCTATTACACCGATTGCCACTGCTCCAGGGCAATCTAGATGAGCTGGTAATGTACTGGGATTGTCACATCTAATAGGCTGAGACTACCAGCCCACAGCTGCTGTTATGATTGCTGGGGATGAAAATTGGGGGGGACCGCACGTCATTTTTTTAATTATTTGTCTAAATAAAAAAAAAGCCGCATGCGGTTTCTCTTAGACCGGAATCACACTTGCGAGGGACTTGCGAGAGTCTGCCATGGCAAAGCCTCGCACGTGTGACTGTGGGCACTGGATACACAGCACAGATACAGCCAGACAGCTGGGACTGCAGCCGCTGTCTATATCTGTGCTGCCGATTTATTTTACCACTATACTGATGTGTAGACATGTGCACTGCTTTCCCCGCCCACCGGCCGTCCTGCCGCCTGTGATTGGTTGCAATCACCTGACACGCTGCAACTCAGGGTGGAGGCACGTCTAACACCAACCAATGATGCGCCAGTGGGTGGGCAAAGTAGTGAATATTTAATTATCGGCTCTGGAAGATAAAAGCGTGACCCAGAAGGAGTGTGCCGCCATGACACCAGCCCGGTAAGTAAACCGTGCGCGCTCCTGCCCCAATATCCCCTCCACAGATATTTTTAATCTCCGGATGCTAGTGCCCATTGACTTATATAGGCACCGGATTCTGGAGCAGAACGGACTTATTTTTAAATCTGTCAGTGATCTGCCGGTCCCGGTTTTTCGGCCCTTCAATCAGCTTTAATCAGAGCCAAAGAAATGAAGACCAGCCTGAGTGCACATGAGAGAAGTGTTTCAGTTTGGAACATAGCAGGCCCAGAACTACCACTTCCTTGCCCTGAATCAACTACAACACCAGTAGTGTGAAGCCCCACAGGTGCGGTGTAGCAGTGCATTACCTTTAAGGACTGCACGTGATGGGACGGTTCTGGTCATAGGTAGGGAACCTTCTTGGGATTGTCGTGACGCCACTCTCAGAATTGCGGTCAGTGGAGACCGCCACTGCAGATTAAGGGATGCCTGGGGCTAATGGTGGGTGCAGTCAGTTGTAATAGCCTTCTGAGAGTGAGGCAAGCACCAGGGCCCTGTGTAGGAGTGTGGAACCACAAGGCGCAGAATAACTCAACACAAGCAGAATGTCTTTCAGGGGTTTTACTCACTGTTGATGGCAGGGTGAGTAACCCGGGCGTAGCTGGGATGAACCAGGCTGGAACCAGGTGTCCTTCCGGCTGACTGGTGAGGGTGGCTACTGACTCGCCTTCCTTAGCCCTTTGGTGGTTTGTGGTAACCCCGACTTGCAGTCCCTACGGGCGTCACCCAGGGAAGTTACTGCTCCCCTCATTTTGGCCCGTTTGCTTGTAGCCTGGACCAGGTCACTCTGGCTGTTTGCCTCCTGTGAGCTATGGGCCCTCACTTTGCTACGTGGCTGCGGACTCTGTGGTGTTGTCTTGGGCATTTGAAGTGCCCCCTCAGGCAGGTCTGGCAGAAGAAAGGTGGATCTATCTCTGTACTGGGACCTGTTACCTGTTTGGGCCTGGTTACTCCCTGGCAGTCCCCTTACTTTGCCACCCCATTGCTCTCTCTAGCTTTGGGTGGATTTTGGGCGGCACTACCAGGTGACCGGTCTCCCCTGTCAGTAGTCACTGCGCGGATTGCTGTTAGACTGCCACAGCTCCAGGGTCTGCTTCTGCTCTCCCTGAGCTGCACACTAAACCGGCTCACTCATGGGACCTGCACGTTTGCTCTCTCCGCTGTCTTCTCACTACTCCTCCTCCCTTGACACTCCTTCACTGACTGACTCAGCTCACTCCTTTCTTCCTTTTCCCACTCGTGCCTGCCTACGCCACCTAGCAACCAGGTTCTCTACCACACCCCTTGAGTGGACATGGAGGCCCCGCCCCTTCCTGGAAGCCCCCTCAGGAGTCCTCCCAAAGGTACATGTGTGAGGCCTGATTACTATGCGCCTGTGCAGTCATAGCCTTCTGGATTACCTGTATTGTACTGCCCCCAACATGGGTGCAGTACTCAGTGGTGCCTGACCAGGTCAAGGGCGCCACAGTAGCACAACCACCAGCAGCACCACCATGGCCATGTCCTCTATTAGATGTTCTCCTCATTCCTTTGCACACAAACACGTTAGGATTAGAAGATGGTCTGTATACTGAGAATGATTATAACAAAGACTGTAAGCTACTGCTTTGGAGTACTACATTAGGAGGTACACAAAACTGTGTCTGACTGCTTATTTGTTCATGCATAACAAGATCTACATCGCCGGATCATGTGCCAGAGAGAGTCCAAAGTGACTCCATCTGGCTCATTATAGGACACGTTCCATTCGGGTTTTTGCCTGGATTACATATTTCTTATATTTCATAGATTTACACTGAACCCAGGTGAACCGAGCTATACTGATATTTTTGGAAGGCAGAAAGAAAAAATCAACAAACAGCAAGTCAAGAATTGCTTATATTTATTGTTTCACTGTTCACTGTCCAGTATAAGTGATAAAATGACTGTATTATTAGGGTCAGGATTAGAGATGAGTGAACCAGCCGTGGTTCGGCTCGAGTTCGGTTCGTCGAACGGAGGTCTCGTTCGAGTTCAGTTCGGCGAACGTTCGACGAACCGAACTCGAACCAATAGGAAATAATGGGAGGCAATCACAAACACATAAAAACGCATTATAAATGTACACATACAGTTAATAAACATTGCCATAACACTTACCGGTCCCCGCGATCCCTCCTGCACTCTGTCTCCTGCCGCTATTCCATCCGATGATCGCTGAATCCTCCCGGTGACCAGCACTGCCAGCAGTGATGCAGGACCTATCGTGACGTCAAATAGCCATGTGACCAGTCACGTGGCTATTATCTCATTGGCTACAGACTGGTCACATGACTATGACGCGTCATGTAGGACCTGTCATTGCACTCTCCGGTACACGGTGCACATTTGTGTATCGCCGTGTACCGGCGACATGCTCTAGCACACGGTCGACTCCCCATTCCGTTAGGGACCGGCTGACACAGCCGGTCATTAACGGAGATCACCGTTGCCATAGCAACGCAGTTAGCCGTGACGTCACCGCTAACCGCGGCTCCGGGTATCACATGATTGGAGCCCTGTTGCTATGGTAACGCGTCTGTCAGCGTTACCGCTGTTACCGCTAGCAGCACTGATCTCTCATGGAGTGAAGGCTGCACGCTGCTTCCCGTGCAGCCTTCACGGAGTGAAGGCTGCACGGAAAGCAGCGTCTTCCCCCATGCAGCAGTGATGTAGCAGAGCTGCATTTGTTGAATGAGAAAGACAGAAGACCATGGATCGTGGAGGGCTGACAGGGGGTAATAAAGATGGAGTCTCTAATGTGTCTGTGTATTTATTTCTATTAAAGTATTTTTTCTCTGTGTGGTGTTTTTTTTTAACCCTTTATTGGAGTTTCTTAATGGCCGGGTCAAACGTGCCTGACATTAAGAATCTCTGGCTTAATACTGGCTAGTAAAACAAAGCCAGTATTAACTCATGATTACCCAACAAGCCACCCGGCTCCAGGGCTGTTGGAAGAGTTGGATACAGTGACAGATGATGGTGCTTCTATGAGAGCGCCATTTTCTGGGGCAGCTGCGGACTGAAATTCGCAGCAGAGGCGCCCAGAAACCTCGGGCTAACCTGTGCTGCGGATTCCAATCCCCAGCTGCCTAGTTGTACCTGGCTGGACACAAAAATGGGGCGAAGCCAATGTCATTTGTTTTTTAATTATTTCATGAAATAAGGGAAATAATTAAAAAAAACGGGCTTCCCTATATTTTTGGTTCCCAGCCGGGTACAAATAGGCATACAAAAATATGGCGAAGCCCAGGTCATTTTTTTGGTGGGCAAAAAACTTCTGCATACAGTCCTGGATGGAGTATGCTGAGCCTTGTAGTTCTGCAGCTGCTGTCTGCTCTTCTCCATACAGACAGACAGCAGCTGCAGAACTACAAGGCTCAGCATACTCCATCCAGGACTGTATGCAGAAGTTTTTTGCCCCCTGAAAAAATTATGTGGGCTTCGCCATATTTTTGTATGCTAGCCAGGTACAACAGGCAGGTACGGCTGCCCCCAACCCCCAGTTGCCTATTTGTACCCGGCTGGGAACCAAAAATAAAGGGAAGCCCTTTTTTTATTATTTCATGAATTTCATGAAATAATTAGAAAACAAATGACGTAGGCTTCGCCCCATTTTTGTGTCCAGCCAGGTACAACTAGGCAGCTGGGGATTGGAATCCGCAGCACAGGTTGGCCTCAGCTTTCTGGGCCCCACTGCTGCGAATTGCAGTCTGCAGTCACCTCAGAAAATGGCACTTTCATAGAAGCGCCATCTTCTGGCGCTGTATCCAACTCTTCCAGCACCTGAGTGCTATACCTGGCTAGCATACAAATATATGGCGAAGCTCACGTCCTTTTTGTAGTTTTTTGGCAAAAAAAATAAAAAATGCTTCCCTGGATTTTCCATTGCCAGTGAAGGTAACACCAAGCAGTGGGGGGGTTAGCAGCCAGTAGCTGCTTGGATTACCCTTAGCTAGCAATACAAAAAATGCAGCGGGAGCCCATATATATTTTTTTTAATTATTTATTTAAATAACTAAAAACAAAATGGGCTTCCCTGTATTTTGATTGCTGGACATCACAGTGCTGTAAAAATAAATCTTTAAAAAAAATGACGTAGCGCTCCGCGGTATTTTTGATTCTCAGCGCAGATAAAGCAGACAGCTATGGGTTGCCACCCCCATCTGCCTGGCGTTACCTTGGTTGGCAATCAAAATACAGGGAAGCCCATTAATTTTTTCTATTTAAAAAATAGTTAAAAAAAAAATGACGTTGGGTCCCCCCATTTTTGATAGCCAGCTAGGGTAAAGCAGACGGCTCTAGCCTGAAAACCACAGCTGGCAGCTTTACCGTGGTTGGGGATCCAATGTGGAGGTCCCCCCATGCTCTTTTTTATAATTATTTTATAAATATTAATAATTACACAAAAAAAGTAGGGTCCCCCCCAAATTGGATCACCAGCCAAGGTAAAGCGGACAGCTGTGGTCTGGTATTCTCAGGGTGGGAAGGTTCATAGTTATTGGGCCTTCACAGCCTAAAAATAGCAGGCCGCAGGCACCCCAGACGTGGCGCATCCACTAGATGTGCCAATCCTGGCGCTTCACCCCAGCTCATCCCGTGCCCTGGTGCAGTGGCAAACGGGGTAATAAATCGGGTTGATACTAGCTGTAAAGTCACCTGAGATCAAGCCCAGCAGTTTGTGATGTCATGGCGTCTATTAGATACCAAACATCATAAACTGTCAGTACTAACAAAAAAAAATCGACAAAAGAAATTTATTTGAAAAAACAGTCACCAAAACATTTCCTCTTTCACCAATTTATTGTAAGAAAAAAAAAAAGGGGGTCCCACGACGACTCTGGACCATCTAGAATATGGGGGGGGAGACACTCAGGGAATGTATCCCCCATTTTCTAGGAGTGTGGACCCTTCATGTGAGGAGTGTGGGTGCAATGAATCTGCACTCACTCTCCCCGAGTCCACAGCAGCAGAGTCCATGTCGTAATGGTTGCTACCAAAGCTGCAATGCCCTGCTCATGAGGTAAAGGCATGCCTAATCAGGAGAACTATTCTACATTTCCAAATATTGGTATTTTCTGATATTATTGCTATTCCACCTACTATATATTGGGGATAGGATCTTGGAGATGGAATACCCCTTTAAGTCCAGTTATCCAGCTGAATGAATACTTAACAACAGAGCTCGCTATTTAGATGTGTTTTCTTGTGGCGTATAACGGACTCTCATGTTTGGTAGTCGTTCAGGAGGGAAACTATAAAAGCAAATGCCTCCATTTGGAAATGTAGTATATAGCTCTCCTGATCAATTATGTTCCTTACCTCATGAGCAGGGCATTGCAGTAATAATAATAATTTATTCATTTATATAGAGTTATTAATTCCATAGCGCTGTATGTCTTTGGAGTGTTGGAGGAAACCGGAGTACCCGGAGGAAACCCTTGCAAACACGGGGAGAACTTACAAACTCCTTGCAGATGGTGCCCTTGGTGAGAATTGAACCCATGACCTCAGCGCTGCAAGACTGCAGTGCTAACCACTGAGCCACCGTGCCGCCCATTTAGCTTACAGATGCATAACCACCACTCACTGTGTCTGAACACAGGAAGCTGAGCTGTCAGCCGCTCTGTGCATGAGCCAGCGTCTATTGTGAAGGAGAGGGCCGTGGGGGGATCAACGCTGCACAGGTACCGTGGGACACCGGGGAACACCGGTGGGGTTATAGGGGGTGCCCTGGCAGGGCCTGGGGAGGAGTTTGGTACATGGCAAATGCGACAGAAATCAGAGGAGTAGGGTGAATGCGGCTGGCGCGCTGCTGTGCGCGCGGCCATCTTGGATTTCTGGGAGGGCATCAGGGGGGGCACTTTGGCGACACCGGGGGACCGGAGGGGACCGGGTAGGAGATTTATCATGTTTGTTCATGCCAGGTGCGAGATAAATAATT
Organism: Anomaloglossus baeobatrachus; assembly: GCF_048569485.1. NCBI lineage: Eukaryota > Metazoa > Chordata > Amphibia > Anura > Aromobatidae > Anomaloglossus > Anomaloglossus baeobatrachus. The sequence goes on along the minus strand of NC_134356.1, from coordinate 693,467,295 downwards.
TTTTACCAGCGCTGTCATTTACTGTAACGTGATCATCGGTGTACGGTGTATACCTGTGATCACGTGAGCGGGGACCGGAAAAACCGTTCTGAATCGTGATCTCCAGTGTCTCAGCTAGCCCTGAAACCCCGGAGATTTTCTGACGCTGGGGGGGCGCTATTCACTTATCTCTGCCTGCTGTTTATAAATGGCAGACCAGAATAAGTCAATGAAGAGCAGGATGTTCCCCATTGGCTGGGAGAGCAGTGCAGTGACCTGAGCTAACATCAATGGGTCATCCCAGATCACTGCAGGGGAAGACAAGTGCTGCTGTCAGCGAGGTACATTACCTGCGCTGATCTCCTGCACACTGACTTCAATCATCTTCACAGCCAAGTATCGCGAGCGGCCCATGACGTTACCGCTAGTCAGTCTCGGGTCGGAAGCGAGAGAAGGTGATGTGACAAGCGGTGGCCATGGAGGACAGTGACAGCGCTGAGGTCGGGAGTTCATCACCGCAGGTAAGCCGAGCGGGACCATGTGTACAGAGTGCCAGGTGGGCGGAGCCTAGCGGGGCAATGTGTGCAGAGTGCCAGGTGGGCGGAGCATACCGGGACCATGTGTGCAGAGTGACAGGTGGGCGGAGCCTAGCGGGGTAATGTGTGCAGAGTGTCAGGTGGGTGGAGCCTAGCGGGATGATGTGTGCAGAGTGCCAGGTGGGCGGAGCCTAGCGGGACCATGTGTGCAGAGTGCCAGGTAGGCGGAGCCTAAGGGGGTAATGTGTGCAGAGTGACAGGTGGGCGGAGCCTAGCGAGACCATGTGTGCAGAGTGACAGGTTGGTGGAGCCTAGCGCGACCATGTGTGCAGACTGACAGGTGGGCGGAGCCTAAGGGGGTAATGTGTACAGAGTAACAGGTTGGCGGAGCCTAGCGGGACTATGTGTGCAGAGTGCCAGGTGGGCGGAGCCTAGTGGGGTAATGTGTGCAGAGTGACAGGTGGGCAGAGCCTAGCAGGGCAATGTGTGCAGAGTGCCAGGTGGGCGGAGCATACCAGGACCATGTGTGCAGAGTGACAGGTGGGCGGAGCCTAGTGGGGTAATGTGTGCAGAGTGTCAGGTGGGTGGAGCCTAGCGGGACCATGTGTGCCGAGTGCCAGGTGGGTGGGCCTAGCAGGGCAATGTGTGCAGAGTGCCAGGTGGGCGGAGCCTAGCGGGACCATGTGTGCAGAGTGACAGGTGGGCGGAGCCTAGCGGGACCATGTGTGCAGAGTGCCAGGTGGGCGGAGCCATGTGTGCTGGCGGCAGAGTGCGAAGTGGGTGGAGCCTAGCGGGGTCATGTGGCGCTGAGGATGTCAGTGTCGTGGACTGCTTGGCTGGGGACAGGTGAGTGTGTGTATGTGTGTGTGTGTGTGTGTGTGTACATGCCGCGTGCAGGAGGGGGCGGAGTGAGCTGAGCGGAGAAGTGTGAGCTTCCTGCACGTAACTAGGATAAATATCGGGTTACTAAGCAAAGCGCTTTGCTTGGATACCCGATGTTTATCTTGGTTACCAGCTTCTGGCAGGCTGCCAGCGATGGCTCCTGCACACTGTAGCTGTAAAAAGCCCTGCGTTTTGCTGCTAGAACCGTTCTCGAACGTAACTAGAACTATCGAGCTTTAGCAAAAAGCTCGAGTTCTAGTTCGATCTAGAACACCCCCCAAAATCACTCGAACCGCGAACTGGAGAACCGTGAACCGCGAACCGCGCTCAACTCTAGTCAGGATGATTACAGCAATTTCAGATTGATATAGTTTGGCTACTATCACACAATCAAAAATATTTCTTTTACCAAAAAAGCCTTTTAGCTCCATAATTTGAGAGCTATAAATTATCTGTATTCCTTCCTACAAAGTCATTCATGTGAGGGCTTTTTTTGTAGTAAGAGTTGATGTTTTTATTGGTTCAATTTATTGTGTCAATAACATTTTTTATTCGCTTTCCATTCATTTTCGGGAGACACAATTAACAAAAAACAACAATTCAGGAATTGTTTTTCTTGTCAATACAATGAAAGTGATACCAGATTTATGTCGTTTTTTATGTTTTATCACTTTTGCACAATAAAAACCATTTTGTAGTAAAAGGATATGTTTTGCATCCCTATATTCTGAGAGCTTTAGCTTTTCTATTTTCCCACTTATAGAGCTGTATGGGGGGTTCTTGTTTTCAGAACAAGATTAAATTTGCAGCTGTATATTTTTATTTACATTGAAATTGTTGTTTGCATTTTATTTTACATTTTTTGGGTGGTATGATTAAAAACCATAGATTTTTAGCTTTTTTTTTTTACATTCAAAAAGTTTAAGAAGGGGTTATCTAATGTTGCTGGTAAGTGTAACCCACCTGCCCTTATCCCCAATCCTTTTCTAACTCTATTTTAAAGTACATGATGCAGGTCACCATAGACTAAAGGCCCCGTTAAACGCAAAGACGGATCTAACGATATATCACCAGGGTCACGGATTCCGTGACGCACATCCGGCATCATTAGCAACGTCGATGAGTGTGACAGCAAGGAATGACCGTTAACATTGAAAAATACGCACCTTATCATCCATCGTTGACACGTCGTTCCTTTTTAAAACATCATTGATTGTTGAGGTCGCAGGTTGTTCGTCGTTCCCGACGTAGCACACATCGCCACGTGTGACACCTCAGGAACGACGAACTGCAGCTTACCTGCGGCCGCCGGCAATGCGAAAGGAAGGAGGTAGGCGGGATGTTAAGTCTGCTCATCTCTGCCCCTCCGCTTCTATTGGGCGGCAGCTTGGTGATGCCGCTGTAATGCCGCACAAACCACCCACTTAGAAAGGAGGCGGTTTGCCAGCAACAGCGACGTCGCTAGGCAGGTAAGTCCTGTGTGACGGCTCCTAACGATATTGTGTGCAACGGGCAGCGATTTGCCCGTGATGCACAAATGATGGGGTCGGGTGCTTTCACCAGCGATATCGCTAGCGATATCGCTGCGTGTAACACCCCCTTTAAACTGGAGATCAAAATAAGAGAAAAACCACACAATTTCCTAAATGCTGTGGTCATTGAGTCGTCCTATGTGATAATGTGATTACATCAAGCTTATTTCATGAATTGAATTTACCTCAAAGCACATACTTAAATGAAAATGAGATAAATGAAAAAGAACATTGATCAAAATTAGAGAACACTTGGTGCTAATTTCCTTAATTATCTAACAAACCCTATTTAACTGTCAGTCTAACTTTCCAGTTTGCACTGACTTTACAAAAACGGTGTACCATTCCAAAGTGACTGAAACCCTCCGACAGCACGTTGTCCAGATGAAGGCCAAGGAGGTGACCCAATCAGCTATAGCAAGAGAAGTTCGTTGTTCCAAGTCTGTGATTTTGAAAATATTTCATCTTTACCATATCATAAACTCTTTCAAATCCCCCAAGAAGGCTCAAAAGATAAATGCAAGAGAGGACAGGATAATGCAGAGAATTTCCAATGGGCATTTGTTTCAACACAGCAGCTGGAATTGCTCACCGGTTCAGCAGTGAAGAGGGTAAAGGGTGCTTTACACGCTGCAACATCGCTACCAATATATCGTCAGGGTAACATCATTAGTGACGTACATCCGGCGCCGGTAGCGACATCGCATCATGTGACACCAAGGAGCAATGATCGACGATCTTAAAATCGATCAAAAACGGTGATCATTGACAAGTCTCTTATTTCCTTAATATCGCTGCTGCCACAGGTACGATGTTGTTTGTCGTTCCTGCGGCAGCACACATCGCTCTGTGTGACACAGCAGGAATGATGAACATCTCCTACCTGCATCCACCGGTAATGCGGAAGGAAGGAGGTGGGCGGGATGTTACGTCCCGCTCATCTCCACCCCTCCGCTCCTATTGGCCGGCCGCTTAGTGACACCGCAGTGAACGCACCTCCCCCTTGTTAGAGGGATTGTTCGGCGGTCACAGCGACGTCACTGACAAGGTATGTTCGTGTGACGCTGCCGTAGCGATAATGTTCGCTACGGCAGCGAGCACCAAATGTCGCACGAATGACGCGGGCGGGTGCTATCGCGCTCGACATCGCTAGCTATCGCTAGCAATGTCGCAGCTTGTAAAACACCCTTAAGGATCTGTTTTGTCATACAGTGTCATTTAAGAGAATTTTGACTGAAAGCCCTCTCTGCAGCGACCAAACCTCTCATTAGTAGAAAGATCAAAAGGTTAGACTCACCTTTGGTGAGGAGCATGTTGTGTCTACAGATGAGAAGTGTACATAGGTTATTTTAGTGATGAAGCAAGTTTAATTTATTTGTGTCTGATGGGAAACATTATGTTCTCTGATGAAATGGAGAAATGCTGAAACCAAAGTGTGTTGTTAAGTAGTCAGTAATAGGTGGTGGAAGTGTCATGGTTTGTGGAATAATTTTTGTAGCAGGAGCTCTAATCCAGCTACATGGCAGAGTGAATACATGTGTGTATCAAAACCTTCTTCAGCAACACGTGGTTCCTTACATGCGTTCATCACTCAATCAGCCAGCAATTTTCATGCAGGACAATACCCCCTGTCACACAGCAAAATGGGTAAAGCAGTTCCTTGAAACAGAAAACATTGAAACAATGAAATGGCCACATCCCAGAGTCCTGATCTAAACCCAATAGAAAACCTCTGGAAAATCCTTGGTGACAAAGTTATGGCCAAGAAAGTCACAACAGTCAAAGAACTGTGGAAGAAACTGGAAGAAGAGATGACCAAAATCACACCAGAGCAGTGCGAGAAACTGGTGATATCCTTTGGCCGCAGATGTGCTGAAGTCAGATGTGCTGAATAAGTGTACAGAAAAGGTCTGTACGTCCTACTGATGGTGACTGTTGTTACTTTCAGAAAATGTAGTTATAAACTTTCTTTATGCTACAGTCATTGCTGTTCTCCAATTATGCTCCTCATGTATTGGCAAAAATAAAGGTTTAATTTTGATATTCTTTGGATCTTTTGTAAAACACCGTTCTAGTGGCATGGTGCACCAGTTACAAAAAAATATTGTAGATTACATTATTTCTGAAAAAATCAATTAATCATACATTGTTCTTTAATTTTGATCTCCAGTGTATATTGGGATATTCTGTTTTTGGTAAATAGTAGAATGATGTGCTTTACCAAAAAGCACTATCTTTGTTTCATCTGTCCATTTGATTCGGGCCTCGCATTCACCATCCGGACTTTGCTGAATACTAAACTTTTAACAATTTTTCTGTCATCCACATCCAAGGAGATTAGCTACAGTGCCTTGGGCTGTAAACTTTTCAATTTCATAGCGAACCATGGACAAAGAAACATCAAGATCTCTGAAAATGGACTTTTAACCTTAAGATTGTTGACATTTTTTGACAATTTCGTTTCCCAAGTCCTCATACAGTTCTCTTCTCCTTTTTATGTTTTCCATGCTTAGTGTGGCACACACAATCATAGAATGCAAAGATTGAGTCAACGTCTTCCCTTTAGACGGGAATAGAGAATAGAGGGAATATCTACAGCTTTTGTGTGGTTGCAAGAAAAGCAAAATAAAACCATGATATAAAGTAAAATATACAAATTTGATTAAAAAACACCCTAAACATTAAACATGTCATATAGCAACAGAGAAAATGAAAATCATAAAATCCAAGATAAAATATAAAAATATACATATTTTTGGAAGGAGAATGCTTGTAAACAAATATAGTTAACTGTTAAATGTAAATAAATAAATTAATAAAATAATAATGAAAGGATTATTGTCTATTTAGAAAAGGGCCCCCCTTGAACGTTTCATAGTATATTGGGTCCACTATAACTAGAATATCTGTAGCATTAAAATAAATATTCACCTCATATCATTTTTGTGGACCCCTGATTCTCTAACGTCATATTATGTCATATTTATATCCAATTTTATAATGTGATTGAATTTATTTTTTGCATATTTTCAATGATTAAACAAATCACTTACATGTTTCTCAATAAATTAAAATATCATCAAAAAGGTAATTTATTTCAGTAATTCAATGCAAAAAGGGAAACACATTATATAGAGTCATTGCAAACTGAGTGATCTATTTCAAATGTTTATTTCTGTTAATGTTGATGATTATGGCTTACAGCCAATGAAAACCCAAAATTTATTATCTGAGAAAATTAGTATAATTACCACAAAACACCTGCAAAGGCTTTATAAGAATTTAAAATGGTCCCTTAGTCTAATTCAGTAGGCTACACAATCATGGGGAAGATTGCTGACTTGACAGATGTCCAGAAGGCAGTTATTGACACACTCCACAAGGAGGGTAAGCCACAAAAGGTCTTTGCTAAAGAAGCTGACTGTTCACATTGTATCCAAGGATTTTCATGGAAATTTGAGTGGAAGGAAAAAGTGTGGTAGAAAAAGGTGCAAAAGCAACCAGGATAATCACAGCCTTTAAAGGCAACCTGTCACCAGAATTGTCGCTATTAAACTAAAATAATCCCCTTCTGCAGCTCTTACATTCACTGGCATTGAAAAGGTTCAGCAGTCTCCAGGCACTTCATTACGGCCCATAATAGGTGCCTGGGTTCTCTTACATTCACTGGCACTGAAAAGGTTTACAAACCAGTTAGGGGAGGGGACCATTGCAGAAAGATTCTCAATAGAGAGTCCTTCTGGATATACAAATTAAGCACTAGAATACCGCATGGTATGAACAAGAGGAGGGATCTGATCATGCAGTACTTATAGCGATCTCTCTCCCCATTACCATGTTAACACAAGAATTTCCTCTGACTCCAGTTGTTTGTGTTTTTTTTCCTCTTTTTGAGTCCAAAATATCTATTGCGATCTTGAGTTTTTCATGTTTCCTATTAATGGAAGGTTTCTGGAGCGTTTAACACCTCAGTGTGAATTTTACCCTTCCATTGATGTGTACAGAGAAAGATTGCATATGTTTTGTTTTTTTCTTCTCTGCGTTAATTTTCTATCGCAGATGCGTTTTTCTCTGTCTGTATACAAAAATATAATAATAAAAAATACTTTTCCATGTTTTGCACAAACATACTATGGCTTTCTCCAGTACCAAGAGGTTGTTTTTAACTGTACTACATGTACTCTTTCATTGTTTTGTCCTGATCTGTTTGTATTTACACACAAAAGGAGAGAATAATTTCTTTTCTCTTTTTGTGCGCTGGTCTCTGTACTTTTCAATTTTTTCCCCCTTGTTTTTTGTATTGTTTCAAATCCAATGTTGTTTATACTAAATGTGATGGATGTGTTCCATGTAATTGAACCATCTGTTTCTTGATGTGCATTGCATTTAAATATTTGCCTAGAGGCCTTTTTTACGCATTCCATGATTAAGCCCTTCATAGGGTGAAACGCGTAGGAAAGAGCCCCTCTGTCCTCATGTCCATATGTGTCATTTCATCTGATGGTAAGAAGATTTTTACATGAATAAAAGAATTGTTATTTTATCTCCTGGAGGCGCTGGAAATTTTTCTATTTGCTTTTGTGATTACACACCCGGGTCAGGGTGTTTCCGTGCGTCGGGGGTGAGATCAGATTCAGGCGTGAAGAGGGGTGAGCTGAAAATCTTTTGTTTTTTGCTTCTGCAGCCCTTGGGCTGCATTCTAGAAAAGTTCATCTTGCTACTGGACCCCCTTTCAGACCTAAATAACAACTTTATAAAATATTACCTTTTGCTATGGTAATGAGGTTTGCTGGTCCCGTGAGCAGGCTGTATTTCGTCAGTATCCCCCCTCCTGCCGCTGTTCGCCGTCCCTCAGTGTTCATTTACATAGAAGAGGCCGCCGCCCTCATCTTCCGCAGTGCTCCAGGAGTCTCGTGCATGCGCAGTGGCACTATCGCGGGACTGAGCACTGTTTTCAAATCGCGAGCACTGTTATTGCGCAGGGGCAAGATTATGGGTGGTGCTGTGAAAGTCATCATCAGCGTCATCCAAGTACCCGCCCATAATCTCGCGCACATCACCGACACTTGCATTTTGAAAACAGTGCTCAGTCCTGCGATAGTGCCACTGCGCAGGCACGAGACTCACGGAGCACTGCGAAAGATGAGGGCGGCTGCCTCATCTATGTAAATGAACACTGGGGGATGGCGAACAGCGGCAGGAGGGGGGATAATAGATGAAATACAGCCCGCCTACGGGGCCAGCAAACCTCATTACCATAGCAAAAGGTAATATTTTATAAAGTTGTTATTTAGGTCTAAAAGGGGGTCCAGTAGCAAGATCAACCTTTCTAGAATGCAGCCCAGGAGCTGCAGAAGGGGAGGAAGAGTGGAGAGACCACAATCCAAGCTAAATTAGAATATCATCAAAAAGGTAATTTATTTCAGTAATTCAGTGCAAAATGGAAAACACATATATTATATAGAGTCATTGCAAACTGAGTGATCTATTTTAAATGTTTATATCTGTTAATGTTGATGATTGTGACTTACAGCCAATGAAAACTCAAAATTTATTATCTGATAAAATTCGTATAATTACCACAAAACACCTGCAAAGGCTTCATAAGAATTTTAAATGGTCCCTTAGTCTGGTTCAGTAGGCAGCACAATCATGGGGAAGACTGCTGACTTGACAGATGTCAAGAAGGCAGTTATTGACACACTGCACAAGGAGAGTAAGCACCAAAAGGTCTTTGCTAAAGAAGCTGGCTGTTCACATTGTATCCAAGCATTTTAATGGAAAGTTGAGTAGAAGGAAAAAGTGTGGTAGAAAAAGGTGCACAAGCAACCGGGATAATCACAGCCTTGTTAGGATTGTTAACAAAAGGCCATTTGAAAATTTGGGAGAGATGCACAAGGAGAGGACTGCTGCTGTCAGTCAGTCCTTCAAGAGTTACAACACACAAATGTATCCAAGACATGGGCTACAAGTGTCACATTCCTTGTGTGAGGCCCCTCATCACCAATAAACAACGCCAGAAGCATCATACATGGGCCAAGGAAAAAAAGAACTGGACTGTTGTCAGTGGTCCAAGATGAAAGTTAATTTTACATTACATTTGGACATTAAGGTCTCAGAGTCTGGAGGAAGAGTGGAGAGGCCACAATCCAAGCTGCTGGGGTCTAGTGTGAAATTTCCACAATCAGTGATGGTTTGAGGAGCCATGTCATCTGCTTGTTAAGGTCACTGTGTTTTATCAAGACCAAAGTCAGCGCAGTCATTTACCAGGAAATTTTATAGCACTTCATGCTTCCCTCTACCGACAAGCTTTTTGGAGATGGAAATTTCATTTTCCAGCAAGACTTGACACCTGTCCACACTGATAAAAGTGCCAATACCTGGTTTACTAACCACAGTATCACTGTGCTTGATTGGCCAGCAAAATCACCTGACTTAAACCCCATAGAGAATCTATTAGAGACACCAGACCCAACAATGCAGATGAGCTGAAGGCGGCTATCAAAGTAACCTGGGCATTTCATAACACCTCAGCAGTTCCACAGGCTGATCACCTCAATGCCACATTGCCACATTGATGCAGGAATTCATGCAAAAAGAGCCTCAATCAAGTATTGAGTGTATTTACTGTACACAATTTTCAGTAGGCGCCAACATTTCTGAGTAAAAATTATTTTTTTCAGTTGGTCTTATAAAATCTTCTAATTCTATTTGACTATCTTGTCAGTGCTATTTTTGTCCCAAAGAAGGGGGCTGTGACCCCAGACACGCATTGACCTGTATATAGCAGTTGTCGCAGGTGGAGGAGGGGACGCCGCGCTCTCCCACTGCTCGGGTCCGGCCGCTGCTGCTGCTGCTCGGTGGTGGCTCAAGCGGTGGGCCGGATCCCGGGGACTCGAGTGGCGCTCCTCGCCCGTGAGTGAAATGGGGGGTGGTTTGGTGTGGTTTAGGGATATTGTCCGTGACGCCACCCACGATTGTGGTGAGGTTGTGACACCACCGCTGCTCTGGACGGGGATCCCGGGAGCGATGACAAGGGGCAGCTTGGATGTTAGTTCTTCTCTCCGTGGGTAGGAAATTGGTTGTCCCGGGGCCCGGTGAGGGGTAGGGATGGATAGCAGGCGGATTACGGGGCCTGGCGAGGTGCAGGGTTGTGGGGGCAGCGCTGTGCCGCACGGCACGGTGGTACTCACTCAGCCAATGATGTACACAAAGTCTCCGGTAAAACAAACGGCTGGGTGGACGGGTCCCACAGACGGCTGCGGTGTTCTCCTCCCGGCAGGTTGATGGTGACTGCCTTTCCCTGCACCTGTGTAGTGTAAACGGTTCCAATGGGTTCCCACCGGTAACCCACTCCCCAGTTTGAAGGTTGCTGAAGGAGCCCCTTTTGCCCGCAGGCTCGGGCCCTGGGAACTGTAGCCTTGGCGGTGACTGTGTTTCCCTCTCTCGGTTGGACTGTTGCCTTCTGTCGGGACTTGGCTGCTGGGAAACCCTGAAGGTTCCCTTCGCTAACGGATTTGACAATTTCAATGGCGACTCCCAGCCTTGTCGGGGTCCGTAAGCCCTGCTAGGCTACAAAGACTTCGGCCTTCAGGCCCGGCTCGTAAATAAAGCCATAGCCCCGGCGGACATCAAACCGCCTCACCTGCCCTTCATACAGGGGGCCCCGGACACGGAAGGTCGCTTGACGGAGACTTTCCTTTTCCCGGATCGTGCGGGCCACCAACTCTGCTTTCTTCCTCTCCCTTTCAGCAATCTCCGGGCCCAGCGGCACTGGCTCCCTGTCCCAATACAGGGCTGCTGCGAGCTCCGGCGCACGGGTCGAGCCCCGTGAGACCTTCTGGACACTGCCCACCACTGGCAATCTGGATGGAAGGTCCTGCGGTGACTTGGCCTGGGGTGCTGCCCTGCAGCGGCAACCCGGCGCAACCTCAGCCGACGTGTGGAGGATGGGCGCAGGGGTCCTCTTCCGCCGGGCCTCCTGCACGGAGCGGCCTGTCGGCTCCGGCTCAGGGGAAGTCTCCGCAGATACCTCCAGTTCAGGCTTCGGCACCTTCCACGGTAGCAGTTCTGGTCGATCATGGGCTCCGGCTGCAGGCCGATCCGCCTGGGCGGACGTGCGGGGAACCGCTACCGGTTGCGGTGGTAGCGGGCCTAGTTGCGGCGGCGCGGCAGCCAATACGGGTAGCGGGGGAGGTAGCTGGGCGAGCGGGTATGGACCGGGTCCCTCGGCCGCGATGACCGACCCACTAGGGGTACAGGGGCGTGGGTCACTCACACTCCCTTCCGAAACTCCCTCTTCCACGCGTCTCCGCACGGTCGCCACAACCTCCGCCATGTCGGCCTCCCACTCCTCCAGGAGGAGCTGCATTTTGACCTGCAGCCGTTGTTGGAGCTGAGCGGTCCGGACCTCCACCCACGCCGCGGTTCCAGGCGCGGGGGCTACAGTGCTGCGGGACGGCATAAACATGGCTCTGGCGGCCTCTTCCAGGAACCAGCAACAAGATGGCCGCAGGGTCCTGGTGTCCCTGCTTTTATAGCCGCTGGCTACATGCGGCCAGACGCCATCAGTCCCCCTTAGTCTTTTTCCGGCTCCTCCTCTACGGGGGCGGGGTTTCGGCTTTCGTGCCTCCACTGCTCGAGGAGACGCTTGAGCGGGAATTTTTCGCGCCCAAGATGGCGGCTTCACAAATTTTTCGGCCGGACACCTCCGGCGGTCACAAGGCGCACCTCTACCAGACGGCAGAGCGGTAAGATCCTGTTCATGATGCCAAGTTGTCACGGGTGGAGGAGGGGACGCCGCGCTCTCCCACTGCTCAGGTCCGGCCGCTGCTGCTGCTGCTCGGTGGTGGCTTGAGCGGTGGGCCGGATCCCGGGGACTCGAGCGGCGCTCCTCGCCCGTGAGTGAAAGGGGGGTGGTTTGGTGTGGTTTAGGGATATTGTCCGTGACGCCACCCACGATTGTGGTGAGGTTGTGACACCACCGCTGCTCTGGATGGGGATCCCGGAAGCGATGACAAGGGGCAGCTTGGATGTTAGTTCTCCCCTCCGTGGATAGGGGGATTGGTTGTCCCGGGGCCCGGTGAGGGGTAGGGATGGATGGCAAGCAGGTTTTGGGGCCTGGCGAGGTGCAGGGTCACGGGGGCAGCGCTGTGCCGCACGGCACGGTGGTACTCACTCAGCCAATGATGTACACAAAGTCTCTGGTAAAACAAACGGCTGGATGGACGGGTCCCACAGACGGCTGCGGTGTTTCTCCTCCCGGCAGGTTGATGGTGACTGCCTTTCCCTGCACCTGTGTAGTGTAAATGGTTCCAATGGGTTCACACCGGTAACCCGCTCCCCAGCTTGAAGGTTGCTGAAGGAGCCCCTTTTGCCCGCAGGCTCTGGCCCTGGGAACTGTAGCCTTGGCGGTGACTGTGTTTCCCTCTCTCGGTTGGACTGTTGCCTTCTGTTGGGACTTGGCTGCTGGGAAACCCCGAAGGTTCCCTTCGCTAACGGATTTGACAATTTCAACGGCGACTCCCAGCCTTGTTGGGATCCTTAAGCCCTGCCGGTTGGTGCTGGCTTCTCTTTGCGTACCGGTCCGGTACCGCCGGGCCACCGCCCGTCCACGGTCCTTACGGTTAGCTCCGATAGGCCTCTCCTGCAGACGGTCACCACCTTGCTGTACCGTCCGGGCCACACACCCGGACCAACTTCAGACTCCTCAACTGCCACTTCACTTCCAAAACTCAACTCAACTCCAAACTCCAAAACTGAACTGCTTTTCCCGCCTCCAGGACTGTGAACTCCTCGGTGGGCGGGACCAACCGCCTTGCCCGCCCCCTGGTGTGGACATCAGCCCCTGGAGGGAGGCAACAAGGGTTTTTGTTTGACTTTGGTGTGCCTGACCGGGAGTGTGGGGTGTGCTGGTGTAGTGCTTGTGACGTCCTGGCTTGTCCAGGGCGCCACACATTCTTAATAAAGACTTTTATGTTTTAATTTCTGTCTCTGGAGTGGTGACAAGTGCGGCGAGAAAAAAATAGTGTTAAATTCCATTCCATGTTCCTGTTAATTATATTTTTCACTTTTAAAGATGCTATTCCAGCATTGAAATGTGTTGTGGAAATAAAAAAATGTCAACTTACTTTGGTTCTAAGGATTTTTCATTACAGCAGTGCCGTCTAATAGTGTTATCATCCAACTGGCCAACTTTCTTGGAAGAGATCATCCCGCACCACAAAGCAGCTGATATTTTTAGGCGTTCATAGGAGTTGTGCCTACACTCAACTTGCTCAAATGAGAACCTTCTACCAGTTCCATATCCCTGACAGCTTTCACATGGTTTGTATGATTATAAAAATTGTTGCCTACATCTATGAACACAAAAAAAAACTGGGAGGTGCAATTATATCCTGTGCTCTTCCATTAAGTTTGTCTTCATATAGCAAAATCTGGTTAGCCTTCTCAAGAAAAATGCAAGTTGCCTCTATCTTCACTGTGTGGTCCTGGCAAGGGGGTCCCACTGAAGGCCCAGAAGTCAATAATGATACATATATTGGTATGTTGTAATGAGAAAACACTAGCAGAACATTTGTTTGCTCGGGCCTGGCTATGCCTTTAACCTTGGTTGATCAAGTCAATTATCATACATAGTCCACAAGATCCTTTTCCCTTCCTCCCTCTCTCATCTAAATCAGACAAGTCTCAAGGCTCCTTTACACACTGAGACTTTCTAGCGATCCCACCAACGATCACGACCTGGCCGGGATCACTTTAAAGTCTCTGGTGAGCTATTAAACAGGCAGACCTGGCCAACGATGCAGCAGCGATACGGACCTGCAGAACAACCTCGCTGGTCGTTGGGGACATGTCAAAGTAGCTATTTGAAAGGGAAGTCGTTGCAACTGTGTCAAACAAACTGATGCATGCTGCACAGCGGGAAACAAAGGACGAAAAAATGGTCCTGAAAGATTTGTAGCAATCAGAGACCTCACACGGCAGGAGTGTAACGCCTGCCTGGATCAACAGACTCAGATGGGATGTAATGGACAGGCTAGCGGGAAGCCACTCACCAAGCAGGACCGCCAGAACCCTGAAACCCTTTAACCCCTATACAGGGATTTGGAATTACACAGGGCCCTAGAGATCACTACCTGTGGAAGGCTGCAGTCCGATGAGAGACAGGAGGTGAACTAAGAAGGGTGTGGTGTCTTCCCATTGGCTGTAGGTGAACGCTGGCAACTTCAGCTGGAAGACACACGCCACCCACAGTCAGCCAGTGGTACTGCAGATCCCAAGATAACCCAGCCCAGTGGATGATCGGACCCTGCGCCCACCGGTGCCGCTGGCATCAACTCCTCTCCCATCACCAGCACCATCCACGGCAGGAACACGGCATCACACCTGACGATCGGAGCAGAAGTCGCTGGAGCGGACTCCAGTGGTGACATAACAGTACCCTCCTCCTCCATGAGGGGCCTCCGGACCCTCAAAACCTGGCTTTCCAGGAAACTAGAGGTGAAACCGCCGGACCAGACCCTTAGCATGAATATTGCTCGCAGGGACCCATGACCTCTCCTCAGGGCCGTAACCCCTCCAATGCACCAAATACTGTACCGCCCCTCTGACAATACGGGAATCAAGTATTCGCTGTACCTCATACTACAAGTTACCTTCAACCAAAACAGGAGGAGGGGGGGAACTGACTGGGTGAATGGGGACACGATATAACTTGAGGAGGGACTTATGGAACACATTCGATATCTTAAAGGATAGGGGGAGTTGCAGGCGGAAAGTTGTGGGATTAATTACCTCGATTGTCTCATAGGGTCCAATAAATCTCGGACCCAGCTTAGCAGAGGGGACCTTGAGTTTAACATTCCGTGTAGATAACCATACCTTGTCCCCAACTCCAAAGCTTGGGCCCTTGGAACGTGTCGTATTAGCAGAGGAGGCTTGACCAACCTTTGCCTTCTTCAAGTTCTCTTTCACTTCAGACCAGATAGCCTTCAGTTTGTCCACAGTTGTTTCAGCCTCAGGAGTATCCACCGTAGCGGAAGAAAAAGAAGCAAAACCTGGATGCAACCCTAAATTGCAGAAAAAAGGGGTAGTCTTGATGGATTCCTGATACTGATTATTGATGGAGAACTCAGCTAGCGACAGATATTCCACCCAGTCAGACTGATGGTCAGACACATAACACCTGAGATATTGTTCAAGGGTTTGATTCGAACATTCAGTCTGACCATTGGTCTCTGGGTGGTAGGTGTTACGGTTGCTGTGGCTCTGGAGACTATGTCCGGATTTCTTGCTACTGCACATGTGCAAGCGCTGGAGACTAAGTCCAAACTTGGAGCCATTGCACATGTGCGGGTGACATCATCGCTGACACGAGGTCACATGTCTATGACACCTTCTAAGCTGATTGGCCTCTGGTCATGTGCTTGTGACACGTGGTCACATGTCTCTGACACCTTCTATGCCAATTGGTCGCTGGTCATGTGCTTGTGACGCTTTGCTCGGTGATAGGCCAGCGTGACGTCATTGCTGTCATTCTGACAGCGGATTGGCTCTGGTGTCCTCCATCTTGGATGAGGCACAGAGTCTATATAAGACCCTGATGCATGCCGCCCGGCGCTCAGTCCTCTTGGTTCATGCATGAGGGTAGACTCCCTGTGCACGTCCCTCTAGGCATCTCTCTGTCTATGTTAGGTGAGCGCTACCGGCAGGGTAGTGTTCTTATACCTTACAGCTTCGGCTGCAGTCCGTATCCTTACCTCTTAGTGGAGCGGACATAGGCAGGTTCCTGAGGCACATGGTCCGGCTGGGCCTTGTGATTCTACTCGTAGGTGGACGTTGCCGCTAGGGTAACGTTTAGTGATGAGCGAGTATGCTTGTTACTACTCGGTACTCGCACGAGTATCACTGTACTCGGGCTACTCGGCGGGTACCGAGTAATTTTGCAATACTCGTGCTGTACTCGTGGTCTTCATCCCTGCATGTTGGCGCTCTTTTGAGAGCCAGCCCTCATGCAGGGATTGGCTGGCAGACCACTGCAATGCCACAGCCCTGTTAGTTGTGGAATTGCAGTGATTGGCCGGCCTGCACGGCGTGACCGAGCCTTTATACCGGCGGGCGCGCTGTGCTCTGTACACAGCCATCTCATATTCCCTGCTTTCCACGTCCACAGGCGCCTATGATTGGTTGCAGTGAGACACGCCCCCACGCTGAGTGACAGGTGTCTCACTGCACCCAATCACAGCAGCCGGTGGGAGGGTCTATACTGTGCAGTAAAATAAATAAATAAATAATTAAAAAAACCGGCGTGCGGTCCCCCCAATTTTAATACCAGCCAGATAAAGCCATACAGCTGAAGGCTGGTATTCTCAGGATGGGGAGCCCCACGTTATGGGGAGCCCCCCACCCTAACAATATCAGTCAGCAGCTGCCCAGAATTGCCGCATACATTATATGTGACAGTTCTGGGACTGTACCCGGCTCTTCCCGATTTACCCTGGTGCGTTGGCAAATCGGGGTAATAAGGAGTTAATGGCAGCCCATAGCTGCCACTAAATCCTAGATTAATCATGTCAGGCGTCTCCCCGAGATACCTTCCATGATTAATCTGTAAATTACAGTTAAAAAACACACACACACGAAAAATCCTTTATTAGAAATAAAAAACACTAACAAAGTCCCTCATTACCAATTTATTAACCCCGACAAACCCTCCATGTCCGGCGTAATCCACGGACCTCCAGCGTCGCGTCTAGCTCTGCTGCATGGAAGTGACAGGAGCTGCAGAATACACCGCTGCTCCGATCAGCTTCACACAGCAACTGAGGTGAGTAGCGCGATCCGCTGCTGTCAGTCAGGTAACTCCCAGCGGTGCCGCGATTAACCTCAGTGACAGCAGCTGATCACTATACTCACCTCAGTTGGTGCATGGAGCTGACCGGAGCGGCGGTGAGTAGCGCGATCAGCTGAGCTGTCACTGAGGTTACCCGCGGCCACCGCTGCATCCACCGCTGGATCCAGGTAACCTCAGTGACAGCTCAGCTGATTGCTATACTCACCTCATTTGCTGCGTGGAGGTGACCGGAGCGGCGGTGTATTCTGCTGCTCCTGTCACCTGCATGCAGCAGAGCTGGACGCGAAGCTGGAGGTCCGTGGATTACGCCGGACATGGAGGGTTTGTCGGGGTTAATAAATTGGTAATGAGGGACTTTGTTAGTGTTTTTTATTTCTAATAAAGGATTTTTCGGGTGTGTGTGTTTTTTAACTGTAATTTACAGATTGATCATGGAAGGAATCTCGGGGAGACGCCTGACATGATTAATCTAGGATTTAGTGGCAGCTATGGGCTGCCATTAACTCCTTATTACCCCGATTTGCCAACGCACTAGGGTAAATCGGGAAGAGCCGGGTACAGCCCCAGAACTGTCGCATATAATGTATGCGGCAATTCTGGGCGGCTGCTGACTGATATTGTTAGGGTGGGGGGCTCCCCATAACGTGGAGCTCCCCATCCTGAGAATACCAGCCTTCAGCCGTATGGCTTTATCTGGCTGGTATTAAAATTGGGGGGACCACACGCCGTTTTTTTTAATTATTTATTTCACTGCACAGTATACACACACACACCGGCTGCTGTGATTGGGTGCAGTGAGACAGCTGTCACTCAGTGTGGGGGCGTGTATCACTGCAACCAATCATAGGCGCCGAAAAGCAGGAAAGCAGAGAATACGAGATTGATTAATGAGCGGCCGGCTTTTTCAAAAGAGGAAAAGCCGCCGGAGTTTAGTGAACAGCAGTGCAGCGCCGCGCCGGTGATCGGGGAACGGTAAGTAAGAGAGAGGGGAGAGACTGATCGACAGACTGTGAGAGGGGGACAGACAAGACAGAGAGAGACAGACAGAGCGAGACCGACCGACGGGAGATAGAATGAAAAAAAAAATGACCGACATCGTTAGTAAAAAGCACAAAACGTGCTTTTTGGACATCGGAGTGCCACACAAGGTTTTCACGTAAAATCTTTCATGTATTAATCTCAAAAAGTAACATACACCAGCTCTATCTCACTATTGGGTATGTGCCCTTAACATTTCCGCCATGAAAATTCATTTTGGTGTCATTTTGGAAGGTTTTCTGGTGAGTCCGTAAAAATGGCGTAAAACTCGGACAAAATTGTTCACAGCTGTGACTTTTGAGTGATAAATGCTTCAAGGGGTCTTCCCCATGCTGTTGCCATGTCATTTGAGCACTCTTCTGAGACTTTTGTGCCATTTTTAGGGTTTCTACATGCTGCCGGGGGTCATTTCACAAAAATACTCGGGTCTTCCATAGGATAACATTGGGCTCGGTGCTCGGGCCGAGTACACGAGTATCTTGGGATGCTCGGCCCGAGCCTCGAGCACCCGAGCTTTTTAGTACTCGCTCATCACTAGTAACGTTCCTTATACTGCGTCTGGCAGTTGTTCGTATCCTCGCACACTAGGGGAGCGAACAGAGGTAGGAGCTTTGTGTGGGTTATGCTGCTGTCCGTCTCTTTTGCACCACTAGAAGAGCGGACCTAGGCAGGTGCCATATCTAGTGGTTCGTGTCCTCGCACACTAGTGGAGCGAACGCAGGTAGGAGCTTTGTGCAGTTTACGCTGCTGTCCGTCTCCTGGCACCACTAGAGGAACGGACCTAGGTAGGTGCCATTTCCCACTCACTGCTTTTGTCTCTGTGATCTTTAACAGAGACCATTCCACACACCCTCCAAGTAAGGGAGGAATTACTTTATTTTCTAATTAAATTCCTCTGTGAGTTCAACAGAGGTATTGCACTCTACACTTGTGCTATTATTTTTTACAGTGGCACACTTATATACCCCTTATCCTCTGCCATAGTCTGCAGCAGAGTCTTTGCACGGTGGACCCTGACTGTCTGACATTCCTTTAGGTATTATTATCAGACAGCCCCCGTAACATTAGGACTGAGCCAAGGGTCTGGCAGTTATGGCAGAATATCAGCAGTTACACCATTACATACAAGTACTTGAGTCGCGGCTCAAGAGTATAGAGGATAAACCTCAGACCATGGTGACCTCTGCACATGATCCTCAACTTGCTCTGCCAAACAGATATTCTGGCGATGCCAGATCATGTCGTGGTTTCATTAGTCAGTGTCAGATACACTTAGAGGTCAACTCTTCTTGCTTCTCTATGGAGAGGTCCAGAGTAGGCTTTATCATCTCCTTACTTCAGGACAAAGCCTTAGAATGGGCGACTGCCTTATGGGAGCGCTCTGATGTGGTTACTCTGAGACATCAAGACTTTCTTGA
Source organism: Anomaloglossus baeobatrachus (assembly GCF_048569485.1). Taxonomy (NCBI): domain Eukaryota; kingdom Metazoa; phylum Chordata; class Amphibia; order Anura; family Aromobatidae; genus Anomaloglossus; species Anomaloglossus baeobatrachus. Next base: position 693,448,055 of record NC_134356.1, on the reverse strand, counting down.
TGCTCTTAAAGGGGTATTCATGGGTCCGCAGGTTACCCATGATGCGGCCCTGAGACTCTTAGATCTATCTCAGGGTTCGTTATCCACTAGTTCTTATGCCATTGCTTTTAGAACTCTGGTGGCAGAACTAGATTGGCCAGAGAAGGTGTTGATTCCTATCTTCTGGAGAGGGTTGGCAGGCTATGTCAAGGATGCCCTGGCTACTCGTGAGGTCCCTGCTTCTCTGGAGGACTTGATCACAGTAGCAACGAGGATCGACGTACGCCATAGGGAACGTAGACTCGAGGTCTCTTCCGCACGCCCTAAGCATCGGGCTATTCCAGTTGTTGAGGGTCCACTACCATCTTCCTCAGCATCTGAAACATCTCCCACTCCTATGGAGTTAGGTCATACGTACTCCAGACTACGCAAGTCTGGTCCCCCTATATGTTACGTATGTCGTCAGGCTGGGCACTATGCCAACAAGTGTTCTAGTCGTCAGGGAAACTCCCAGGCCTAGTAACCATTAGAGGGGGGTTACTAGAGACGTCTTCTGCACCCTCTAAGTGTAGTATCCCAGGTCAGCTCTTATTCTCTGAGAATACATGGCCTATTATGGCTTTTGTGGATTCCGGAGCTGACGGGACTTTTGTGTCCTCAGGATTTGTAAAAAGACACAATATTCCCTCTATCATGTTAGAGGTGCCTATTCCGGTCTGTGTTGTTAATGGGACTATGTTGTCTGACTCCATTACATTGAGGACAGTTCCCTTGCGCCTTTCCCTGCCTCAGGGTCACATAGAGGAGATGTCTTTTCTTGTTTTGCCTGGAGGTATAGACGACGTCCTTCTGGGTCTCCCATGGCTTCGGACTCATGCTCCTCACATTGACTGGGAGTCCGACAGCATTATTAGTTGGGGTTCGAAATGTCAGTCCCGATGCCTTCCCTTACCACTTAAGGTCGTTGCGGTTGCATCAACTGATCTCTCTCCCATACCTACACCCTATTTGGATTTCGCTGAAGTGTTCTCCAAACAGGATGCTGAGGTTCTTCCACCCCATAGGCCGTATGACTGTGCCATAGACCTTATCCCAGGTTCGGTTCCACCTAAGGGCAGGGTTTACCCCCTGTCGATACCTGAGTCGGAGGCCATGTCGACCTATATAAGAGAGAGTTTAGAGAAGGGGTTCATTCGTAAGTCTGTCTCTCCCGCGGGAGCTGGGTTTTTCTTTGTTTGGAAGAAAGAGGGTGATTTGCGTCCCTGCATAGATTACAGGGGTCTCAACGCAATAACAATAAAGAACAAATACCCGTTACCTTTAATTTCGGAGCTCTTTGACAGACTGAGGGGAGCTCAGTTTTTTACGAAGTTGGATCTGCGGGGTGCGTATAACTTGGTACGAATTTGAGAGGGTGACGAATGGAAGACCGCTTTTAACACCCGAGACGGTCACTATGAATACCTCGTCATGCCTTTTGGTTTATGTAATGCACCCGCAGTATTTCAGGACTTCGTAAACAATGTGTTCAGGGATTTACTGTTATCCTCCGTCGTGGTGTATCTGGACGACATCCTGATTTTTTCTCCTGATCTGGAGACTCATCGTCAGGATGTCGTTCGTGTCCTTTCCCGTTTAAGGGAGTACTCTTTGTTTGCTAAACTCAAAAAATGTGTATCCGAGCAGTCATCCTTACCTTTTTTGGGCTACATTATCTCACAAGAGGGTCTGGCTATGGATCCTGGGAAGCTCTCTGCTGTCCTGGAATGGTCCGAACCTCATTCCTTGAAAGCGGTGCAACGCTTCTTAGGATTCATAAATTATTACAGGCAGTTCATACCCCATTTCTCTACTTTGGTGGCCCCTTTGGTGGCCTTGACTAAGAAAGGTGCTAATCCAAAAGTCTGGTCTACTGAGACATCCCAGGCTTTTGAGGCAGTAAAAAGACACTTTTCAACTGCTCCTGTTCTTCAACGACCCGATGAGAATAAGCCCTTCCTCTTGGAGGTTGATGCCTCTTCAGTGGGTGCTGGTGCGGTCTTGTATCAAAAGAATGGTGCAGGTAGAAAACGGCCGTGTTTCTTCTTTGCTAAAACCTTTTCACCAGCAGAGAGAAACTATACCATTGGGGATAGGGAACTGCTCGCCCTGAGATTAGCCTTGGAGGAGTGGCATCACTTGCTGGAAGGAGCGAAACATCCTTTCCAGGTCTATACAGACCATAAGAATCTGCTGTACTTACAAACCGCTCAGCGTCTGAATCCTCGCCAAGCCCGCTGGTCCTTGTTTTTATCCCGCTTTCACTTCTCCATCAACTATCTGTCTGGGAGTAAGAATAACAAGGCAGACGCTCTGTCTCACTCTATGGTTTCTACCCAGGAAGAGATTGACGAACCTTGTCTTATCCCTCCCTCCAGGGTTTTTATACGCTCTCCCCTGTGACGTTAGACCAAATCCCACCGGGCAAGACCTTTGTGCCTTCTGTTCGACAGAATGATATACTGTCGTGGGCCCACACCTCAAAGGTGGGTGGGCATTTTGGTATTAGGCGGACACGAGAGTTACTGGAGAGGTGGTATTGGTGGCCACACTTAGCCAGCCACGTCAAGAGATATGTCGGTTCCTGCTACTCGTGTGCTCGCAACCGTCCATTACGGCAGAGACCGGCTGGGCTCTTGCATCCTTTGCCAGTGCCAGATAGACCATGGAAGGTGGTAGGCATGGACTTTGTGGGTGATCTTCCGTGTTCACAGGGACATCGATTTGTGTGGGTCATTACGGACCATTTCTCCTAAATGGTTCATCTCGTACCATTAGCAAGAATCCCATCTTCCAGGGTACTAGCCAAACTATTCCTCAAGCATGTCTTTAGGCTTCACGGGATGCCAGATCGTATCATTTGTGATAGAGGCCCGCAATTTGCTTCCCGTTTCTCGCGAGATCTTTGTAGCCTTCTGCAAATTGAGTTGAATCTCTCTTCGGCATACCATCCAGAGACCAATGGTTTGGTTGAGCGTACCAATCAATCCATGATTATATACCTTCGACACTTTGTTGCTGAGAACCACGATAACTGGTCCTCCCTCCTACCCTGGGCAGAATTTGCCCTTAACAATTCGCTGGCTGAGGCCACTGGGAAGACACCATTCGTACTCAATAATGGGCAACACCCTAGGGTACCGGTACTGTTTCCCGTTGCTGCACCTTCTCCTCTTGTGGCCGACTGGGCAACTAATGCCAGAGAGGTTTGGGATCGGACTCAAGAGTCGATCCAAGCAGCTAAGGACCGTATGAAGACGGTGTCCGATCGGTTTCGTCGCCCGGCTCCTGTCTTTTCTCCAGGGGATTTTGTGTGGCTCTCTGCAAAATACGTGAGACTTAGAGTGAGCTCTGTCAAATTTGCTCCTCGCTTCCTGGGTCCTTATGAGGTTCTTCGACAGGTAAATCCTGTAGTCTACCAATTGAAGTTACCCGTCCATCAAATTCCATGTTTCACTGCTAAAGCCGGCTATTTTACCTCACGCTCGTGAAGTGCACTCTTCTGCCTCTGATTCCTCTCGCTCTAGCTATGAGGTACGAGCCATAGTTGGTTCTAAGATGGTTAGAGGGCGCAGGTTCTTCTTGATAGATTGGGAGGGCTATGGCCCGGAACATCGCTCTTGGGAGCCTGAGGAGGCTGTCCATGCTCCCGACTTAGTTGCCGATTACCTGCGTCGCCGGGAGGGGGGCCCTTGAGGGGGAGGTACTGTTACGGTTGCTGTGGCTCTGGAGACTATGTCCGGATTTCTTGCTACTGCACATGTGCAAGCGCTGGAGACTAAGTCCAAACTTGGAGCCATTGCACATGTGCGGGTGACATCATCGCTGACACGAGGTCACATGTCTCTGACACCTTCTAAGCTGATTGGCCACTGGTCATGTGCTTGTGACACGTGGTCACATGTCTCTGACACCTTCTATGCCGATTGGTCGCTGGTCATGTGCTTGTGACACTTTGCTCGGTGATAGGCCAGCGTGACGTCATTGCTGTCATTCTGGCAGTGGATTGGCTCTGGTGTCCTCCATCTTGGATGAGGCACAGAGTCTATATAAGACTCTGACGCACGCCGCCCGGCGCTCAGTCCTCTTGGTTCATGCATGAGGGTAGACGCCCTGTGCACATCCCTCTAGGCATCTCTCTGTCTATGTTAGGTGAGCGCTACCGGCAGGGTAGCGTTCTTATACCTTACAGGTTCGGCTGCAGTCCGTATCCTTACCTCTTAGTGGAGCGGACATAGGCAGGTGCCTGAGGCACATGGTCCGGCTGGGCCTTGTGATTCTACTCGTAGGTGGACGTTGCCGCTAGGGTAACGTTCCTTATACTGCGTCTGGCAGTTGTTCGTATCCTCGCACACTAGGGGAGCGAACAGAGGTAGATGCTTTGTGTGGCTTATGCTGCTGTCCGTCTCTTTTGCACCACTAGAAGAGCGGACCTAGGCAGGTGCCATATCTAGTGGTTCGTGTCCTCGCACACTAGTGGAGCGAACGCAGGTAGGAGCTTTGTGCAGCTTACGCTGCTGTCCGTCTCCTGGCACCACTAGAGGAATGGACCTAGGTAGGTGCCATTTCCCACTCACTGCTTTTGTCTCTGTGATCTTTAACAGAGACCATTCCACACACCCTCCAAGTAAGGGAGGAATTGCTTTAATTTCTAATTATATTCCTCTGTGAGTTCAACAGAGGTATTGCACTCTGCACTTGTGCTATTATTTTTTACAGTGGCACACTTATATACCCCTTATCATCTGCCATAGTATGCAGCAGAGTCTTTCCATGGTGGACCCTGACTGTCTGACATTCCTTTAGGTTTTATTATCAGACAGCCCCCCGTAAAAGTAGGCAGATGAAAAAGATAGCTCTATATTGATCTTTTTATAAAACGCCCTCCAGAATTTCGAGACGAACTGTGTTCCTTGGTCAGAAACAATATTTTCTGGAACCCCGTGTAACCGCACAATATGCCTAATAAACAACTTGCTAAGAGTTTCAGAATTGGGTAATCCGGACAGAGGAACGAAATTACACTGTTTGCTGAATCTATCCACTACTACCCAGATAAAAGTCTTCCCTTTTGAGGGAGGAAGGTCAGTGATTAAGTCCATGGAGAGATGTGTCCAAGGGCTTACTGGAGTAGGTAGGGACTGGAGAAATTCGGCAGGGCAGGTACGGGGTGCCTTGGCTCGAGCACAAGTTTCACAAACCAGTACATATTCCTTACAATCTTTAGCTATGGTTGGCCACCAAAAATTCCTGGTTACTAGTCGGAGTGTATTGCCTATACCAGGGTGGTCTGCAAGCACAGAATTGTGGGATTACTGGAGTACCCGTAGGCGAAGTGAGGGGGCGACAAACAGTTTACAGACAGGAGTGGTTTCAGGAGCTTCGTCTTGGGTATTATGGACCTCTTCTATCAAATCTAAGGAACCAGATGATATAATAATGCCTTTAGCTAAAATATTCACTGGTTCAGAGTTTTCAGACTGAGAGGGACAGAAGCTACGAGAAAGTGCATCAGCTTTTGTGTTCTTGGTACCGGGCCGGAATGTTACCACAAAATCAAATCTGGAGAAGAACAATGCCCAGCTAGCTTGCCTAGGATTGAGTCTCTTAGCAGATTCCAGATAAGTGAGGTTCTTATGGTCTGTGATGACTGTGACCTTATGTTTGGCGCCTTCTAGGAAGTGGCACCATTCCTCGAAGGCCCATTTAATTGCTAACAGCTCACGATTACCAATGTCATAATTTCTTTCTGTGGGAGAAAACCTGCGGGAAAAGAAGGCACAAGGATGAAGCTGAGTGAGAGACGGAGAACCTTGTGATAGCACCACTCCCACTCCATCCTCGGATGCATCGACTTCTACAATAAACGGACGCATAAGGTCAGGCTGAACCAGAATCGGGTCTGAGGAGAAACATTCTTTTAATGTAGAGAAGGCATGTATCGCCTCTGGCTTTCAATTACCCCCATCAGCCCCCTTTTTAGTCAAATTGGTGAGGGGTTTGGCAATTTTGGAAAAATCTCTAATAAATTTTCGATAATAATTAGCAAACCCAAGGAAACGCTGCAAGGCTTTCAGAGACTTGGGTTGCACCCACTCCTTAATCGGTTGACGCTTAGAGGGATCTATGCAGAAGCCTTCTGCAGACAATATATAACCCAGGAAATTAACCTCTGCCTCAAAAAAAACACATTTCTCATATTTAGCAAATAGGGAGTTCTCCCTGAGTCTCTGGAGTACAGTGCATAAATGTTGGACATGTAACATAGCATCAGGAGAATAAATCAGGATGTCATCCAGATAGACCACCACATATTGACTACAGATATCTCTTAAAATGTCATTAACAAAGTTCTGAAAGACAGCCGGCGCATTACTTAACCCAAAAGGTGTTACCAAGTACTCATAGTGTCCCTCTGGAGTGTTAAATGCTGTTTTCCACTCATCTCCTTCTCTGATGCGGATTAGGTTATATGCTCCCCTGAGATCCAGCTTGGTAAACCACGGGCTCCTATGAGCTGGTTAAACAGATCGGGGATGAGTGGCAGAGGGTACTGATTCTTTACAGTAATAGCATTCAGTTCACAGTAGTCAATAAAAGGTTTGAGGCCCCCATCTTTCTTATCAACAAAAAAGAATCCAGTGCCGACTGGTGACCTGGATGGTCTGATAAACCCTCTCTGCAGACTGTCTGTTATATAATCTTTCATGGCCTGACGCTCCGGACCAGAAAGATTATACATTTTACCCTTGGGGAGTCGGGAATTGGGGACCAAATCTATGGGGCAGTCATAATCTCTGTGCGGAGGTAATTTTTCAGATTTAGATACAGAGAACACATCAGCAAATTCCCTGAATGCATAAGGTATGAAGATAGGTTCAGCTCTAGTCAGGTTAACAGATAACAACATACACGTCTCCTGACACTCAGGGCTCCAGCGCACAATCTCACCCTGGTGCCAGTCTATGACCGGGTTATGTTGCGCAGCCATGGCATGCCCAATACCACTGCTGACATCAGATTCTCAAGAACAAAAAATGACACAGATTCTACATGCAGAGCCCCAACAAGCATGGAGATCTCTAGAGTTACAAAAGTAACCACAACCTGAGTGAGAGGGGTACTATCAATTGCAGATATTCTAATGGGAGCATTCAATCTTAGCAAAGTTAAACCCAGCTCTTTTGCTACAATAGTGTCTATAAAATTAGCAGCAGATCCACAATTAACAAAGGCCTGCAGCCGTACAGATTTTCCCTGGTGAGACAATGAGACAGGTAACATTAACCTCATAGGGTCTGCAGGAAGTACCTCTGCACCTGGGTGAGAATCCTGGGGCTCACTGAGGCGCTGTTGCTGCCTTGGAAGCGATTGCCTCTGAGATCCAGGCACTCCATGTTTGGCTCCACAACGTTATCTGCTCCCTTGCAGTCGACGGGACTCTGGACACGATGAGGTAGGTGCTGCAGGGGCTTGCACTTGAGCAGACATGAGATCCTGCACTTGCTTTGCAAGTCCATGTACAAGGTCAGAAAGAGTGTGCACCTGGTTTAGCACAGCATGGAGAGAATCCATTATTTTTTTTTCTCTCCCTGTTAAGGTGGTGTCACACACAGCGACGGCGACAACGACGTCGCTGCTACGTCACCATTTTATGTGACGTAGCAGCGACGTCCCGTCACTGTCGCTGTGTGTGACATTCAGCAATGAGCTGGCCCCTGCTGTGAGGTCGCCGTTCGTTGCTGAATGTCCTGCTTCATTTTTTGCTCATTGCTCTCCCGCTGTGAAGGACACATCGCTGTGTGTGACAGCGAGAGAGTGACGAACTGAAGCGAGCAGGGAGCCAGCTTCTGGCAGCCTGCGGTAAGCTGTAACCAAGGTAAACATCGGGTAACCAATGGAAGCCCTTTCCTTGGTTACCCGATAATTACCTTCGTTACCAGCGTCCGCCGCTCTCACGCTGCCTGTGCTGCCAGCTCCCTGCTCTCTGCACGCCAGAGTACACATCGGGTAAATAAGCAAGGGTTTGCTTATTAACCCGATGTGTACTCTGGCGTGCAGGGAGCCAGCGCTAAGCGGTGTGCGCTGGTAAACAATGTAAATATCGGGTAACCAAGCCCTTGGTTACCCAATATTTACCTTAGTTACTTAGCGCAGAACCGCTTCCACCCATCGCTGCTGGCTGGGGGCTGGTCACTGGTCGCTGGTGAGATCTGCCTGTTTGACAGCTCGCCAGCGACCATGTAACGATGCAGCGGTGATCCTGATAAGGTCAGGTCACCTGTCGTGATCGCTGCTGCGTAGCTATGTGTGAACCCAGCATTAGATGGGCCAGAGATAATGTAATGCCTGCCTGGATCAACAGCCTCAGATGGGATGTAATGGACAGGCTAGAGGGAAGCCACTCACCAAGCAGGTCCCCCAGAACCCTGAAACCCTTTAACCCCTATACAGAGATTTGGAATTACACAGGGTCCTGGAGATAACTAACTGTGGAAGGCTGCAGTCCGATGAGAGTAGTCATCAGGCAGGGTCAAACCAGGAATAGCAGAACAGGGACAGAATCGTCAGGCAAGGACGTAATCAGAAAACGTAGCAGAGGTCAAATCCGGATCGGGCAGCGAGGTACAAAAACAGCAGGCAGGAGCGTAGTCAGAAAACACGCAGAAGTCAGCACACATAAATCAGAAAACAGAATAGGGCAGATCAGGAGCCAGGAAATCAGAACTATCTCTGGCAGAGGTCAGCAGACAGGAGGGGAACTAAGAAGGGTGTGGTGTCTTCCCATTGGCTGTAGCTGAACGCTGGCAACTTCAGCTGGAAGACACACGCCACCCACAGTCAGCCAGTGGTACTGCAGATCCCAAGATAAACCAGCCCAGTGGATGAACGGAGCTTGCGCCCACCGGTGCCGCTGGCATCAACTCCTCTCCCATCATCTGCACCATCCACGGCAGGAACACGGCGTCGCCTGGTGATCGGAGCAAAAGTCGCTGGAGCAGACTCCGGTGGTGACGTAACAGGGGGCCAGGACGCTGATGCGTTTCACATATTGTAAGGTTGCTGGGGAGGTCACTATTACGTCACAAAACCGGTGATGTTACAGCGATATCGCTAGCGATGTTGCAGTGTGTAAAGGGGCCTTTAGTTTGTGAAAAGCTTCTTTAAAATCCTTGTTCCTCAGAGTGTATATAATAGGATTAAGAAGTGGGGTCAGCAGAGTATAAATCAAAGATAAGATCTTGCTCATGGTTAGGGATTGACCCTTTGAAGGAAAGAGATAAACAATCATTAGTGTTCCATAAAGCATGGAAACCACAATGAGGTGGGAGCTGCAGGTGGAGAAGGCTTTATGTCTTCCGGTGTTGGATGTGATCTTCAGTATAGTGATAGCAATGTACACATAGGATACCACAATTATTATAAATGGGCAAAATCCATTTAAAACACCAATCAGAAGAATCTGTTTGTGAATCATGGATGTATCAGAGCAGGAGAGCTGCAGAATAGGTTCTAAGTCACAGTAGAAATGGTCAATAATATGTGGCCCACAGTAATGCAGATACAAAATAGGAATTACATACATTAATGCTATAATAAAAACAATGAGCCAAACTGTAGCTACAGATAATGCACAAAACATGTGATTCATGATAACGATATATCGGAGGGGGTTACAGATGGCCAGATATCGGTCATAGGACATCACCGACAGGAGAAGACATTCTGAGGACTCCGACGTAACAAAGAAAAAGAACTGAACGATGCAACCGTTGAAGGTCACCGAGCTTCCCCCATACAGTACAGTAAGGAGAAGGGTGGGGACAATGTCTGTAGTCAGCAGGATGTCACACAACGACAGCTGGGTAATGAAGAAGTACATGGGGGACTGGAGGGATTTACTCAGTAGATATAAAGCAATGATTAGAAAGTTCCCGGAAATAGTTGCCCAGTAAATGAGGACCAGGAGACAGAAGAACGGAATTTTGAAATTTTGAAGATGTAAAAATCCTAGAAGAATAACTTAGGTGAAGTTGTTTGCTATCTAAAAAAAGAAGAAAGAATAAAAAAAGTTAGCAATTATACATAAAAGTTATGGAAATCCTATTGAAAAGGAAATAGAAAAATGTAAATTTAAAAAAAAAAATATTTATTGCACATGAAATTGTTAGCTGTACAGTTAGGCCTAGGACACGCAGCGAGAAAAACGGTGCGAGTGGAATGAGATAAAAAAAATTGGACCAATATTAGTCTATGGGGCAGCTCTCATCAACGATTATTTTCTCAGCTCTAATTGGACCGAGAAAACAGTCGCAGCATGCTGCGGGTGCAATGCGATCCTGTTCCACTCACCCCCATGCAAGTCTATGGGGTGAGAGAAACATCGCACTGCTGTCGCATTACACCGGTGTAACACGAGAGCAGTGCGATTCTCGCATCAGACAGCAACGGAGAAGATAGGGAGATAAATCCTTCTCATCCACAGCGCCTGCCCCCCCTCCACAGTACTGCCCCCCCCGCAGCGCAGGCCCCCCCTACTCAACTGTGTACTGATTGCACAATCGGACCACAGTCGCATAACACTCGGCTCCCGCTTTGCTACGAACGTGTGCCGAGTGTCATGCGAGGAGTCACACAAATCCCCGTGTGGCCTCGGCCTTAACCTCTTCATGAACTTAGATGTACCAGTATGTCCTAGGTTGTGTGCCAACCTTTGATGAAGGCTTATGCATCTGATCAGCCTATATGTGTCTATAACAGCCACAGGTGAATGGGAGATCCATCCACACCTAGTTAAATCTTGTTGTCAATCTCTATCAATTTAACCTGCACCAATGGAGTGAGCGTCATTCCCCATCTCTATTGGCGACCCTGTGACGTGATCACGGGGTGCTGATGTCATGAGTTGTCAGCTGATAACCCCTGTCACTGTGTTGATGTAGTTCCTGTGAATGTCAGATGAGTGCCAGCATTCACAGGAGATCAGCCTTTGTGCTATTCATTGCAGTGCCAAAGCATCGCTGTGTAAAGCACGTGATCAGCCGATCACAGCATCAAGTCTCCTTAGGCAACTAGTAAAAACATTAATGAGTGTAAAAATAAAGTTTTTAAAAATATGAAAACAATTTAAAAGCATAAAACTTCAAATCACCCCACCTTTTTCCCATTGAAAATACAACAATAAAAAAACAAACAACAAATATTTGCTATCGCTGCATTCACAAAGCCCAATCTATCAAAAAAATAAAATAAAATAATGGGGTAATGAGAAAAAAAATCTAAATGCCAGAAAAACATTTTTTTGGTCTCCGCAACAGTGAAATAAAATGCAACAAGAGGCGATCAAAACATTTCCGCTACCTGAATATGGTACAATAAAATTCAGCAGCTCAGGACACAAAAAATAAGCCCTCACAAAGCCCCAGATTCCCTAAAATGAGTATGTTATGGATTTTAGTATTTGGCAAGAAAAGCGCTATTCTTTTTTTGACAAATTTCTGATTTTTTTTTCTCCACGTAAATAAGCAAAATGTGTACTACGTATCTACTAACTCATAATGACCTGGGGAATCATAGTGTCAGGTCAGTTTTACCATATAGTAAAATAGTAAATAAAAATTTTAAAAAAAAATTGTTAAATTGTAGATTTTCCAATTTTACCGTATTTGGATTTTTTATTTTACATTTTTCCAGTACTATATGTGGCAGAATGAATGGTGTAATTCAAAAGTGCAGCTTATCCTGCAAAAAAACAAGCCCTAGTATAGCTAAATTGATGGAAAAATAAAAAAAAGTTTTGGGTCTTGGAAGAAAGGGAGGAAAGATGAAGAATGGAAAAATGCCAGGTGTTAATAAAAATGATAATGATGATAATAATAATAATAATAATAATAATAATAATAGTAATAATAATAGTTATTAATATTACATAAATCATTCTCGTGATCTTCTCCCCTTCTATTCTAAAGTAAAGGCTACACCTAATAACCTCATTATATCTGTTATTAGGATTGTGTGTTACATTATCCATTTATTTACATATTTTATTTAATCCATGTAATGTAACACTGTGCATCAGAATAAGAAAATATAACTGAAAAATAAATTAAGGTAAGCCTCTATCTTACTGAACAGTCGGGGAAATAACTGAGCTTTTAACTTTCAATAATTGTTTCTTTAAAAATCAGACTTACGTGAACGTTTTCTACGATCTCCATTTGTGCGTCACTTTCATAGGATATTTAGTTTTATAACATTAGAATTTAGAAATGAAAATTGATATTATAATTTTACGCCCATGTGGACAGTATGGCAGTAATTCTATAATTTATTGAAATTCCGTCATTTTTCAGCTATATTTATAGGGCGTGAAATATCTGCTGAGCGCCAAGGGAGAAATATCCCCAAAGCTTTTATGTAATTTTTCTCCATTGAGACAATGTCTGTCTAGATTTTATAATGATTATTTACATCATATCTAAAAATTGCTACAAAATAAAAAAAAATATTATATTATAATACAGTGATGTACAAATTTGCAAACCAAATAAAAAATTTAACCAAATTAAAACCAGTATATTATTCTAAATATTTGTATCAATTTCCCCCTAAGGATGAAGTCAGTTTTGTACTTAATGCCCAGGCCATTTTTTGCAATTCTGACCATTGTCTCTTTACGAGGTTATAACTCTGGAACACTTCAATGGATCCCAGTGATTCAGAAATTGTTTTTTCGTGACACATTCATTCATGATAGTTATAAATTTAGAACAATATTTTTTGCTTTTATTTGTGAAAAAAACGAAAATTTGATGAAACGTTTGAAAATCTTGCAATTTTCAAACTTTTAATATTTATGCCCTTAAACCAGAAAGTTATGTCATACAAAATAGTTAATAAATTACATTACCCACTTGTCTACTTTACATCAGCGCAATTTCTGAAACAAAATTTTTTGGGGTTATGAAGTTAGAAGGGTTCAAAGATCATCAGCAATTTCCCTTTTTTTCAACAAAATTCACAAAACCATTTTTTTAGGGACCATATCACATTTGAAGTGACTTTCAGAGGCCTAGGTGACAGAAAATACCCAAAAGTGACACCATTCTAAAAGCTGAACATCTCAAAGTACTCAAAACCACATCCAAGAAGTTTATTAACCCCTCAGTTGCCTCAACAGAACAAATGTGGAATGAAAAAAAAAAAAAAAAAAATATATATATATATATATATATATATATATATATATATATATATTACCTAAAAATTTTGCACTTGTGCCAATTTATTCACTTTTTGAAGAAGTAACACAACAAAATGGAACTCAAAATTTGTTACCCAATTTCTTGTGAGCACGCTGATACTCCACATGTGGTCAGAAATCTCTGTTTAGACAAATAGAAGGGCTCAGAACAGAAGGAGCAATATTTTCATTTTGGAAAGCAAATTGGGCACCATGTTAAATTTGTAGGGCCCTTAAGGAACCTAAAAAGCAAAAACCTCCCACAAGTGACCACATTTTGGAAACTAGACCCCTCAAGGAATTTATCTAGATGTTTAATGAGAATTTTGAACCCCCGGGGGCTTCACAGAATTTTATAACGTTGATCTGTGAAAATAAAAAAAAAAAAATTTTACCACAAAATTGTTACTTCAACTAAGTAGCTTTTTTTTACAAGGGTATCAGGAAAAAATGCACCAAAAATAAATCGTGCAATTTCTCCTGAGTATTCCTCATATGTGCTGGAAATTAAATTTTCAAGTAGACGGCAGGGCTAGGATGGTAAGGAGCGTGATTTGACTGCAAAATTGGCTGGAATCATTAGCGGGCGCTTTGTCGCGCCCCCTAATTTGGAGAGCTCCTGAGGTGCTTAAACAGTGGAGCTTCCCAACAAGTTACGCCATTATGGAAACTAGACCCCTAAAGGATTTTATCCAGTGGTATAGTGAACATTTTAAACAAACTTCCCAGATTTTGATAACCTTAGGTCGTCATATTGAAAATTTTCATTTTTTTCACAAAAATATTGCTTTAGCACCAAATTTATCACTTTTTCAGGAGGAAACACCAAAACATGGACCCCACAGTTTGTTATCCAATTTCTTATGAGCACAGGGATACCCGACATGTGGACAAAAACCTGTTTGGACAAACAAAAGGGCTTGGAATGGACGGAGCACCATTTGAATTTTGGTAAAGCTGAAATAGATTGTGAGCACCATGTTGCATTTTCAGGGCCCCTAGGATAACTATACAGCAGAAACCCCCACAAGTGATCCCTATTTAGAAACTTGACCACTCAAGGGTTTTATTCAGGGGTATAGTGAGCATTTTGAACCCCCAGGGGCATCACAAAAATGTTGCTCTAGCAGCAAATTTCTCACTTTTAGGCTATGTGCCCACGATCCAGCGACACTGAGTCTGTGGAGATGTGAGTGATGTCCACGGCCCAGTTTCGGGCTGCTGCTGACTTTAGCTCTATTCTGTCCGCAGAGAACTCTCGTCTCCGCAGCATAAATTCACATGTTGCAGCCCCATATGTCAGTTAATGCTGTGGAGAAAATAAGCACAGTGGACAAAAGATTTCTAAAAATCCTCCCACTGCACTTCTACTGTACAATGCAGCGTTATGGACGCAGCAAAAACTCAGCGTCCAAAATGTTTGAAACCCTAATTGCGGGCATGCAGCCTAAAAATCTGGGATGAATGGAATGACAGACATATGTCAAACATATATAATGTACCACCTCCCTGTATAGTCTAAGCTGGCACCCTTTAGTGACTTTCATGTGGCACTAAAGGGTGCCTAGACTTGTATTTAGCCAAAAAAGAAATAATTAAAAAAAAAATAAAAATGTGGGGTCCCACCATTTTTGATAGCCAACTCAGGTAAAGCAGACAGCTGCAGCCTGCAAACTACAGCTGGAAGCTTCACCTTTACTGCTGATCCAATTTGAAGGGCAGTCCAGGCTCTTTTTTATAATTGTTTATAAATATATAACAAAAAAAAACATGGGGTCCCCCCCAAATTGGATCACCAGCTAAGGTAAAGCGGACAGCTTTTGTCTGGTATTTTCAGGGTGGTAAGGTCCATAGTTATTGGCCCTTCCCAGCCTCAAAATAGCAGGCCGCAGCCACCCCAGAAGTGGCGCATAAATTAGATGCGACAATCCTGAGGCTTTTCCCCAGCTCCTCCCATTACCCTGGTGCAGTGTCAAACGGTGTAATATACTGTATGGGGTTGATACCAGCTGTGTAATGTCACCTGGCAAACACATTCCCTCTTTAACGAATTTATTGAAAAAAAAATCTGGTCTGCCGTAATCCATTTTGAAGGTCCCACAACAACTCTGTGTTCCAGCATATGGGGATATGCTCAGGAAACATATCCACTATTTTCTGGAAGTGAAGGCACTCTATGTGAGGAGTGTCAGTGCAGTAATGCTGCACTCACGATTCCCTAGCACACTCCCTGGGTCCACAGCCCAGCAGTGTGAACCTGCAGCAAGCTGTGTCCCTGCGTGCAGAGAGACGGCTGACAGGCGCTCTGCGCATGCGACAAGCATTTCTGCTGAAGACAAGGAGAAGGAGGGGCGTGGGGGACCAAAGCTGAAGGAGGTAACGAGGGAGACCGGGGGGGTGACAGCCCAACAGGGAGTGACCTGGGAGGACCTTTCTGTCATATGGCACAAAAATCAAAGAATAAGGATGAATGTGTGAGGAGATTTTGGCCGGAGGAGGACATTCATCGCCCATCTGATGTTTGATCATGCCAGATGGGAGAAGAATCATTTTTTTACCGCCACTGCATTAACTTTCCTGTTGTGGCCGTTACACGGTTTGCAACGGCGATCACGTGAATGGGGACCGGAAAAACCGACCCTGATCGTGATTTTCAGGGTCTCAGCTACCCCAGGTATTTGAAATCCCAGAGATTTCCCAACTCTGGGGAGCACTATACTCTTTTTCCCGACCGCCGTTAAAAAGCGGCAGATCGGAAGAAGTACCCTTAATCATCGCCATTAAAAGGTGTATCGGTGTAAAGGTGTAAATAGTCATTAAGGGGTTAAATAAAAGTAAAAGCATATATTAACAAACTTAAATGTAAACTATACCAATCTGTATTTGAATGCTCGATATTCCACTTCCAGGAGCTTTTATGACCTCCCTTTATAAATCTTTAGATACTAATAGAGAGTTGATTACTCTATAGCTAAAACATTTTCCGCTCTTCTGGGAAGGCTTTCCAGAAAAAATGGTGGTGTTTGTGGCAATCTTTTCCCATTTATCTAGGAGAGCATGTTTGAGATCAGTGATATGCACCTAACACTTCACACACATGGGTTGTGGAACAGGGAGAAAGAGTGAAAGCATTCCACAGGTCCCTGTACAAACTAAAAGATCCTATCCACACAACTTAAAGCACCACTTCAGACCTGGCTCGCTAAAATCTTATCAAAGGGTTACTCATGACTCTTGACTCATGACTTAGAGGAGGCCGCTACACACTGCTTACAAAGGGAGAGGAATGTATGCAGGAACAAACACAAACCCAAAGGACTATACACTGAAATAAGGTACAAGGAAAAGGAGTTGGCAAAGAAAGGAAAATGAACAGACAGCACAGCAGGCACTCAACTGGTGTTTACTCAAAGGTAAACCCCTAAACTGAAAGGCTGGAACTCCCAGAGATAAATCTACATAGAGGTATAGGTAGCAATGAAAAGAGGGGAGAGGTGAACAAATAGAATCCGATAAAAAATTGATATCGCTAACCCTAACACGAAATGAGAGATACCTGATGAGGACCAAAATGAGAAGGAAAAACAAACTCAATAGAAACCATCAGCATTTGGACAAGATGAAAAAGGCAAAATCCCATAAGACAGAGGAATTGACCATGAAACAGAACGTCACCAGGTCTAATCCCAAACCAAGAAATGACAGTACCCCCCTTCTATGATGGGCCAATGAACCCTCAGAAAGTCTGACATCACTAACGGTACTGTCTCACAAGGTGTTCTGCATGAAAATCCTCTGAATCAATCTAGGAGTTATCTTCAGGACCATAACCTTTAAATTTAATGAGGTACTGTACTCTAGATGGCCCCTGACTTGCCTGGAACCAAATACTCACTCTACCTGATGCTTCCCTTCCCCTTCTAAATCCACTTCAAATATTTTTGCAGGACCAGGTGTCCTCTCAATTTTTTTTTAAAAGTGAAGAATGCAAAGAGTTATTGATTCTCCAACAACAGGAACTTTACTTCCACAGGATCAAGTAATTTTATAAGGACCTACAAATTTAGGTGCAAACTTCCTAGATGGGATCTTTAGGCATAGATTCTTTGAGGATAACCAAAAAAAATCCCCACCTTAAAGACTGGAGCTTTCCTGCGCTTGCAGTTAGTACCTATTTTGTCCAGTTAACCAGCTAACAAAAGTCTACTTTCGCCCTCCATCCAGACCTAAAATTAATTGGGAAGAAAATCTCTCATCTTCTGGCATGGACACTCTAATCCTGAAACGTTTCCAAGAACTGGACGAAATCCCAAGAAGACAAAAAAAGGTGAAGTCCAGGTAGTCATAGAGGTGCATGTTTTTAGAGCAAACTCAGCAAAAAGGGAGACTCCACCTTGTCTTCCTAATTAGAACAAAACATCTCTTACTTGTTTACCCTTTCTGTTTGCTCAGTAGTCTCGTGATGATAACCTGAGAAAAAAGACAGTTTGATACCCAATCTGCAGCAGAAAAATATGCCAAAGGGTAGCCATAAATTGAACCCTTCTATCAGAAATAATGTTTTTTCGAATACTATGTAGTTTGATGTTATGAGATGTGAACAAAATTGCTAACTTCATAGCAGTTGGCAACTTTTGAATTGGTATCAAATTAATTATTTTACTGAAATGGTCCACCACCCACATGACTTTATTTCCCCAAAGCTAGGCATGTCAGTGACAAAGATCATTGACAAATGGGTCAAGGGCTGCGATGGAGCTTCACTAGGCAAGATGTAACCTTCTGTAGCTTGGTGACTGGCTTTAGCCCTGGCATAAACTCTGCATTTACGGACATACTAAGTGGAGAAGAACCCGGGACAATTTTAAATAATTTGGCCTCCTTCCCTGGTACAGTCTATGCATTTATTGGAAGGAGTATCTAGAATTTCAAGGAGAGATTGCACATGCAGCAAGAGACACAGAAGAGGATGACCTGTGACTACAATTTGTCAATTTTACAAAGATTCAGCCTTCTACTTTGTTACAATTTATGTATTTAGTGTAAAGACAATCTAGAATTCTAAGGGGTACTTTGCACGTTGCGACATCACTAGAATCGGCTAGCGATAGTACCCGTTTCCGTCGCACATGCGATATCACATGCGAACATTATCACTACGGCAGCTTCACACGCACTTACCTGCTCTGCGACGTCGCTTTGGCCAGTGACCCGCCTCCTTCCTAAGGGGGCAGGTCGTGTGGCGTCACAGTGACGTCACACAGCAGGTGGCCAATAGAAGCGGAGGGGTGGAGATGAGCGGGACGTAAACATCCCGCCCACCTCCTTCCTTCCACATAGCCGGTGGAGGCAGGTAAGGAGATGTTCATCGCTCCTGCGGCTTCACACACAGCGATGTGTGCTGCCGCAGGAATGAGGAACAACATCGTATCTCCTATTGGTGCGACATTATGAAAATGACCGACGCTACACAGATCACCAATTTTCGACGCTTTTGCGATGGTTTATCGGCACATCTAGGCTTTATACGTTGCGATGTCATTACCGGCAACGGATGTGCGTCACTTTCGATTTGTCCCCGACGATATCGCAGTAGCGATGTCGCAGCGTGCAAAGTACCCCTAAAGAGCGATTGTCCATGAAGAAGTAGATGCAGAAGAGGACGGCCAGAGATTACATGTTATGTCAATTTTAAAAAGTTTCAGCCTCCTACGCAGGTACAACCTATAAAATTCGAAATTGATTTTAACTGGATGAGTGCTGGATCTCCTTTCACTTACTAGTATCCTGGACTGCCCGGTGTCTTGTTTCCTTGCACCGCACAGTATCAAGTGGACTCACAGCCAGTAATAGGGACACTGAATAGGTGAGCTGAAGGAACCCCCCTTTTTTCTGGGTACAACCTTTTTATTTATTGCAAGGACTACCTAGAAATAAAGGAAATTATTGTACACACAGCAAAAAACACAGAAGAGGAGAGACTATGAATAAATTCTGGGATAATTTTCCCCAAAATAATTATCTGCCAACCTACCGACAACTTTTTGGTTCTGTTTGGCCTTCAGTAGTGTTTTCTTCAGCCACCCTGCTAAGTGGCACAGTGAGGTTGGTCTGGGTCTGAACATTGTTTTGTGCTCATGCAGCCGGCACAGTTTTGCCTTTCAGACTATCTTGACCTATGCATGCACCATCAGCAGCACATCCACGTCCTTTTCCCTTATCACATGGCTGGCACATTTTAAGTTATGGAGGCAGCCAACAGCAGGATTCATACGCAAACTGCAGTCAGTACAATACCTAGACAAATTGACTATAACGCACAGGTCTTGTTATGGGACTAGAGGCTCTGTAAGGCAGGTACGCTACACTGGGAGAAATAGTGAGGGCTATGGATCAGGTCCCGAGGGATGGCCGACGCTATCAGGTTGCAGAACTCATCAATGTCAACAAGCCTAAACGCCAACATTTGCAGGGAAAGCAATCTGGAAATGTGTCCATTTTTTATTTTGGCCTGTGGGTGAGTGGCTGAATATTAATGTATATGCTTCAATGCCTGGGATAGAGACAGCTAGACGCTGTACTGGGACAAGATAGTATCAGGGTGGGAGTCATCTGCACCTGCATCCATGACAGAAGATTGAACAGCACGTATCCCAGGGCAAGAGACAATGTGGACATTGTGGAGTCAGGCATTTGGCCGACTTAGCTGACCAAAATGACTATGAAGCACATATGATGTTATGGGACAAGTTCCTATGCAAGGTAGGGATGACAAACTGGGAGAAATAGTGAGGTTTGGGGATAAAGTACTGTGTGATGGCTGCTGAAATAACAGAAATCATCAATGTACAAAAAGCCAACATTTCAAAAAAAAAAAAAAAAAACGTCGGAAATGTGGCCGATTACTGTTTTGCCCTGTCGGTGGCTGGCAGCATATAACGTATGTGTTCTATGGCCTGGGGTAAAGACAGCTGTACACTGCACTGGGACAAGAGAGTGGATGTGGTTGCTAATAGTATTTGCAAATGTACAAAGACAGTATCAATGTGGGAAGCATCCGCACCTCTGTTATCGACAGGGAATTAGCCAGAATGTACTGTAGCACAGGGGAGGAGGCAATGGGGTCACCAAAGACAATAACTTTGATCCAGATATTCGGCCCACCTATTTCACCAGGAGACATGGCGCTACAGCCAGCAACAGATGAACAGAAGACATTCTGATTACAGATTTGGATCGATTTTGAAAAATCTTAATTCTTGACTCTGAAACAGGCAAAGGAGATGCAAACACTGCAAGGCCTAGTTAAAATGGGAAGGATGAATTGTAAAACAGGCAGCAACAGACTTTGACACGCATTTTCCAGTTTTGGATCAATTCTGGAAACACTGTTAATATCTGAGTCAAAAACTGGGCAAGGATATGCATTCACTAGCAAGGATAGCATTCTGACCATATAGATATAGTGGCAATATTACAGAAGAAAAAGGGTTAATTCCATGCTGCCTCAAAGAATCCAGTTATTTAATTTAAAAATGCATTGCTTATTCAGGCAACACTTTTCAGAAATCATGTCTCCTTCATCAGGACAAAAAAAATAAACAGGTTGCAACTGATAGGGATGACAATTTGGTGATGAAGGTGGAGAAAGAAGGGAATACAGGAACTAGCATAGGAGGTGGAGGAAACTCTGATGGAACTGTGGCCCAAAATTCTAGGTGTCAATAGCACATTTGCCAGCCCTGGATACAACTCATTTCTCACTTCCATGAGGTTCACCCAAGGTGCCCACAGATAAATGTTGCTGCCTGTTGTGATGCAGTGGATCTCTCCACCTCTGAGTTGCTGTCCTTGCTCTGCATGCTACCTTGCCATGTTGGTTCAGTGACTTCATCATCCACCACCTCATCTTCCACTTCTGTACTCTGTTTCATCTCATAATTTCTAGACTCATCTGACTTGGTGACAACTGTGTCTCATCCTCATCCACCTCTTGAAACAGTAATTGCCATCTCCTACCATTACTTTTTTCTGACCATGGCTGTTCAAATATTGGGCATCAATGCAGATTGCCTCTTGAAATGTGCACATTGAGAGGCCAGAAGAAGCCACGAATGGAAAGGTAAAGAGCTCCTCGGACTGTCCAATTGTGGTGTCACTTGTTTCCTTATATCCACCATGGTGTGAGAGGAAGGAGGTTCAATGTGAGGATTATGTAAGACACAATTCCTACTCCACCAGCTTGCTCTACAATAAATACAGCAAAAAAAAATGGTATTATTAGAGAATAAATGACATTTTTAGCAATAAGCAGCATGGTGTATAAGGCTAAAAATCCCTCTCTAAATGTCTGTAAGACACAATTCCTACTCCACTAGCTTGCCCTACAGTAAATGCAGCTAAGAGCAGCATTATTAGAGGATACATTCATTTTTTTACTGGTGAATTGATTAGTCAGTTATATCCATAGCCTGGACGTAGCAAAGGAGTGTGTAGATGAGGAAAAAGAGGAAAAGTCAATGGAAGTAACAGAAAGAAACATAAAAATATACAAAATGTTTTGATATCATTTAACGTGGCACAAGGCAGAAGCTGTGGGCCAGGTAGTCATCTGTCATGCCCCGACAAGTTACATGATGATGAAGTCTTGGCTGAGTGCATGAACTTGTACTGCAACGGTGCTATACCCTTGCAGGCCTCATGATGCCGATGACTTCAGCTAGCCAGGATCAAATGTTGTACAGCTTAGTGAGGAAGACCACCAATTTTTTAACCTGTTAACAGCCTTAGACATACTGCTGTGTCCTATTTGGTGAAGACTTCTCAACCTTGAAAGTACCGGTATATCCTGTCAATCACAAGTGAACAGGTTCTTAAATGATAGATAAACCCCTGCTTGCACAGACATGAGCTGTTTAACCCCCTAAATGTCAAATTCAGCATTTAGGAAGCTGGAAGAGGGAATGCGCTCCTTCTGCCATCCAATCGGTGAACCCCTTGACATCATTGTGAGCTCCTAATCTTTGCTATGGCAACCTGAGGTCGTCATGATGACCTCCGGGTAAGACAGCTATAGGAAGCCTTTTAGACCATGCTAGAAGCAGGGTCTAAAACGCTTCTGTCAGTGCAGCATAGACAGATGTAATGCTGGTAATACATTATATCAGCGATTACAGCAGTAAGAGTATACAGAAACTAAGTAAAAAAATAAAAACAAGTAAACAGAAATTGTATAAATATTATAATAATTAAATTATAAAAAAAAAACCACAAAAAATAAACAACGAAAAAAGGAAAAAAAAATAAATGTTCATTTATGTAAAAATTTAGAAATAAAATACACATATTTGATATTGCCTCATCTGGACCAAAACTATCTATTAAACTGACACAATAGTTAACCCCTTCAATGAACACTGAAAAAATAGCCAAAAAACATACCAAAAACTGGTTTTTCATGATACAACAGATAAAAACTGGAATAAAATGCAATAAAAAAAAGCACATATAAATAAAAATGGCATAGCTAAAAATGTCATCACTCAAAAAAGAAGCCACTACACTGTTCCATCAGCAAAAAAAAGCTACAGCTCTCATAATACAGCACTGCAAAGACTATTTTTTGTACAAGTGAGAAAACATAAAAAAAATATATGTTTGGTACTGCTGTAATCATACTGACCTTGAGAAAAACTCCAATTCATTCCAGTAAAAACAAGCCCTCACATGGCTCTGTAGGTTGAAAAATAAAGAAACTATAGTCTTTAAAACATGGTGATGTAAAAAACCTTTAGTTTAAAAAATATGTTTAAGTGTGATAGTAGCCAAACCTAAAAAAAACTATATAAATTGGGTATCGTTGTAATCGTACTGATCTGAGCAATAAAGCCGCCTAATCAATTATACTGCAAAGTGAACAACATAAAACATAGTAATAAAGCCAATTCTTCAACTGCTTTTGATTTGTTCATTCTGCCTCCCAAAGGTCGCAGTACAGCGGGGCTCACATTTATCTTGCTCTCTACGCTGATCGCTTACACCTTGGATTACATGTAGATCTCTGAAAAATGTGATTTAGACAAAATTCCCAATGGAATATTCACTGTAGTGAGGCAGAGGAAGTGACTTTGAACTCCCTTCTGGCCTGTGGTCTGGCCATGTCTATAATTTTAATTCTCGTTTTAGGAGCTCACAAAAGTGCGGTCAACAACAGTTTTGTGCACCTTTGAAAAAATAGACACCACTGAACAAAGGCCTCTTAATAGTGAATGTATTTGTCTGGGGTTTCACCAGTATCATTTATTTCAGAGATGTAGATGGAAACCTTAATATGATTGCGCTGCATGGAGTCCAAGATAAATCTGAACTGATCCAAAATGTTCTGTACCGTAAATTGCCACCAAATGGCATTCAAATCATCCCAAAAAAAACAAGAACCCATTCAGATTTGTCATCTGTTAGCAAATAGGGGGTTTGCATGTTAAGGGTGCTTTACACGAGACGATCTTTCGTGCAATGCATCGTCGGGGTCACAGTTTTCGTGACGCACATCCGCCATCGTTTACAATGTCGTCATGTGTGACACCTCCGAGCGAATCATGAGTCGTGTACTCGTTGTTCAGTTTTAAAAAATTGTTTAATTAAAATTGCGCTGGTTATTCATCGTACCCGGGTAGCACACATTGCTCCGTGTGACCCCCCCGGGAATGATGAACACAGCTTACCTGCATCCCACGGCTCCCGGCAGGTATGCGGAAGGAAGGAGGTGGGTGGGATGTTTACGTCCCGCTCATCTCCGACCCTCTGCTTCTATTGGCCGGCGGCTGTTTGACGTCGCTGTAATGCCGAACGTCCCTCCCCCTTTAGGAAGAGGATGTTCGCCACACACAGCGAAGTCGCTCAGCAGGTAAGTACGTGTGATGGGGGTTTCACGACTTTGTGCGACATGGGCAGCAATTTGCCAGTGACGCACAAACGACGGGGGCGGGTACGATCAATCGTGAAATCGCACATTCGGTTGTCTCGTGTAAAGCAGGCATTAGTGTCAGCACAAAGGCTTTGGAAAAATGCTATGGCTTCCCCCAAAATGAAATTCAGCAAAATATACACTCCCATATCAAAATTAACCCCTCCCTTCTAAGCTCCACAATGTATCGAAACCACATCTAACGTCATCATGTTTGATATTGTTGTAGCAAGGAAGGCCTTCTTAACTTACGAGATTTGTGTCTCCAGGAGCACAAGATGGGCACAATGCATAGGCACTACACTGTACTTGGCATTATAAGGGCTAAATTTTAGTGATGTGTGAACCTGAACTATAAAGTTCTGGGTCCATACTGGACTTGTAGTTTCTGTGCATGGACCCTGACACGGACTTCTCAGGGACGTTCTATCATCTCTGGGGTGGGTTCTTTATCTAGTCGACTATCTCATTACATAGATCTGCATCACCAGGAATCATTAAAAAAAATTACCATCATATCTGAGGGATTCCACGCAACTCCTTGAGGAACTCAGGGATATACGAGGGAAAGACACCTTTTTTATTACATTAGATGTATCTGCATTATATTCCAATATCGATCACATGTTAGTGATTAAATCTGTTGTCTATTATTTGTCTCTATTGCAAACATGGCAAAATCTCTTTTTCTAGAGGGTTTGCAGTTTATTCTTAAATGTAACCTCTTCACGTTTCATAATAAAATATACAAACAAGGACTTGGTACAGCGATGGGGACTCAGGTCACCCCAAGTTTAGCAAATCTCTTCATGAGGCGATTTGAGACCTCATAACCCCTTTTATTCATCCGTATATACTAACAATATAGTTTATCATTTTCTTTATATAAACGACTTGTTATATGGGATGGTACAGAGTCCGAAGCACTTTCATTCATTAAAGAGGGACTTTGCTATAGCACTGAGGTGCACATTATTCATTTTTTATGTTTTAATCTGAAGAAGGCTCTATAAATAGAGCCGAAACACATTTATATACCGAATGTAGATTTTATTATTAAAATAATCTATCAAGATCAATCCCATCAAGGCTGGATATGTTGGAAGCGCTGCATGCGATCTATTGTATCTTTCTAGACTCTATCTATGGTGTCTCCGATGGAGGGAATTATTCTCAGTCCATTGATCAGGCAGCAGAACAGAACTCCAGCAATAAGGATATATTTTACATGAGCCTTATGTGCTCATTATAGGCGAGAGCAATAATTACATACATTTCCAACATAGGTTTAACCCTGCTGTTCTGTTCGGCTCTATACACTTATAATGTTCTAGTCATTTTTGACCAGACCTCTTGATTTTTAGCTAATTTAAGTATTTTATTTGAATACCTGTTGCATTATTATAATTTATGGGAACATGGTTGTTCATAAACAAATGAATAATGAAATAAAAAACTTATTTTTTATTTTTTTGTTTCAAAAAATGTTTCATGGCCTTATTGCAATATTCATGCATATTGCACATTTGCACATAAAAAATATTCTTTATATAACTGTAAACTATAACTAATAAAATCAAACTATATGTAAATATATTTTTTTCCAAAAAAAGAACAAAAAAAATGAAAAGTTCATTTTTTTCTATATAAAATGGCAAATAAGATTCATGGTGCTAAATTTACTGTTTACATTCATCACAAGTATAATTTACATTGCATCTTTTGCATAAGTACTGTGCACAACTGCAACATATCCCATTTGTTTTGTGATTACTTGATTTTAGACAGAAGGCACATTGTTTCCGTTTTAGGCTGGTTGTGTTGCTGGTGAAGGTCTGTGGGCATCGTAGCAGTGCTAGTAGAGGCCGTGGGTATTGTAGCAATGCTGGTGGAGGATATGGGCATCGTAGCAGTGCTGGTGGAGGCCGTGGGTATCGTAGCAGTGATAGTGGAGGCCGTGGGTATCGTAGCAGAGATGGTGGAGGCCATGGGTATAGTAGCAATGCTGATATAGTAGCAATGCTGGTGGAAGCCGTGTGTATAGTAGCTGTGCTGGTGGAGGATGTGGGTATGGCAACAGTGCTGGTGGAGGATGTGGGTATGGCAACAGTGCTGGTGGAGGCTCCTGTGAGCTCCACGCAGCAACTGAAGTGAGTCACACTGTCAGCGGGGATGTCACTCAGGTTACTCATGGCCACAGCGCTCAAGTGGAGGGCTGTGGGTAACCTGAGTGACGGCACCACTGATTGAGTGGCTCACTTCAGTCACTCAGGGGATGAGTCCGATAAGTCCTTTACGTGTGATCACAAATCAGGCCGCAGCACACAGACAGAGCCGCGAGATGACAATGAAGTCGGGGGATGTTCATCCGAGTTTATTCTGATTCCGCAGCTCTGTCTCCCAGCCAGACATATTCTATGGGGATATAGCAGAGCTGAGTGGGATCGCAATTTCAAAAATGCATTTTGGATGCATTATGAATGCATTTGGATGCATTTTTGATGGTGCGGTCCCACTTGACTCTGCTACATCCCCATAGAACAGTCCCACTCGGACTGACCCGATGACGTCACTCAGGTTACCCACAGCCAGCTGCAGTCCTCCACCTGAGAGCTGTTGCCGTGGGTAACCTGAGTGACGTCATCGCTGATAGCGTGACTCACTTCAGTTGCTGCGTGGAGCTGACAGAGAGCGGCGGTGTTCTATGGCTGCTCCTGTCAACTTTATCTAGCAGAGCTGGATGCATCGTGGGACCTCGTGTGGATTACGCCGGACCTGGAGGGGTATTTGGGGATTTTAATAAAGTGGTGAAAGAGGGTGGGTTTTTTTCGTCTTTTATTCCAAATAAAGGATTATTTCGGGTGTATGTGTTTATTTACTTTCCCTTACAGGTTAATCACAAGGGGTGTCTCATTGACACCTGCCATGATTACCCTAGGACTTAGTGGCAGCTATAGGCTGCCATTAAGTCCTTATTTCTCCAATTGCCACCGCACCAGGGCAATTCTGAATGAGCCGGGTGGAGCCCTGGGACTGTCGCATCTAATGGACGCGGCAATTCTGTGCAGCTTCTGGCTGATATTTTTAGACTGGGGGGCTCCCCATAACCTGGGGCTCCCCATCCTAAGAATACCAGCCTGGAGCCGTGTGTCTTTACTTTGGCTGGTATCAAAATTGGGGGAGACCGCACGCTGTTTTTTTTAAGTATTTATTTATTTATTTTACTGCACTACATAGACCCTCCCACTAGCGGCTGTGAGACAACTGTCATTTAGTGTGGAGAGACAGCTGTCACTCAGCATCTGAATGCAACCAATCATAAGCACTGGTGGGCGGGGGAAGCAGGGAATACGAGATGGAATAATGAGCGGCCGGCATTTTCAAAAGCTGGGGAAGCCGCCGGAGCAGTGTGACAGCCGCGCAGCGCCGTGCCGGTTATCGGTCAGTGATCGGTGAGTATGAGAGACGAAGAGAAAGGGAAACATCAACAGACAGAGAGAGACCGACAGAGAGAGAGACCGACGGACGTACATAGAGAGACCGAAAGACCTGCGTTCTCAAAAAAGCGATTTATGGAGCTGCTATCAGCTACTGGACACTGTGTTCAGCCATTACAAGGACTATTTATGAGTTGGGTCTAAGAACGTTGTCCCGCACACAATACAGTCTATCATCATCACCGCCAGCTCCTTATCACTGCGTGTTCACAAAATGGTCTCCGGCTTATATAGCCCCTATGACGCTGTGCGGCCAAGCCAATCACAGTAACACCACAGCAAAGATGGCTGCGGCATTACTGTGAGGGCAAGCAACATCAGATGTGTTCTTTGGCTGGAAAACAGGCGCCAGGAAGCCAGAAATGAAAATGAAAGTATCGGAGCGGATGTTGTTTTATCCGTTGGATAGCGAATGGTGCGAATACCCCATTATCCGTCGGATACCGAATAGTGGTGAATACATTCTCTCATCCCTATTAATCATCTTATTGAATTTGGTTTGGAGCAGTTTGAGTGGTAAAGTGTTTAGGATACTGGCACTTTTTGGTATTTTCTGTCATATAAGTCCCTCAAAGTCACTTCAAGTATGATATGGTTCCCAAAAAATGGTTTTGTAAATTGTGGTTGAAAAATTAAGAAATTTCTGATAACATTTTAACCATTCTATCTTCCTAACAAATCAAAGGATGTTTAAAAATGTTTTGCTGATCTAAAGTAAACATATGTTAAATGTTATTTATTAACTGCTTTGTGTGACAAATCTATGGTTTAAATGAATAAAAATGCAAAGTTTGAAAATTGCTAAATTTCTTGGCAAATTTCACAAACAAAGCCTCAAAAGAATTGTCCTAAATTTACCACTTCCATGAAGTAGAATATGTCATGAAAAATCTTTCTCAGAATCACTGGGATCCGCTGAAGATGATCAAATCTAAAAATAATAACTGGGCCAGGAAGGTGAAAACAGGCTGGGGGTTAAAAACAATGTTTTACAACTGTGATGACAACTATCTGCAACTATGATAGTTGGCAAATAACTTTTCATATGTTTTTTCTTACAAACATGGCATTTCTATACACAGCTTCTTTGCTTCTTTAAATTCACTTAGTCCTGCCTCTACCAGCCTCACTTCTTTCACCACAACCAAGCTTAACACAAGAATCCAGTTAGTCAAAGTCATATCCTCAACCCAGGGTCAATCTGTCAATAATGCAATGATGCTTAGGAAACTCCTGCAAGGGACACTCACTTTGCTTATATTCTCTGGTCCATCTTGGCCCTTCACCTCTCTGACTTGTAAAATCAGGGCCATACCGCTAGGTGTTCTGTCCCAGGACCCGTCTCAAGTCACTCACTCTGTACCTCGATCAACTCTTTCTCTCGGTGCTCTGGATCATGCTATCTTCTCTTTGGTCTCTTCCTGCATCAGTGACACCCACGTCATGCAGCTCTGCTCACTACTCAGATCTTAGGGCCATCACTTCTTCACGCTGGGCCCTAACTGCTATCCTTACGAGAAACCATCACTGTCCTTTTAATCTAGTCCTGCCCACTCTGGACTAAATCCAATTATTAAGGCTATGTATGCACCTTGAATCTTTGTGGTGACCACAAAGATGCATGTTTTTGGTCCCAAAAAAAATGCACCCTCGGCATGCATTTTTACTGCGTTTTTTACCTTGTTTTTGCCGAGTGCATTTTTTAACTCAAATCTATTTACCCTAATGGCTCAAAAATGCTGGCAAAAATGCAGAAAGAATTGACATGCTGCATCTTTATGGTCACCACAAAGATGCAGGCAAAGAAAAGTTGCACTGTGCGGACAGAAAAAGGGAAATCTCATAGACTTTGCTGGTGAAGGAAATGCATGCAGTTTTAGGAACAAAACTGCACCAAAAAAACGTGCAAAAATGAGGCAAAAAACGCAGCGTGTACAGAAAGCCCAAGGGGCACTTTACACGCTGCAATATCGCTAGAGAGGGTACCTGCCCCCGTTGGTTGTGTGTCACGGGCAAATTGCTGCCAGTGGCGCACAACATCGCTTACACGCATCACACGAACTTACCTTCCCTGCGACGTCGCTGTGGCCGGAAAACCGCCTCCTTTCTAAGGGGGTGGTTCATGCGGCGTCACAGCAACGTCCCACGGCAGCAATCCAATAGAAGCGGAGGGGGCGAGATGAGCGGGTGGAATATCCCACCCACCTCCTTCCTTCCTCATTGCCGGTGGATGCAGGTAAGGAGATGTTCATCGTTCCTACGGTGTCACACATAGCGATGTGTCATGCCGCAGGAACGACGAACAACCAGCGGCATGCACCACCAATAATATTATGAAAAGGAGCACCGTGTCAACGATCAATAATTTTTGCCGTTTTTGTGATCGTTGATTGTCGCTCCTAGCTGTCACACACTGCGATGTCGCTAACGACGCCGGATGTGTGTCACAAACACCGTGACCCCCACGATATTTTGTTAGCGATGTCGCAGCGGGTAAAGCACCCTTTACTCCATCTTTCCTTGTTGTCGAGCAATACACACTTTAACATTATTAACACATTTCACATTCCAAATTACAATAAACCTGGTGTCTTCAAGTGGGAACCTGAGCAGTATGTCCGTCTTCTTACAATGACTTTCTCTGGTAGTTACCTTAATGATGATGTGTTACTAATCTCATCCTCTCCATTTATTACCAGATTTCTGCTTACACTGTGAATGGACAAAAACCCACCAATCAGTGTTGGGGATAGTAAGAGCATAGCATGAACTCATCATTGAGAGAACTAGACAAGCTGAAGAGGATTAAACAGTGTTTGATGAAAACTACAGCAAGATGCCTTGTAAGAGAAAAAGTGATGGAATCAGGGTCTCTGCTACTAATTTATTTTGCTCTCTAGTTTAAGATTCAGTTTAATTGTACATCAATACCAGGGACACTGCTTTCACATTCACAGTTTTTTTAAGATTTATGGTGTGCACTCAGACAAAAAATAGATTGTTTAGAGGTGCGAGTGAGGGGACCGTGGTCCTGTCCGTATATAACAATAATAGACACTGCACTCTCTTAGAATAGATGAAAAAAAATTTCTAAGAAGAAAAAAGAAGACGAAGTTGAAAGTTTCTTAGGCAAACACACTTGTATTTTTATTGATATGGTGACTAAGAAGACATGGGACGTTTCGGCCTTACTCGGCCTTTATCACGCCAAGTCACTGCACCAAGGAATTATAAAGTGAAACCTTGCATTGGTGGAGTGGAGTTTCTCCTTAAAGCCGCCTTCCCAGGGTTTGGCAGTGTGTGTTTCACTTTATAACTACTATACAGATGGAGGTTGGCATAACCATTATATAAATGAATTCATATACTTGTGTGATCACTCCCCCAAGTTATTTTCAGGTATAGCCCACCATAAAGACCCTCTGGCTCTCAAAATTAATGACACAGCCTACCATCCATACAAAGGACGGAACCTCGAAAAAATTAAAAAAGAAAAACTTGTGGATAACACTATCCAGAACTTACCTCCAGTGATACTTACTACTAAAAAGACCCTATGAGCGGATTCCTCCCACATCCTCTTTTCTTCTTTTGAAAAAATTCTCCTTTGAAAAATTATCCTGCGAAAAAATTCCTTGGTGCAGTGACTTGGCATGATAAAGGCCGAGTAAGGCCGAAACGTCCCATGTCTTCTTAGTCACCATATCAATTAAAAATACAAGTGTGTTTGCATAAGAAACTTTCAACTTCGTCTTCTTTTTTCTTCTTAGAAAATTTTTTTCTTCTATTCTAAGAGACTGCAGTGTCTATTATTGTTATTCACATTCACAGTGGCATATAAACATTTGGGTACAATTGGTCAAAATTATTGTTACTATGAACAGTTCAGCAAGTTGAAGATGAAATGATCTCTAAAAGGCATAAAGTAAAGACGACACATTTCCTTTATTTTTTAAGCCAAAAAAATTTTCATCTTTTATATTTGAATAATTACAAAAAGGAAAATGGGCTGCTACAAATATTTGGTCACCCTTGAACATTTGTGCTCAGATAAGTAACCAAGGCTTCAGACCTTAATTAGCCTTTTAGGGTTATGGCTTGTTCACGATCATCGTTAGGAAAGGCCAGGTGACTCAAATTTACAGCATTATAAAAACCCACCCTCCTCTAACTATGCAAAAAAACATCAGCCAGGGGTTGTTTTAAGTAGCTGCCTAGCACTCTGAAAATGAAAATGATGGTGCCCACAAAGAAGGAGAAAGAAATAAGAAGACAGTAAAGTGTTTTCAAGTTGTCTTTCCCTCAATTTCAAATGTAATTAAGAAATAGCAATTAATAGGAACTGTGGAGGTCAAGATAAGGTCTGGCAGACCAAGCAATCTGTGAGAGCTGCTCATAGGATTGCTAGATAGGCAAATCAGAACCTTTGCTTGACTGCCAAAAACCTCCAGGAAGATTTAACAGACTGTGGAGTTGTTATACATTGTTCTACTGCTCAGACACCTGCACAAATATGGCATTCATTGAAGAGTCATCAGAAAGAAAACTCTTATGCATCCTCCCCAAAAAGTTCAATTTCAGAAGTATGCAAAAAAAATTATCTACAAGGGTGATACACTTTGGAAACAAGTCCTGTGGACCAATGAAGTTAAAATAGAACTCTGTGGCCAAAATGATCAAATGTACGTGTGCAGAAAAAAGGGCACAGAATTTAAGGAAAATAATACCTCCCTAACCATTAAGCATGGGGGTGGATCAATCATGCTTTGGGGTTGTGTTGTAGTCAAATGCAGAGGGAATATTTCATGTGTAGATGGAAATATGAATTCCATGAAATTTCATGCAAACATAACACCATCTATAAAAAAGCTGAAGTTGTAAGACACATGGCTTGTTCAAATGGATAATGATCATAAACAAGTGTGAAAGTCCACAATAAACTACCTTAAAAGGTGCAAGTTTAAGGTTTTACAATGACCCTCAGAGTTCACTGATCTGATCATCATTGATTATCATTGGCATGCAAGATGAGCCAGGAATCTCACAGAAATTGAAGACTTTTCCAAGGAAGAATGTATAAGAAATACCCAAAACAAGAATTGAAAGACTCTTGGCTAGCTGCAAAAAATATTTACAAGCTGTGATACCTGCCAAAGAGGGTGCTACTAGGTACTAAATATAGATGGAGCCCAAACTTTTGCATTGGCACATTTTAATTTTTTGGGGTTATTTTAAAATGTAAACATTGAAAATATAGATATCTTTGCCTATAATTCAAAAGACATGTCTCTTCTTGAAATGTATGTCTTTTAAAGATCATTTAAGCTTCAACTTGCATAACTGTTCACAATAACACTAATTTAAGTTTTATATGCTACTGTAAAGGCCACGTCTTACTAAGCGACATCGCTGCTGAGTCACGTTTTGTATGACGCAAAAGCGATCTTGCTAGCGATGTCGCTGTGTGTGACATCTAACAACGACCTGGCCCCTGCTGTGAGGTCGCCGGTCGTTGCTGAATGTCCTGGACCATTTTTTGGTTGTTGCTCTCCTGCTGTGAAGCACACATCGCTGTGTTTGACAGCGAGTAAGCAAGGATCTGAATGCACAGGGAGAAGGGAGCCGGCTTCTGTGGACGCTGGTAACCAAGGTACACTTTGGTTACCAGCGTCCGCAGCTTCTAGAAGTCGGCTCCCTGCTCCCTACACACGTAGCCAAGGTACATATCGGGTAATTATAAGCAAAGCGCTTTGCTTAGTAACCCAATGTGTACTATGGTTACGAAGCACAGCACCATTACACAGGTCGCTGATGGCTGGTGGCTGATCTCTGATCACTGTGGAGATCTGCCTGATTGACAGCTCACCAGCGACCATGTAGCAACGCTCCAGCGATCCCTGCCAGGTGGGATCGCTGGAGCGTCGCTAAGTGTGACGGTATCTTAAGTCAGTGGCCGACAAGCTTTCAGCTATGCCTGTGGCTTTGGTTGATCCAGACACTTACAGAGTTAAATGCATACAAATCCCTACCTCATTCTTGTATTTTAGACACATTTTAGTTTGTGAAGAGCTTCTTTAAAGTCTTTGTTCCTCAGAGTGTATATAATGGGATTAAGCAGTGGAGTCAGCACAGTATAAATCAGAGATAAGACTTTGCTCATGGTCAGGGATTGTCCTCTTGATGGAAACATATAAACATTAATTAGTGTCCCATAAAGCATGGAAACCACAATGAGGTGGGAGCTGCAGGTGGAGAAGGCTTTATGTCTACCGGTGGTGGATGGGATCTTCAGAATGGTGATGACAATGTACACATAGGATATCACAATTATCATGAAGGGACAAAATCCATTTAAAACACCAATGATAAGAAACTGTATATGGAATATAGATATATCAGAGCAGGAGAGCTGCAGAATAGGTTCCAAGTCGCAGTAGAAATGGTCAATAACGTGTGGTCCACAGAAATACAAATAAAACATAGGAATTACATCAATTAAGGCTATAATAAAAACAATGAACCAAATTATAGTGACAGACAACACACAAAACATGGGATTCATGATGGTGTTATAACGAAGGGGGTTACAGATGGCCAGATATCGGTCATAGGACATCACCGACAGTAGAAGACATTCTGAGGTCTCTGACATAATAAAGAAAGACAGTTGGAGGATGCAACCGATGAGAGTCACCGAGCTTCCCTCATACAGTACAGTAAGGAGAAGGGTGGGGACAATGTCTGTAGTCAGCAGGATGTCACACAAGGACAGATGGGTAATGAAGAAGTACATGGGGGACTGGAGGGATTTACTCAGTAGATATAAAGCAATGATTAAAAAATTCCCGGAAATAGTTGCCCAGTAAATGAGGACCAGGAGACAGAAGAACGGGATTTTGAAATTTTGAAGATTTGAAAATCCTAGAAGAATGACCAAGGTGACATTATTTGCAAATGTCGTCTAGAAAAAATGGAAAGAAAAGTTAACAATGATGTAAAACAGTTACAATAGAAATCCAATTAAAAAAACAGAAAAAAATGTAAAAATAAAAATTAATTTCAGCACAATTAACTTAAATATCTTACAAGAAAGGCAAAATCTGCTAAATTCCTTTAATATTTTATCAAGATTGTGGTTTAAGTCTTTACAGTATATTTTATTTGTTATTTACATATAATGTCAGCAAAATTGTAATCGAGTACATGAAAATGAGGATAGGAAAACATCAAAGTAAAAAAATAAATACATAAAAGATTCATCTTAACAAACAAATGAAAAAAATAAATTTAGATTTTAAACAAATCGAAAAAAGTTTTCTTACCTGAGGTTTTTCTATTGTGTCCATGTGTGAAACTGTTTAATATAGTATTTAGAAAGTCTTATAATATTAGAATTAGGAAGTGAAAACACGAGAACATTTATATAACTGTAAACAGGTTCCGGAAGTGTAATTTTCATGTTTCATGTATCCAGTAACCTAGTCATTTACTTATCGCATTTATAGAGAGTCAGAAAGGAGCTCCTCACCTCTCCCCGGAGCTGCTGCACAATAATTGTCCACTGAGACTTAATCTCTCTGGATTCTGTTTATTTTTGTATCATATTTGGTAAATATTACAAAATAATATTAATATAATAAAATAGAGACACAGACATAAACATATTTTACACAAAAGGATCCTATTTTGAATTAAACTGAAAACTTATTTCTTATAAAAGTATTACAGAATGTCAATTGTAATCTTGAAAGAAAAAGAAATCTACAGTACATTCTAACTATCATATATATATATATACATATATATATATATATATATATATATATATATATATATATATATATATATATATATATATATATATATGTATATACCACATTTTGCGGACTATAAGAGGAATAGGACAATAAGACGCACCCTGGTTTTAGAGGAAGAAAGTAAAAAAATAACATTTTTAAGCAAACCCCCAGCTGCCTATTTGTACCCGGCTGGGAACAAAAAATATAGGGAAGCCCTTTTTTTTTATTATTTCACGAATTTCAGGAAATAATTAAAAAAAAAAATTACGTAGGCTTCGCCCAATTTTTGTGTCCAGCCAGGTACAACTAGGCAGCTGGGGATTGGAATCTGCAGCGCAGGGTGCTCAAGCTTTCTGGGCATCCATGCTGAGACTTGCAGTCCGCAGCTGCCCCAGAAAATGGCGCTTTAATAGAAGCGCCATCTTCTGGCGCTGTATCCAACTCTTCTAGCTGCCCTGGTAACGGGTGACTTGCTGGGTAATAATGGGGTTAAAGTTAACTGTATATTATCTACTGGCCCTAAGCCCAAAATTCAAGGTGTCACGCCAATATTAGACATGGCCACCATGAATTTCTAGTACAGATAAAACAAAAACACAACACACAGAAAAATATTTTTATTAGAAAGAAAAAACAATACAATTAGTGACTCCATCTTTATTGAAATAAAGAACCCCCCTCCACAGTAATCCTGGGTCAAGGGTGCCGCGCCGTCCAGTCCGGATCCAATTTCCTCTGATCGGTTTGCTGGAAGGCAAAGCGATCAGATGATGTGTCAGGTTCAAGGGCCTGAATCACATGACATAGCAGCTGATTGTATAAACGGCTTTTATACAATCAGCTGATACATCAGTGCAAAAAAACCAAACAAACTACACACTTCTGTACAGACTGCTGTCCGAAAGCATCAGCTGATAGTTTAACCGGCCGGGCGGTAAAAAGCCGGCCACACCGCTCGACTTATAGTGTTAGCTGATTCCGTCAGGTGACCGCATCAGCTGCTCATCGCCAGGTCTGAGAGAGAAGAGAGAGATAAGAGAGAAAAAGAAAGAGAGAAAAAAAGAGAGAAAAAGAGAAATAGAGAGAAAAAGAGAGAAAGAGAGAAAAAGAGAGTGAGAAAGAAAGAGAGAAAGAGAGGGAAAGAGAGAGAGAGAAAGAGAGAGGAAGAGAGAGAAAGAGAGAGAAATATAGAAAGAGGGAAAAAGAGAGAAAAAGAGAGAAAGAGAGAGAAAAAGAGAGAAAGATAAAAAGAAAAAGAGAGAAAAAGAGAGAAAAGAGAGAAAAGAGAGAAAGAGAGAGAAAAAGAGAGAGAAAGAGAGAGAAAAAGAAAGAAAAAGAGAGAAAAAGAGAGAGAAAGGAGCCTCATTCTGTTAACTGCTCGATTTTAAAGGTGTGTTCCGTGGCTCACAGCTGATGTCCGGCTCCTCCCCTCAGTGCATAATTAAATTATAATTATAAATAAATAATAATTATAATTTAAAATTATAAATAAATTAAATTAAATTCTTTATCAGGAGTGGACATCCGGGACTCAAACTCATGAACTAATTCTCCTTAGGTGGCACCTCTACCCATTGAGCCACTGCCTGCAATGAAAAGCATAGAAAGATTTTGTAATCCTGACCTCTGTATTACAGTAGAGAATCCAGAAGTGGATTATTCATCTACAAAGAGGAAAGAGAGAGGGAGAAAAAGAGAGAGAAAGAAAAAGAGAGAGAGAAAAAGAGAGTGAGAGAAAGAGAGAAAAAGAGAGAAAGAGAAAGAGAGAAAGAGAAAAAGAAGGAAAATGAGAGAAAGAGAGAGAAAAAGAGAGAAAGAGAGAAAAAGAAAGAGAAAGCAGCCTCATTCCGTTAACTGCTCCGATTTTAGAGGTGTGTCCCGCGGCTCATAGCTGATGTCCGACTTCTCCCCTCAGTGCATAATTAAATTAAATTATAATGATAAATAAATAATAATTATAATTTAAAATTATAAATAAATTAAATTCTTTACCGGGACGGCCGGAACTTGAACTCATGAACTAATTCTTCTTAGGCGGCAGCTCTACCCATTGAGCCACTGCCTGTAATGAAAAGCATGGGAAGATTTGGTAATCTTGACCTCTGTATTGCAGTAGAGAATTCAGACGTGGATTATTCATCTACACAGAGGAGAGAGAGACAGAGAAAGAGAGAAAGAGAGAGAGAAAGAGAGAGAAAAAGAGAGAGAGAGAAAAAGAGAGAGAGAGAAAACGAGAGCGAGAAAGAGAAAAAAAGAAAGAGAGAGGGAGAGAGAAAAAGAGAAAAAGAGAGAGAGATATCACACGCAGACAATGCCTGAGTGAAGTCTCCGGTGACAGCGCGGCTCACTTCAGTTTTTGCGTGGAGCTGATGCTCCTGTTCTATGGCACTCCCTGTCAGCTTTATGTAGCAGAGCTGAAAGCGTTGTGTGGATTACTTCGGACCTGGATGGTTGTTTGGGGATTAATAAAGAGGTAAATGAGGTTTTTTTTTGTCTTTTATTCCAAATAAAGGATTTTTCTGGTGTATGTGTTTATTTACTTTCACTTACAGGTTAATCAAGGAAGGTATCTTGGGGAGACGCCTGTTATGATTAACCTAACCTTATTACCCTGATTGCCACCGCACCAGGGCAATTCGGGATGAGCCAGGTAGACTCCCGGGACTGTCGCATCGAATGGATGCGGCAATTCCGGGTGGCTGCTGGCTGATATTGTTAGGGTGATGGGCTCCCCATAACGTGGCGCTCCCCATTCTGGCAATACCAGCCTCCGGCCGTGTGGCTTTATCTTGGCTGGTATCAAAATTGGGGAAACCGCAGGGTTTTTTTTTTTAATTATTGATTTATTTATTTTACTGCACGACATACACCCTCCCGCCAGTGGCTGTGATTGGTTGCAGTGAGACAGCTGTCACTCAGCGTGGAGGCGTTTCTTACTTCAACCAATCATGGGTGCCAGTGGGAGGGGAAAGCAGGGAATACCAGATTGACATACTCAACATCACTAGCTGTCAGTAATAAAATAATAAAGACGATAAAAACATTCTGAGGGAAAAAACACTCCCCAACACATTCCATCTTTCACCAATTTATTGAAAAAAAAAATCTGATCTGACTAAATTCATTTTGATGGTCCCATGATGACTCTGCCCCTTCCAGAATATGTGGGGCACAGTCAGGGAACACTTCTCCCATTTTCTAGAAGTGCAGTAACTCTAAATCAGGAGTGTGGCTTTAGTGAGCTGATAGTACTGCACTCACACTGTCCCGGTAAAGCCAAGGGAAGAGTGACCTGCAGTGGTGCACGCTCAGAGAACGTATCCCCCATTTTCTGGTAGTCCAGAAACTCCATGTGAGGAGTGTGGCTGCAGTGACACGGAGCTTATTGCACTCACACTCTCACACTCCCTAGGTCCACGGTACGGCAGTGTGATAGCAGTAAGCTCCGTTTCAATGAGTGCAAAGCCGGCTGAGAGCCGCTGTCTGAGCATGCAGCCAGCATTTCTTCCGATGAGGAGGGGTGGCCGGAGATTGATGCTGCTTGAGAGGTACTGATGGGACCGATGGGACCGGGGATGACCTGGCTGGACCTGGCATTGACTTTTCTGCCTCAAATGACATGTCAGATGAAGCAGAAATCAGAGGAGGAGGACGCGAGCAGCATGCGCGCCATACACATTGGGGCCATTTAAGGAGATCGGAAGGGGAGGAGGAGGTGGACCGGGGGTGGTGACACTTTGCCACACTGGGGGACTGATGGAGGAGATTTATCTCCCGTCTGACAAGTTTGATCATGCCAGATGGAAGAGAAATCATTTTTTACCGGCGCTTCCATTTTCTGCATCGTGATCACAATTCTCTGGTGTGTATCAGTGATCGTCTGTACGGGGACCAGAAAAAACAGCCTGATTGGTGATCTCCAGGGTCCCAGCTACCCCCAGTAGCTTAAACACCAGAGATTTTCTGACGCTGGGGGGCGCTATTTACTTTTTTATGTCTACCGTTTATAATTGGCGGATCAAAATACGCATCATTTTCTGCGGCAGTTTATTTCTGTAAGGCAATCGTAATGGGGTTAATAGTACAAAAAGTTAATAGCTGT
This sequence comes from Anomaloglossus baeobatrachus, assembly GCF_048569485.1. NCBI lineage: Eukaryota > Metazoa > Chordata > Amphibia > Anura > Aromobatidae > Anomaloglossus > Anomaloglossus baeobatrachus. Next base: position 693,408,430 of record NC_134356.1, on the reverse strand, counting down.
TCCACAACAGTGTGGCTCCATTGTAAAAGGATTTCAACTGTTTTTGCAGCTTTTGGTCCCCTATACAGGTGTTGTCTATGCCTTTTTTTTTTGCCTCCCATTGAATTCAATGTGTTCGGAACATTTGTCCAACCATTTGGCAAACATAGGAGAAGTTGGCGAACACGAACCGAACCTCTGAAGATACGCTCATCTCTATTGAAGATGATTCCATGCAATCCACAGAATGGGTGAGATTGTTCCTTAGTTTACTTCTTAAAGCATATGTAAAAACTAATGTTACATCAGGTCCTTCAAGACACTGTAGAGTTTAGAATCTCTATTAAATTGACCACTGTCAATATTATATATTAATATCTACCCATTTTGTCTTGGATTTGAGAAACAGACCATTGTCAGCTCATCTTACCCAGACTGCGTAGGTTATTGTTGTTTGTATATATAGTGTGTTTACCTATATCCTGTCCACCGCCATTAACTTGAGAACGGTGGCAGCTATAGGCATAGAAGTGGTGTCTAGGTATAGTAAAGTAGCCATGCGCTACGCAATGAAACCACCTATAGTGCCACCTGGTGGAAAACAAAGTTATAATTTTTATTTCGAAAACGGAACGAGATAGAGAAAAAAAGTGAATTACAAAGTTGCAGGGCATTATCAATTCAATACAAATCGACACGTTTCATACAGAAATGCTATGATTAGACCGTGTAAAACTTACAAGGCTGCGGACGTGAAGCGATACCTCATGGAAACCTTCTTACAAGTCATTGGGTATGGTGGCTGTGTGGAGTGGCCTCCACGCTCACCTGACCTGACCCCATTGGACTTCTTTTTGTGAGGTCACATCAAAAAGCAGGTGTATGCGACCCCTCCACCAACATTGCAGGACCTAAAACGACGTATCACAGATGCTTGTGCAAACGTGTCACCTACCATATTGCACAACGTGCAGCAAGACACAGTATGCTGTGCAGAGGCCAGATGTGCATTGCAGCTGATGGTGGCCACTTTGAGCATCAAAGTTAAATGAGTGCCATATGTGTGACCAGCATTCAATGTTTTGGGGGGTCATGGGTTTAATATCACAGCATTTCTGTATGCAAGGTGTCGATTCGTATTGAATTGATGATGCCCTACAACTTTGTAATTCACTTTTTTTCTCTATCTCGTTTTGTTTTCGAGATAAAAATGCTAACTCCGTTATTTTTCACCAGGTGGCGCTATAAGTGGTTTCATTGTGTAGCACATCGCTACTTTACTATACCTAGACACCACTTCTATGCCTATAGCTGCCGCCATTCTCAAATTAATGGCGGTGGACAGGATATGGGTGGACACACTGTATATGTATGTTTGACCACTGACCACTGACCAATGACCACTGTAGGTGGCTCTTTTAGATAGCACATCCTTTTATCATATTATGAAAAGTTATGTTTTAATTGGAGATACTCAACTATTTTTTCCCATAATCTTACTAACTTCCTAAAAAAAAGTTTGTTTAAAAAATGATGCTGTTATAAAGTAAACATATAGTAATAATATTTATCATCGATTTTGTGTGGTATAACTATCTAGTTTAGGAGCATAGAAAAATTCAAAATTTAAAAATTGTTCAAACTTTTTGCCAAATTGTTTACAGTTTTAAAAGTAAACACAAATCGTTTTGACCAAATATTACCACTAACATAAAATACAATGTGCCTCAAAAAACTGCATCAGAATCACTTGGATATGTAGAAGTATTTTAAATAAAGGTCAGTATGAGCTTGTAGATACCAAATATATATAGTTTTACTTTTAGCTAAGTGGTGAAAAAAAATTCAGTAGTTAGCGAAAAAAAAAAAAAAGAATTGTGCTGTGGTTGCTATTTTCTATTATATTTAATGCAATGTTGCGGAGACCAAAAAAACACAATTTTGTCATTTTGAATTTTTTCTGAGTACACCCTTTACTGATTAGATTAATTGGTTTTATATTTTGACTAGCTGTAGTACCCGGCATTGTCCAAGATAGCAACTAAGTAATTTTCTCTCTCTCCCATTCTCCCTCACTCTCTGTCTCTCGCTTTCAAAGTAGGGAGGTAGAGAGGTGATGAGTAAGAAATGTGTTAATACTATTTAATGTCAGTTAGCAAATGCAAGAAATCTTGTAAACAAAATTAATAAGTTGGAGACTCTTATGTCAACAATGGATTATGATCTGGTGGCCATTATGCGAACTGATCTGGATGAGAGCATGACTGGGTGACAAATACAGAGGGTTATTCAGAATGGACCAGAAAGACAAAAAAGGTGGAGGGGTGTGTAAATTTATCAAATCTAACTTAAGACTTGTGCTCAGTGACAATATTGAGGGGAGCTGCAACAATGTAAAGACAGTATGAGCAACTTTACACAGAGACGACAATAATTAACAGCTGCTAATCGGAGTTTGCTATAAGCCTCCTAATATAGCTGAACAGGTAGAGGGTGAAATGCTGCAACAAGTTCAAAGAACATCAAATAATAATCAGGTCCTTATTATGGGGGATTTCAACTATCCAGACATTCAGTGGGACATAGAATCCTCAAGTTGTGCTAAAAGCTGTAAGTTCTTATCTATAATTCAAGATAATTACTGCTCTTAAGGTACCGTCACTCTAAGCAACATCGCTGCTGAGGCCCAACTTGCTAGCGATGTTGCTGTGTGTGACATCCAGCAACAACCTGGCCCCTGCTGTGAGGTCGCTGGTTGTTGCTGAATGTCCTGGACCATTTTTTAGTTGTTGCTCTCCCGCTGTGAAGTGCATATCGCTCTGTGTGGCAGCGAGAGAGCAACAACTGAATGTGCAGTGAGCAGGGAGCCGGCTTCTGCGGATGCTGGTAACCAATGTAAATATTGGGTAACCAAGAAGCCCTTTCCTTGGTTACCCGATATTTACCTTCGTTACCAGCGTCCACCGCTCTCAGCTGTCAGTGCCGGCTCCCTGCTCCCTGCACACGTAGCTGGAGTACACATCGGGTAATTAACCCGATGTGTACTGTGGCTAAGAGTGCAGGGAACATGGAGGCGGCACTGACAGTGTGAGAGCGGCGGACGCTGGTAACGAAGGTAAATATTGGCTAACCAAGGAAAGGGCTTCTTGGTTACCCGATGTTTACCGTGGTTACCAGCGTGCGAAGAAGCCGGCTCCCTGCTCCCTGCACACGTAGCAGAGTACACATCGGGTAATTAACCCGATGTATACTATGGCTAGGTGTGCAGGGAGCCAGCGCTAAGCGGTGTGCACTGGTAACCAAGGTAAATATCGGGTTGGTTACCCGATATTTACCTTAGTTACCAAGTGCAGCATGCTTCCACGTGTAGCGACGCTCCAGCGATCCCTGCCAGGTCAGGTTGCTGGTGGGATCGCTGGAGCGTCGCTTAGTGTGACATCTCACCAGCAACCTCCTAGCAACTTACCAGCGATCCCTATAAGGTTGTATTGTTTTTGGGATCGCTGGTAAGATGTTTAGTGTGACTGGGCCTTTAGGTGATCATGCAACCAACCAAGTTAGATAATTTGCTGGATTTGATCCTGTCAAATAGACCGGATACAATTTCAGATCTACAGGTCCGGGAGCACTTGGGCACCAGCGATCATAATATGGTAAGCTTCAACGTAATATTCAATAGAACATTTGAAAGAGGAAATGCTAAGACCTGGAATTTTAGGAAAGTTGATTTAAATAATTAAGGGAAGAGCTTAATTGCTTAAATTAGAACAATGTTATGGTAACTGGGGGCAAGTTTAAGGCTATACTCCTTGAGTCGTGTAAAAATTGTATACCCTCTGATAAAAAAAAGTTCAGGAGTAAAAAGAAACCACTATAGATAAATAAGACTGTACAAAGTATAATAAAACAAAAACAAAGGGCGTTTAAAATCTTGAAGGCTGAGAATACAGAAATAGCATTTCAGGAGTATAAATATATCAATAGGAAATGCAAAAAAGAAATCAAACAAGCAAAATTAGCTACTGAAACAAAAATCGCCAATGACATTAAAATAAATCCCAAATTGTTTATAAATACATTTCAATGCTCAAAGATAAAAAAAAGATGGTATCTGCCCGTTAAAAGATCAGAACAGAATAATTAGAGAGGATAAAGGAAAGGCTGAGATATTAGCCTCTAAATGATCGTGAGCTGTAAAATTATGTCCTAGCGGCCATAGTGTTATTCCCACATGGCTACCGTGGGTAGCCGGGAGATACGCGCACATACTAGCTGATTTGTACAGCTGCCATGTGTTCCTAGGAGGCACAAGCAGATCCACAATCTACAAGTTCCTATTAACCCCTTAAATGGCTCTGTCAAAATGTGACAGCGCCATTAGAATAGCAGTTTCGGTAGAAGTTTACTCATCGCCCGACACCGAAAGTCACATAACATGATCACGTGAATCCGATGGTTGTCATGGTAGCACAGGGTCATGGGATGATTCTTATAGCCCACATGACTCAGGTCCTGTAACCAGAAGCTAAGTACTGCAGGTTACAAAAAATGAGCTTTTCTCCCAATCTGAGCGGTAGAGTTGAGCGCGGTTCGTGGTTCTCCAGTTCGCAGTTCGAGTGATTTTGGGGGGTGTTCTAGATTGAACTAGAACTCGAGCTTTTTGCTCAAAGTTCGGCAGCTCGACTTACGTTCGAGAACGGTTCTATCAGCAAAAGTGTGGCTTTTTACAGCTACAGTGTGCAGGGAGCTATCGCTGGCAGCCTGCGGTAAGCTGGTAACCAAGATAAATATCGGGTATCCAAGCAAAGTGCTTGGGTTAGTAACCCGATATTTACCCTAGTTACGTGTGCAGGGAGCCGACACTTCCCCGCTCGGCTCCGCCCCCTCTTGCACTCGGCATGTACACACACACACACCCTCACACTCATCTGTCCCCAGCCATGCAGTCCCTGGCACTGACGTCCTCAGCGCCACATGGCCCCGCTAGGCTCCACCCACTTTGCACTCCGCCGCCCGCACACATGGCCCCGCTAGGCTCCACCCAGCTCGCACTCCGAACACATTAACCCGCTTAGCTCCACCCACCTGACACTCCGCAAACCTTACCCCGCTTAGCTCCACCCACCTCGCACTCCGCACACATTACCCCACTTGGCTCCACCCATCTGGCACTCTGCACACATTACCCGCTTGGCTCCACCCACCTGGCACTCTGCACACATTACACCGCTTGGCTCCACCCACCTGGCACTCCGCACACATTTTCCCGCTTAGCTCCACTCACCTGGCACTCTGCACACATTATCCTGCTTAGCTCCACCCACCGTGCACTCCGCACACATTACCCCGCTTGGCTCCACCCACCTGGCACTCTGCAAACATTACCCCGCTTAGCTCCACCCACTTTACACTCTGCATACATTGCCCCACTTCGCTCCACCCACCTCGCACTTCGCACACATTACCCCACTTGGCTCCACCCACCTGGCACTCAGCACACATTACCCCGCTTAGCTCCACCCACCTCGCACTCTGCACAAATTACCCTGCTCAGCTGACCTGCGGTGATGAAGTCCCGCCCTCCCGACCTCAGTGCTGTCACTGTCCTCCATGGCCGCCGCTTGTCACATTTCCTCCTCTCGCTGACAACCCTAGACTGTGACTAGTGGTGACGTCACAGGCTCCCGCGATACTTGGCTGTGAAGGCAGTGGTCATTGAAGTCAGTGACAGGTCTGCTGTCAGCACTGCAGGAGATTGTCACCGCAGGTAATGTACCTCGCTCCTGACAGCAGCGATCGTCATGCCCTTCAGTGACCTGGGCTGACCTATTGATGTTAGTTCAGGTCACTGCATTGCTCTCCCAGCCAATGGGGAACATTCTGTTCTTCATTGACTGGGACATTGACTATGGTATGGATTGTCATGGGAACCCCTTGGATTACAGCAGACCTGGATTTGGTTTTTTTTCTAAATAATTGGTGAAAGAGGAAATGCTTTGGAGAGTGTTTTTTCAAATAAAAATGTGTTTGTCGTCTATTTTTTTTTATTACTGACTGGGTTGGTGATGTCGGGTATCTGATAGACGCCTGACCTCACGAACCCCAGGGCTTGATGCCAGGTGACATTACACATCTGGATCTGGTATTAACCCCATATATTACCCCATTTGCCACCGCACCAAGGCACGGGATCAGCTGGGGCAAAGCACCAGGATTGGCGCATCTAATGGATGCGCCACTTCTGGGGCAGCTGCGGCCTGCTATTTTTAGGCTGGGGAGAGTCCAATAACCATGGACCTCCCTAGCCTGAGAATATCAGACCCCAGCTGTCCGCTTTACCTTGGCTGGTGATCCAATTTTGGGGGAATCCCCACGTGTTTTTTTTTTTTTAATTATTTATTTAATTTAAAATAACAGCATGGGGTGCCCTCAGTTTTGGATTACCAGCCAAGGTGAAGCTGCCAGCTGTGGTCTGCAGGCTGCAGCCGTCTGCTTTACCCTAGCTGGCTACAAAAATAGAGGAAACCCCACATCATTTTTTTTAAATTTATTTTTTTTTTTGGTAACTACAAGGCTAAGCACCTGTTAGTGCCACATGAAAGGCACCTAAGGGTGCAAAAGTACAAAATGCAGGAGAGTGGGACATTATGTGCCTTTCTGCCATTATAATGACAGAAAAGACTGATATGAAGTGTACAAGCACAGGAGAATCACCAGAGCGCTCTACGCTGTAAAAAGCAGTAGAAAATGGCACTGGAGTGAACATGTGACCGCCTCATGTAGGTTGAAGCTATGGATCCTGGGTAAATTTATGTATTTTCCCTCCTTCAGTTTTTTTGCAGTACGCAAAAAAAACGGAAGGCGCACGGATGACAAACGGATGACATGCGAACCGTACATGGAACGGAAGCGGATGCCACATGGATGCACCCGTGAAAAGAAGGACTGTTTTTTGCGGACAGCAAAAACGGATCGGTCGTGTGAATGTAGCCTTATTCTGATCTGCCGTTTATAAATAGCAGGCAGAAATAAGTAAATAGCGCCCCCCAGGGTCCGAAAATCTCAGGGGATTTCAGGGGGTAGCTGAGACCCTGGAGATCATGATTCAGGCCGGTTTTTCTGGTCCCCGCTCTTGTGATCACCAGTATACACCGTATACCGATGATCAGGTTACAGTAAATGACAGCACCAGTAAAAAATTATTTATCTCACATCTGGCAAGAAGAAACATGTCAGATGGGAGATAAATCTCCTCCCAGGTCCCCTCCGTTCCCCTGGTGTCGCCAAAGTGCCCCCCCGACCCCCTCCCGGAAATCCAAGATGGCCACGTGCACAGCAGCGCGCCGGCCGCAGTCACCCTACTCCTCTGATTTCTGTCGCATGTACAATGACACATGCGACAGAAAACTCCTACCCAGGCCCTGCCAGGTTACCCCCTATAACTCCACCGGTGTTCCCCGGTGTCCCACGATACCTGTGCAGCGTTGATCCCCTGCGGCCCCCTCCTTCACAATAGACGCTGCCGCATGCACAGAGTGGCTGTCAGCTCAGCTTCCTGTGTTCAGACACAGTGAGTGGCAGTAACCATGCATCTGTAAGCAACTACAATGCCCTGCTCATGAGGTAAGGAACATAGTTAATCAGGAGAGCTATACTACATTTCCAAACGGAGGTATTTGATTTTATAGTTGCCCTGCTAAACGACTACCAAACATGAGAGTCCGTTATACGCCACAAGTAAACAAGTCTAAATAGCAAGCTCTGTTGTTTAGTATTCATTCAGCTGGATAACTGGACTTAAAGGGGCATTCCATCTCCAAGATCCTATCCCCAATATATAGTAGGTGGAATAGCAATAATATCAGCTAATACCAATATTTGGAAATGTAGAATAGTTCTCCTGATTAGGCATGCCCTTACCTCATAAGCAGGGCATTGCAGCTTTGGTAGCAACACTTACAACATGGACTCTGCTGCTGTGGACCCGGGGAGAGTGGGTGCAGATTCATTGCACCCACACTCCTCACATGGAGGGTCTGCACTCCTAGAAAATGGGGGATACGTTCCCTGAGCGTGTCCCCCCATATTCTAGACAGTCCAGAGTCATCATGTGACCCCCTTAATTTTTTTCCCTACAATAAATTGGTGAAAGAGGGAATGTTTTGGGGACTTTTTTTAAAATACATTTTTTTTGTCTATTTTTTTTGTTAGTACTGACAGTTTGTGATGTCGGGTATCTGATAGACGCCATGACATCACAAACTGCTGGGCTTGATGTCAGGTGACCTTACAGCTAGTATCAACCCCATTTATTACCCCGTTTGCCACTACACCAGGGCACGGGATGAGCTGGGGTGTAGCACCAGGATTGGGGTCCAATAACTATGGACCTTCCAACCCTGAGAATACCAGACCACAGCTGTCCGCTTTACCTTGGCTAGTAATCTAATTTGGGGGGGACCCTACTATTTTTTAATTATTATTAGTTCTAAAATAATTATAAAAAAGAGCCTGGGGTGACCTCCACATTGGATCCCCAGCCACAGTAAAGCTGCCAGCTGTGGTTTTCAGGCTACAGCAGTCTGCTTTACTCTAGCTGGCTATCAAAAATGGGGGGACCCCACGTCATTTTTTTTTAACTATTTTTTAAATAAAAAAAATGAATGGGCTTCCCTGTATTTTGATTGCCAGCCACAGTAACGCCAGGCAGATAGGGGTGGCAACCCATAGCTGTCTGCTTTATCTCTGCTAAGAATCAAAAATACCGTGGAGTGCTACGTCTTTTTTTTAATGATTTCTTTTTACAGCACTGTCATGTTAGGCAATCAAAATACAGGGAAGCCCATTTTGTTAGTTATTTAAATAAATAATAAAATATATATTATATATATATGGGCTCCCGCTGCATTTTTTGTATTGCTAGATAAGGGTAATCCAAGCAGCTACTGGCTGCTAACCCCCACTGCTTGGTGTTACCTTCACTGGCAATGGAAAATCCAGGGAAGCATTTTTTATTGTTTTTTCCCAACAAACTAAAAAAAAAAAATGACGGGAGCTTCGCCATATTTTTGTATGCTAGCCAGGTACAGCAGGCAGCTACGGGCTTCCCCCAACCCCCAGCTGCCTATTTGTACCCGGCTGGGAACTAAAAATATAGGGAAGCCCTTTTTTTAATTATTTCATGAATTTCATGAAATATTTAAAAAATAAAAAATATTTAAAAAAAAAAAAACAAACACGTGAGCTTCGCCCCATTTTTGTGTCCAGCTGGGTACAACTAGGCAGCTGGGGATTGGAATTCGCAGCATAGGTTAGCCCGAGGTTTCTGGGCCCTTCTGCTGCAAATTGCAGTCCGCAGCCGCCCCAGAAAATGGCGCTCTCATAGATGCGCTAGCATCTGGCGCTGTATCCAACTCTTCCAGCTGCACTGAAGACGGGTGGCTTGCTGGGTAATAATGGGTTAATACTAGCTTTGTTTTATTAGCTAGTATTAAGCCAGAGATTCTTAATGTCATGCACGTTTGACCCAGCCATTAAGAATCTCCAATAAAGGGTTAAAAAAAGACACCACACAGAGAAAAAATACTTTAATAGAAATAAATACATAGACACACTTAGAGACTCCATGTGTATTACTCCCTCTCACCCCTCCACGATTCATGGTCTTCTGTTTTTTTCTCTCCTTCAGCCCATGGAGCTCTGCTACATCAGGCTTCACTGCATGGGAGAAAGACGCTGCTGCCCCGTGCAGAAATCACTCAGTGAGAGTGACCACAGGCTGCCGGCTGTTAGCGGTCACTTCACAGCCGGGTTGCCATAGCAACGGTGCTCCGATCACGTGATTCCCGGTGCCGCTATTCACCGGCTGTGACAGCCAGTCCTTGCATGTGGGCTGACTCTGTAAAGAGAGCCCCATGCAGGAACGGGGAGTCGTCCGTGTGCCAGAGCATCTCGCCAGTACACAGAGATGCACAAACGATCAGGACAGGACAGGACATGACGTCTAGCCATGTGACCAGTCTGTAGCCAATGAGATAATAGACACGTGACTGGTCACTTAGCTATTTTAACGTCTCGATAGGCCCTGCATCACTGCTGGTTACCGGGAAGACGCAGCGATTTCCGATGGAAAAGCGGCGGGAGACAGAGTGCAGGACGGATCGCGGGCACCGGTAAGTGTTATGGCAATGTTTATTAACTGTATGTGTACATTTATAATGTTTTTTTATGTGTTTGTGATTGCCTCCTATTGTTTCCTATGGGGTTCGAGTGGTTCGCCGAACCGAACTCGAACGGGGCCTCCGTTCAGCGAACGAAGCACGAGCCGAACTGCGACCGGTTCGCTCATCTCTACTGAGCGGTGCTCCTGTTATCGGGAGAAAACAATGAGCGATCAGACTGCTGATCCTTATATTGCCCTAGGAGGAGTAGTAAAATAAAAAAAGTAAAAAACAAGTTTTGAAAAATTAAAAAAAAGAAAACCTAAAAGTTAAAATCACGACCCTTTCGCCCCATTAAAAATCAAAGGGTTAAAAAAAAATGAAAATATACACATATTTTGTATAAAAAAAACTGAAAAGAGCAAGTTCGGCCAGTCGTGAAGGGGTTAAACAGGCACTTTTCATTGGTGGTCACCAAGGAACTGGCTGTTTCAGGGATCATTCAAGAAGGCAAAAATCAATTTCCCCCAATATAACTAATTTACTACAAGAAGAAGTATGCCTGTGTCTGCGTAAATTAAACATTGATAAATCCTTTGGGCCAAATGGCATTCATCCACGAACATTGAGGGAATTTAGCTCAGTACTTGATATAACGCTGTATCTCATCTTGTATTAGGGTTGGTGCCTCAGGATTGGAGAATGGCTAGCATGGTACTGATTTTTAAGAAAGGTAAGAGGGTGAATTCAGGCAACTACCTTGGACTTTGCAAAAGCATTTGATACTTTGATACTGTACCACATAATAGCCTTATACTGAAGCTCCAGAAGCAAGGACTAGGGGAAACTATAAGCAGATGGGTAAGAAATTGGCTAAAAGATAGGAAACAAAGAATAGTCATAAATGGTACATTCTCTAAATTGGCTATAGTCAGCAGTGGGGGTCGCAGGGATCTGTGCTAGGACCGATTTCTTTTAATCTCTTTATTAATGACCTTGTGGATGGGATTAATAGTAAAGTGTCAGTCTTTGCTGATGACACCAAATTATGTAGGATATTAAAAACTGACGTTGATAGTATAATATTACAAAAAGATCTGGATAAAGCCTGCTTTACACTTTATGATCCAGCATACGATATCGTATGAGATCGTAACCGCCCCCATCGTAAGTGTGGCACGTTGAATTTGTTGAATGTGCCGCACAAATGATTAACCCCCGTCACACGTACTTACCATCCATACGACCTCGCTGTGGGCAGCGAAGTCCACTTCCTGGAGTGGGAGGGACATTCGGCGTCACAGCGACGTCACGCGACAGCCGACCAATAGAAGCGGAGGGGCGGAGCTGAGCGGGACGTAAACATCCCGCCCACCTCCTTCCTTCCGCATTGCTGGCTGGGAGCCGCAGGACGCAGGTAAGATCTGTTCATCGTTCCCGGGGTGTCGCACACTGCGATGTGTGCTACCCCGGGTACAATGAATAATCTGACGTTCAATTCTAGAGAAAGGAATGATGTGCGTGCGATGAACGTTTCACCGTTCAATCGCAATCACACGTACCTGTCACACACTGCAATGTACCTTACGATGCCGGATGTGCGTCACTTACAACATGACCCCGCCGACACATTGTAAGATACATTGCAGCGTGTAAAGCGGGCTTAAGATGTCAGAATGGGCAGATACTTGGCAAATGAGATTTAATGTTGATAAATGTAAAGTAATGCACCTAGGACGGAGTAATCCTATAACTGTGTATACATTAAATGGAAGTAAACTTGGGACTACAGAACAGGAGAAGGACTTGGGTATTCTTTTTATAAATAAGCTGAGCAGCAGCACTCAATGTCAAGCAGCAGCTGCTAAAGCAAACAAGATTTTAGGGTGAATAAAAAGATATTAGATTCTGTGATCCCAACGTATTGTTACCCCTCTATAAATCACTTGTAAGGCCACATCTGGAATATGGGATCCAGTTTTGAGCTCAACTTTTTAAAAAGGACATTCAGAAGTTAAAGTCAGTTCAAAGGCAGGCAACTAGACTACTACAAGGAATGGAGGCCTCACATATGATGACAGGTTGAAAAAGTCGGATTTGTTTAGCTCAGAAAAAAGACGTCTCAGAGGAGATCTCATTTCTATGTATAAATACATGTGTGGTCAATATAAAGGACTGGCACATGACTTATTTCTTCCAAAGACAGTACTAAGGACCAGGGGGCACTCACTGCGAGTGGAAGAAAAGCGATTCCGACAGCTAAATAGGAAAGCGTTCTTTACAGTTAGAGCGGTCAGACTGTGGAATGCCGACCACAAGAGGTAGTAATGGCAGATACTATAACAGCTTTATATCAGGGCCGGATGATTTCCTCAGTACACAACATTGTTTGTTATAAGTGACTTAGTGACAAAATGTAGAACTGGTGGAGGAAGGTTGAACCAGATGGACCTAGGTCTTTTTACAACCTATGTAAATATGTAACTATGACGTTTTCAAAATTTTACTCAAGTTTCACAAATAAATGCAAAAAATAATCTCCTAAATTTATCACTATTATGAAGCACAATCATTCTCGAAAATACATTCTCAGAATCACTGGTATCCGTTGAATCATTTCTGTGTTATTACCTCATAAAGTAACACTGGTCAGAATTGAAAAATTTTGCCTTGTCAGGAAGATGAAAATAGGCTGGGGGGTCAAGTTGTTCAAAACAATGTTTTACTGAACAGTCACTTGACGATATCTATGTACAGTAGATAGGGTTTCATAACTTTTCTGACGGTTCTTCTTCTACACAGAACATTGCTATACAAAGTCATTTTGCTTCCCCAAACTCACTTAGGCATTACTCTACCAATCTTGCTTCCACTTTCACAACTCAGCTTTACTCAACAGGCCAGTAAGTGAGTCATATGGTCAACCTATGGTTGATGTGCCAATATTGCCGAACTTAGCTTCTAGCTTGCTGACACTTAGGAAACTCCTGCCCGGGGCACTTACTTTGGCTCATATTCCCTGGTCCTTCTTGGCCCATCACCCTTTTGAATTGTAAACTCAGGGCCTTATCGCTTTGTGTCACTCACTCTGTCAATCAGTTGTGGGGATAGTAAGAGTTTGTGATTATTGAGGACTTCAAAGCAGGAACTCATCATTGTGAGAACTAGACAAGCTGCAAGAGATTAAAGCAATGTTTGACCAAAACTACAGCAAGATGTCTTGTAAAAGATCACTGACTCACCGCTGGAAGGGTGCCAGATCCCACCTACGCATGTTTCAGTGAAGGCTGACGAAGGCTAGTGCCGAAACATGCGTAGGTGGGATCTGGCGCCATTCCAGCGGTGAGTCAGTGATTTTTGGTTTATTTACCTTTATTCAATTGTGCCACCTTAGTTTATCTATTCATCACAGGGTTTTCTATGATTGCCTGACACGCTATATTTGATCTGTGACTGGGTGTTTTCTTTGGTGTTTGGCATGTATTATGTTTTTTATAAACTGGACACTTTTTCTCTCCTCTGTTCTGGTACGCCACCTTGTGTACCTCCATTGTTACTACACCTCATCTTGCATTTTAATTTTTCACAATAAAAATTACTTTTTTTACGTTTGTTCTCTGATTCTTCTTTGTGTGAATTGGTTTCAGAAGGAAACAATTATACATTTATTAGTACAATATAATATGAGTTTCTCAAGAAGAAAATTTAGATCAGTGGCCCATAAGGTTTCAGCTATGCCTGTGGACTTGGTTGATCTGCAAACTTACAGAGTTCAATACACGCAAATCCCTACCTCATTCTTGTATTTTAGACACATTTTAGTTTGTGAAGAGCTTCTTTAAAGTCCTTGTTCTTCAGAGTGTATATAATAGGGTTAAGCAGTGGGGTCAGCACAGTATAAATGAGAGATAAGACTTTGCTAATGGTTAGGGCTTGTCCTCTTGTTGGAAACATATAAACAATAATAAGTGTTCCATAAAGCATGGAAACCACAATGAGGTGGGAGCTGCAGGTGGAGAAGGCTTTATGTCTTCCGGTGGTGGATGAGATTTTCAGAATGGTGATAACAATACACATATAGGACACCACAATTATTATGAAAGGACAAAAACCACTGAAGACACCAATGATAAGTACCTGTATATGAAATATGGATATATCAGAGCAGGAGAGCTTCAAAATAGGTTCCAAGTCGCAGTAGAAATGGTCAATATTATGTGGTCCACAGTAATACAAATAAAACATAGGAATTACATCAATTAAGGCTATAATAAAAGCAATGAACCAAATTATACTCACAGACAACACACAAAACATGGGATTCATTATGGAGTTATATCGGAGGGGGTTACAGATGGCCAGATATCGGTCATAGGACATCACTGACAATAGAAGACATTCTGAGGTCTCCGACATAACAAAGAAAGAAAACTGGAGAAAGCAACCGATGAGAGTCACCGAGCTTCCCCCATACAGTACAGTAAGGAGAAGGGTGGGGACAATGTCTGTAGTCAGCAAGATGTCACACAACGACAGCTGGGTAATGAAGAAGTACATGGGGGACTGGAGGGATTTACTCAGTAGATATAAAGCAATGATCAGAAAGTTCCCGGAAATAGTTGCACAGTAAATGAGGACTACTAATAAGAAGAACGGGATGTTGACATTTTGAAGATTTGAAAATCCTAGAAGAATAACTGAGGTGACGTTATTTGCAAGTTTGGTCTACAATAAAAGGAAAAAAGAAGTTAGCAATGGTGAAAAACAGTTTTATTGGAAATCCAATTGAAGAAATTGTAAAAATAAAAATTGCAGAACAAATTACTAATGATCATACATATGAGTATCAGGCTCCTTATTTTTGCTCCTCCTGTCTTACAATAAAGGCAAAATCTACTTAAATTCTTCAATCTATTATTAGTATTGTGACTTGTCTTTACAGTTTTTTTTTAGGTTATTTACATATACTGTCAACAAAATAATAGCTCAGGTATGCAAAATTTGGGTTTATGAAAATTGTTTCCAATCCAAAGACTGAATCTTATGTTTTCTTACACCCTGATTTAAAAGAATAACCCTCTATTTTGTCCGTGAAGTTAAGCAAAGTTAGATGAACAAGAAAAATATTTATTGTAGCCAAAAATGGGCAAAATATTATATAAAAAAAATTGAGCATTCATTCTGCAACTTTATTGGAATAAATTCTTGTGCCCTTTCCTTTTCTATTCAAAACTTCTCTTCTCTTACAGAAGGTCTGCAAATCTCTGAAGCATCCGACAGTCATCCACCATCATTTTCACCTTCCATCCACCTTGGTATTGTTGTTCCATCTGTTTGACATCCTGATGAAATCTTTCTCTCTGATCTTCATTGACAGCACCAAGGTCGTCAGGAAAGTTGTCCAAATGATTATGCAAAAAATTAACCTTCAAATTTTTCAGCCAACCCACAGTTTTGAAGTGTTTCAGCATGCTCTTAATGATGAAGTTAAATAATCCCGCGCCCTCTTCGCAACTGCTTCCATTTTTTTTCAAACACATTATCCTTCATGAGTTTGTGAATATCCATACCAACAAAAATGCCTTCCATCAGCTGTGCTTCGTATAGTCCCTGAAAATTGGTACACAGATACTTAAAAGTCTCTCCTTTTAACTGTCTACATTAATAACCAAATTAACTCATTCCATTATGGACATTATTGGATCTCTAGGTGACCTGGCTGCATTAGGCCTGTTTCACACATCCGGCTTTTCACCGTTTTGCTGGATTAGGTGCATGCCAGTACCGTGTATGGTAATAGCATACAATGGCAGCGCTGCAACTTCCAGGTCACATGCTCCGTTCACATGAAAGCATGTGACCAGTGCTTGTCGCACTGCCATTGTACTGTATACACTGTACTGGCATACGCTGAATCCGGCAAATAGTCGGATGTGTGAAACTAGCCTTAGGAAACTAGAAATGCTAAGAAACAGCTTCTCCCTTTTTCATCATCTCTCAGACGTCCATTGCACTGAATCTGGCAAACCGGCAAACAGCAGGATGTATGAAACTAGCCTTGGGAAACTAGAAATGCTAGGAAACAGCTTCTTCCCTTTTCATCATCTCTCAGACATCCATTGCGTCGAATCCGGCAAACCGGCAAAAAGCCGGATGTGTGAAACTAGCCTTAGGAAACTAGAAATGATATGAAACAGCTTTTCCCCTTTTTACCATCTCTCAGACATCCCTTGTTTATCTCCTTGTCTTCTTTTCCTCATGTGTCTTCCCCATATTATCTATCTTATCTTGTTTAGCTCCAATAATAAGTTCTATCTCGGCTGTCTCATTCACACAACAAGCATGGGTACTTCATGTATCCTCCTCGCTGCCCATCACTGTAATGCATCAGAGCACCGCCTTGAGAAAAATTTGGAAGAATCTTTAATTGGAATCATAAGGAATTCTACTCTATAAGAAGCAAGTCAACGTCTGTGAAAAAAATTTATATTATGAAATTTTTTCGATAATTTAACTGAGTTTAGATTGAACATATTTAAAAGTCACCTCTTTCTTTAAAAAAAAAATACCACTGCAGACCTGTGTAATTGAGGATAGGAAAATATCAATATAAAACAAAATTAAATATAAGCTTCATCTTAACAAACAAGTTAAAAAATACGGTTAACTTTAACCAAATGTAAAAACCTTTCATACACGAGGTTCTTCGGTTTTGTCCATGTGTAAGACTGTTTGATATAGTATTTAGATAATCTTCTAATATTAGAATTAGGAAGTAAGAAGGTGAGAACATTAATAAAACTATAACCAAGTTCACGCAGTGTAACAGTCATTTTTCATGTATCCAGTAATAAGTCATTTACTAACCTCATTTATAGTGTTTTGCAGCTGCTCAGTCCAGAGGGAGCTCCACGACTCTCCCCGGAGCTGCTGCACAAGACTTCTCCACTGAGACTTAATATGTCTAGATTCATTTTATTTTTGATATCATATTTTGTAATTGATACAAAATAATATTAATCAAATAAAAATAGAGAAACGGACATAGGCATAGTTTACACAAATTGATCCAATTTTGAGTTAATCTCAAAATTCTAATTTTTTTTAGAAAAGTAATGCATAATTTTAATTACAATCTTGATATAAAAATAATTCTAAATATCAAATCAATTTTTTTAAATATATGTTTGGACCATACACTAAGCTTTATTAAAATATTTATTTTAGAATTAGAGAGATAATTAAAAGCAGCCAATCCTGGGCTAAAGCTGCAGAACAACATATTGCTATCACACAGCTGAGTTGTAAAAAGAGATGAGCGGACTCGCAGGTAACCAGGATCGGCGGGTCTGTGTTAATTTTTTTTAAAGTCCGATTGTGGTCCGGAATCCAGTTCCCATATAAGTCTATGGGGACCAGAATCCAGCAAATATAAAGGGTAGTTTAAGGGATAGGGGGGTAGGAGTTTACTCACCAAGGCTCTGTGTCATGGCAGCAAGCTGTTTCCAGGTCGTGCATTCACTTCCGTAGCTAATAATTGAATATGCTATCACACAGCTGAGTTGTAAAAAGAGATAGCGGACTCGCAGATAACCAGGACCGGCGGGTCTGTGTTAATTTTTTTTAAAGTCCGATTGTGGTCCGGAATCCAGTTCCCATATAAGTACATGGGGACCAGAATCCAGCAAATATAAAGGGTAGTGGAAGGGATAGGGGGGTAGGAGTTTACTCACCGAGGCTCTGTGTCATGGCAGCAAGCTGTTTCCAGGTCGTACATTCACTTCCGTAGCTGATAATTGAATATGCACTGCTTTCTCCGCCCACCAGCAACTGTGATTGGTTGCAGAAAGACGCGCCTCAAGCCTGTGTGACAGCATGTCTTATGCTTCCACTCACAGGTGCATCTAGATCATCTAGTAAAAATAAATAAGTAAAGCTATTGGCATATTATGGTACCCTGCACAGATAAAGCATATGGCTACAAGCTGAAGCTCCCAGCCATGCATTTATTTTGGCTGTGTATCAAGATAAAAGAAACAACATGCGGATTTTTTTTTAACAATTTAAAGAAATAATTTAAAAACTGGAGTGTGGTCTGTTATACCTCATGGCTCTCCTGTTGCAAGGAATGAGGCAGTTTTCCATTCCTTGCCTGCCACGAGCCCTCCTGCTCAGCAGCACCAAAGGTCTGGCAGACTGCGCAGTGTGCAAGAGATACCTGCTCAGAGAGACAGCAGAAGGGTGACACCTAGTGGTTTTCTTGTTGCAAGGAGTGAAGCAGTCTCCTATTCCTTGCCTGCCGCGGGTCCTCCTGCTCAGCGGCCCCGAAGGTCTGAGAGGTTGCACAATGTGCAGAGGTTTGCTGCTCAGGGAAGAAATGAGACTCCCGTTATCTCTGTACATTGTGAGACCGAGGATCCCGCCTCTATATCCCAGAGGCAGGAGGGTGAGCACGTGCAATGCGTGGCGTGTCCTGATTCGCCCACTGACGTCACACGGCTTTATGACAAGGCTGCTGACGTGGTGAATCCTCACTGGCCGGGCTGGGACGTCGTGGACCCTGATTGGGTCAGGTCCGTCATCTCCGCCTCACGCCCGCCCTTGGGTGGAGCTACACTCCCTTAAAAGCTCCCCCTGCTATCATGGCAGTGCGCGACCATCCTTTATTGTTGGATGACTGGCAGCGTGCTGCTACGTCACTGTACAGTCATTTGTTGTCTTCTTGTGGTCTTTGCCCTTGCTGCTCCGGCAGTACCTGTTCTGCAGGCCGAGTTCCTGCCTTGCTGCTCCGGCAGTATTTCGTTTAACAGGCCATGTTCCTGTCCCAGGTGAGCTCCTCGAGTCTCCGCCGGACTCACCTGGTTCTTGAAGCACACGTGCATGGGCACCTCTGTGCTTCCCCCATGCAACAGGTACACCAAGCTGTGAGCCCCGTGCCATACAACCCTTACGGGTTAGGGCAGGCTGGTGTACGCAGATTGTCTATGACCTCAACAGACGATCGCTAGCAGCAACCCGCTCACTCTTCACCCACCATAGCAGCGGTTCCCTACACCGCACAGTGGATTTTGACCGGCGGAAGCTGTCCATGTACCATCTTGGCACGCTTCCCCGGGTCCTCCTCGTAACAGTGGTCCCCCCAATTTTCATACGCAGCCATCATAAAGCCTGACATCTGGGGCTTATATTCTCAGACTAGGGAAGCCTATGGTTATTAGGCCACCCCCGCAGCCTAAAAATAGCAACCTGTCGCTGCCCAAGATTGTTACATGCATGAGATGCGACAAGCTCGGTGCTTTATCCGGCTCTTCCTGGTTGCCCTGATATGGTGGCAATTGGGGTAATGAGGGGTTAGTAACGGCCCACAGCTGTCACTAAGACCTGGATTAGTAATGGCAATGTCTACAAGACATCCCCATCACTAATCTGTAAGTGAAAGTAAATAAACCACAAACCATGAAAAAAACCTTTTTTTGGAATAAAATACAAAAAAACACTTTCTTAACTACTTTATTAACCCCAAAACACCCCTGTAAGTCCAGCATAATCCACACAAGGTCCCACGACAATCCTAGGTCTGCTTCGTCTTGGTCACAGAGAGGGTTATAAGGCATGACTGTCTGCTGTGACTGCAGACAGAGACTGAGCCGCTCAATCAGCGGTGATGTCACTCAGGTGAGTTGCAGTCACAGCTGGATGTTTCCACAGTCCTCCACCTGTTACAGCTGGTAACCTAACCTCAGGAGACCTCAGTAAAGTCAGTGAACTCACCTGCATCTCCTGGCAGAAAATCATGTTTTTTTGCCAAAAAATGCAGATTTAGTGCTGAAATTTTCACACTATTAATGCACCCAAATTACACCTTTTGGCAGAAAACTGTATCAGTACCTTGGCAAAAATCACATAAAAAATATGCGTAATAAACAGGATTTTTTGCCAGGAGATGTAGATTGCATACAGGAATATGGTGTAAAAATGCCATCAACAATTTTGCATCTTTTAGCCCAAAAATGCAAAAAAAATATTTATTTTTTTTGTCTGCCAGGAGGTGCAAAGTTGGTGCTGAAATCTGGAGCAGAACATTTCAGCACCAAATGTGCATCTACTGGCAGAAGAATGCAGCAGAATCTGAAACAAAAACCGTGGCAAAAAGTGCATCAAAAACCTGTGGGTTTTTTTTTCCAGGAGGTGTAGATTGGGAGCAGGAATATGGTGTAAAAATGGCATCACCAAATTTGCATCTCTTGGCCCAAAAATGGAAAAAAAGGGTTTTTATAGCCAGGAGGTGCAAATTTGGTGCTGAAATATGGTGCAGAACATTTAAGCAGCAAATGTGCACCTCCTGGCAGAAAACCGTTGCAAAAAAACACGGCAAAAACTGCGGCAAAACAATGCGTCAAAAGTCTACATGTTTTGCCAGGAGTTGTAGATTGGGTGCAGGAATATGGTGTAAAAATGCCATCACCAAATTTGCATCTCTTGGCCAAAAAATGCAAAAAAAAATTCTTTCTGCCAGGTGGTGCAAATTTGATGCTGAAATCTGTGACAGACCATTTCAGCACCAAATATACACCTCCTGGCAGAAAACTGTGGCAATTCACCTAACTGATGTTACTGCTGCGACAAAAAACATTCCACAAAATGTGGCAAAACTGTGGCAAAAAATGCGCCAAATATGCGCAGTTATTGCCAGAGGTGTGGATTAGGTGCAGGAGTATGGTGTAAAAATGTCATCACCAAATTTGCATTCAAACCCGCAACAAAAAACAGCGGCAAAAACCATGGCAAAACCCACTTTTTTGCCATGAGGTTAGATTGGGTGCAGGGATATGGTATAAAAATATCATCACTAGTGATGAGCGAGTATGCTTGTTACTACTCGGTACTCGCACGAGTATCACTGTACTCGGGCTACTCGGCGGGTACCGAGTAATTTCACGATACTCGTGCTGTACTCGTGGTCTTCATCCCTGCATGTTGGCGCTCTTTTGAGAGCCAGCCCTCATGCAGGGATTGGCTGGCAGACCATTGCAATGCCACAGCCCTGTTAGTTGTGGAATTGCAGTGATTGGCCGGCCTGCACAGCGTGACCGAGCCTTTATACCGGCGGGCGCGCTGTGCTCTGTACACAGCCATCTCATATTCCCTGCTTTCCACGCCCACAGGCGCCTATGATTGGTTGCAGTGAGACACGCCCCCACGCTGAGTGACAGGTGTTACACTGCACCCAATCAAAGCTACAGGAAGCGACTAGAGGCTGTGATTTTTGCAAAAGGAGGATCTACAAAATATTAATGTCACTTTTATGTTGAGGTGCCCATACTTTTGTACCAGTCAAATTTTGATAAAATGCGGATTGCACATTTTCTATTAGTACAATAAACCTCATTTCAATCCAGAAATATTACTGAGTCCATCAATTATTAGATATATGAAACTGAAATAGCTGCTGCAAAAACCCAAATTGTTATAAAGAAAAAAGGTTAACATTAATAGGGGTGCCCAAACTTTATCATATGACTGTAACTACAGAGTCACCGCAATGCAGAGCAGTTCAGACTTGAATGTTTTCATAGTTTTTTAATTGTCAACTAATACTTTATATCAATTATGATTTTTGAATCTATTTTTGCTTTGTTTTCTTTTTTTTATTTATTTCACACACTGTGTCTCCTTAAAAGAGCAATTGAGCATTGCATTATACTTTGCAGAATCACACATCCAGAATATTTTTATTCCATACTTGGCTGGTTTACTACTCATATATTGAATGAACTTGTAATGTTCCCTATAGGCTACAAGCTGCTCATCCACTGTTACATTAGAACTTGGATTTTAGAACTTGGTACAATCATTGAAAAAAATATTCCAGATGTAACTGATAGGGGCTGATAAATCCATTTCCAATCTCTCAGGACAAGATTGCTTATCATCAAATCAAAGGTGTCTCCAAATTTCTTCATCTACTGACATTGTTGCTTTAAAGTGTGGATCAGTAAGTGGTTCCAGAAATAATTCTCCGATAGGAACAACATAAGATTTTGTACACCCTGCCAGAAGTGTTAGTCAAATATTAGCATACAATTTCTCTTTTGGGATATTTTTCCATGGTATTTTACCCCAGAAGCAATATGTCTTACTTCTAGGTTTGTACATAAAAGCACCTCGTCTGTAATATCTTAAGAAAAAAAGTACAGAAAGCATTTTTCAAGACACAGGCATGATCCATCCTTTTCCCCAGCAACCCTGACTACAATAACACAGCAACTTGAGACACAAACCCTGATGAGCACATGATAAATATTTTATGGGCCTTAAAGACCCGGGTTCCGTGAATATGGGGTTTCCCCCAAAAAGCATTGTTATATCAAAATACCTATCACATAAAATTACAACAATAACAACTGGATATTACCAACAACGACATACTTGAGGAATACCTAGAGTTTCAAAATTCTAACTAACATAATCTTGCAGAAAATAGCAAAAAGATATGCCGCCAGGCCCGTCATTCTAGGGATAATCATCTTGAATCAGAGCCTTAGTTCTCAAAACACATAGGCATAGTGAGTGTCTTTCTATTTTTTCACTATAGTATTTCAATAATTAATAAATAATGTTTTTACACTCCTTACATGGGGGTTGCTGGATGTTTATCTACCTTGACTTGATCCTTTATAGTGAGTAAAATAGAATAACTTATACAAAAGTTTACAGCTGGCTAAAATTATTAGTGGCATAAATGAAAGATATCACATATATAGAGCAGCCGGCACAGAGATGATTCCACAGTAAATGGACTTGTGCTCCTTATGAGCTTTGGTACAAAACAACCAAAGTAAAGTGTATCGTGTCTTTGATATCTCACTGTTGGGGATAATATACAGTATAATGCCCTATATTATTTTGGTACTATACTTTTATCTCTTTTGAATTAATCAACACCCCCGCTTCTACTTTAGAAAACGTAGCGCACAACCATAAACCACGAGTGTTAGTGACATTACCACTTCACATCCTTTCATCACCAGGGGAGTTTTAATATTAACATATATATTAATATATAGATTATATTACCATATATATTACAATATTAACATTTAGAAACTATGTTTTGTTTTTCCTCTTTTCAGTTGCCCAATCCTGGTTGCACCTTGTAGTCTGAAAGATTCAGAAATTTATTGTCTTTTTTTTACTTTCTGAGAAATCCTTTCTTTTACAGACGTAATGGAGCTGCTCATTACATTTATTAAAGACAATTTTCTTTATCTATTCTGCGATGACCAGAAATAAATGAGACACAAGAGAAAATTAATAACAGTCTCCATGGAATCACTTTACACAATATCCCAGCTTTGGATTGTGTATATATACTGTATACTCTTCATATGCTTTACACATTACATTATCTGTGTGTAATGATGGAGTCCGTGTCATCTACGCCTCATAATTAATCACACTGGTTAATTTCCTCCGGTCTGGCAGAATTTTCCTAATTGGACAGAAAAAAATATTTTGAATTTTTTTTCCAGAACATGAAAGTATCTAATGTAAGTAATGTCACCGGAAATGCATCTAAACAGTCTTATATGGTGTTTGGGGCTTTATGTCAAAAGATACATTTCACAATTGAGACTCCTATCCTGTGAAGGATATTTTTTTGGTTGTTGACCCTTTCCATTCCCTTTGGTTTTGCAAGACACATTAGACATTTTATTGTTTACAACTGGAGCTGATATAAAATCTAATGTTAAAATTGTGAATAATGTGCCATATTTTGTTCAATTAATACTAACCTTGAAAGGAATTCTGAAATTCCTTCATGTACAGTGATGCCTAATATGTGTGCAAGGTCTAAAATAGGGCTCAACAATATCATGGAGAACAAATAATAATAAATTGGATAATATTTTTTTTCTATAGCTCCGACATATTTTGCAGCATTTCATAATTACTTGGGGACAAGTAAAGACAATGTCAAGTACCGCATGGTTCAGCAGTTACAGGCGGAGCGAGGAAAAAGGAGCAAACTACAATCTATAAGAAATATATGAGGGAGACAAAATAGGTAACAAGTGCTTTCATGAACAGTCCCACCATCTATATCATAATTAAGTCCTTTATTAATTGCAGTTCTACAAATGTTGACTATCTTCCTAGCTGTAATACATGCAGAGTCCAATACATCGGTAGTACCGTACGCAAATAAAAGTCATGTATATCAGAACAAATCAGGGATTCAATTTATAACCGAGACTTACCTAAAATATCATTGTCTGTCTTGTCATATCATACGTATTATATTTTTAAAAAAAATGTAACATGCACTAATAAAGATTTTGGAATTTTAAGAAGAGACTGCTTCACATTTGTCTTGCTGGACTCTCTCTCTTTTCTGCTTGGAAATATTGGTTGGAAACTGGTCCTTGAATCTGTCCGAGCATCACTGAACACTTAGTATGGACACAAATCCACTGGTTGTGGTGAGCTAAAAATCAAAAACTTTTTTCCTTGTGTTTACATATGAAGTCATGGCCAAAAGTGTTGTCACCCTTAAAATTGTTGCAGAAAATGATGTTTTTATCCCAAAAATGATTGCAATTACACTATTACACTATTACATTATGCACATGTTTATTTCCTTTGTGTGTATTGCAACAACACAAAAAAAGTGAGGAAAAACAGGCAAATTGGACATAATTTCACACAAAACGTCAAAATGGGCTGGACAAAATTGTCACCCTCAACCTAATATTTGGTTGTGCATTCTTTGTCATAAATAACTGCAATCGATTGTTTCCTGTATCCATCCAGAAGCTTCTTACTCCTTTCACCTGAATTCTGGACTCTTCTTTTATACTGCTCCAGGTCTATCATATTTGAAGGCGTCTTCTCCCAACCAACAGCAATTTTAAGATCTCTCTACAGTTGTCAATTGGATTTAAACCTGGACTCATTGCTACCTCTTTACAACGTTACATTTATTTCTGGGGGCTTCTTGAAATATGTATGGGGTCATTGTCCTGCTGCAAGACTCATAACCTAGGACACAAACTTAGTTTTCTAACTTTGGTCACTACATTGCCCCCAAAATCGTATGGTAATCTTCAGATTTCAGGATGCCTTGTACAAAGTGAAGGCCGCCAGTGCCAGAAGCAACAAAACAACCCCAAAACATCTTTGAACCTCCACCATATTTTACTGTAGGTGATGGGTTCTTTTCTATGAAGGCCTTTTATTGTTTTTTGTAAACAGTAGAATGATGTACTTTACCAAAAAGCTTTATCTTGGTCCCATCTGTTCATTTCATTCAGATGTGGATGGACAGTTTGATCTGACACTGATGCACCCTGAGCTTACAAGACAGCTTGAATTTCTTTGGAACTTGATTGAGGATTATTTACCATCTGAACTATCCTGCAATGCAACCGTTCATTAATTTCTCTTTACAGTCCACATCCAGGCATATTACCTTAAATGCCATGGGTTGAAAACTTCTTGATTAAAATGAGCACTGTGAATAAATTTTAATCGATTTTGAGATGAGCTTGGTAACCTTGAGATTGCTAATACTCTTCAAAAATATTATTTCTTACGAGGGGCGTTCATTAAAGATTTCCAATGACCAACTTCTATTTATCACAGGATGCTGAAACTCCACATTTGTAATTCCAGGGCAACATCTTTCTGCTATTGATGAACACACCATTCAACAATTGGATGCTTCCATTTTTGAAAATCACAGAGAAACCATTCGTCACCTGGCCCAAAATGTCAAAATTATGGTGGGATAAATGGAAAAAAATCATCCACGACCATCTTCACATGCATGAAGTATCTGCTCGTTCATTTCCACAGCTGCTCACACCTCTCCAGGTGATGACTGCTCTTCATTCCATTGGCTCCATTATCATAGCTTACACCACTTCAGTACCTGTAAAAAAAAGACTGTTATCAGTGCAGAGTTGCAAATGGACATGTAACGTAAAGAGACATTTATCATTACACGTGAAATTTCAGCGTCCTGCGATAAACAGAAGTGAGTCAATGGGAAATCTGTAATGAACGTCCTTTAAAAGTCCTCAGATGGTTCTCTTCTCTTCTTTCTGTACTTCATACTAAGGCCCAGTGCCATCGCTGTGTAGTTTTGACATGTATTTTCAGAAATCTGCATGTTCATTTTGAAGCCAGAAAAATCTTGTGAGAATTCAGAAGTGCTGTGCCTACATTGCTTATTTATCCCTGGCATATTTGGTGCAGATTTGGGGCAGAAAAAAAGGAAATTTGCACCAAATACGCAAGGGAAATATACTCAACGTCGGCACAGCACTGCTGAATTTCATAGACTTTGCTGGCTTCACAATAGACATGCAGATTTTGCTGCAGATTTCTGAAAATCTGCATCAAAATCCACGTCAAAATACGTAGCGTGGGCACAGGGCCTTAAAGTGGCAAATTAAAATTTGCTATTTCCAATACCAGCCAAAGCTGGGAGATTTGTGATATCTCATGTATATTCTTGATTTTATTTTCCAGACTGAATTTGAATTCGGAATCTTGTCAATTCTCTAATGTTTTTGAAGCATTTATTGACCAATAGAAAGCAATGAGAAAGTGACAAAAATTCTGTGAAAATGCAATGAAAATCCCACAAAACGGGTGTTTAAAATAAAGTGTTTTTACTGTTAAAAGAACAGGATTTCACTTCTGCGTATGCACAGAGCCTTAAAGTGATTATTCAAGGATAGATAGTGTTGAAGTAAAACAAACAAAACTTTTTGCATGGAGATAGGTTTTCATGTTTTGCTTAAGATGTATTTTGCATGATACAAGTGAATGAGAACCCAGAGAACAAGTACAGTGCCTTGTGAAAGTATTCGCCGCCCTTTAATTTTTCAGCCTTTTCCCACATTTCAGGCTTCAAACATAAAGATAAAAATGTTAATGTTCTGGTGAAGAATCAACAACAAGTGACACAATTGTGAAGAGGAAGGAAATTTATTGCTTGTTTTAAACTTTTTTAAAAAATAAATAACTGAAAATTGGTGCGTGCAATATTATTCATCCCCTGTAAGTTAAAACTTTGCAGCTCCCCCGTTTGCTGCAATTACAGCACAAGTGGCTTGGGTATGTGTCTATAAGTTTTGCACATGGAGAGGCTGAAATTCTCGCCCATTATTCCTTTGTAAACAGCTGGAGCTGAGTGAGGTTGGATGGAGAGCTTTTGTGAACAGCAGTTTTCAGCTCTTTCCACAGATTCTCGATTGGGTTCACGTCTGGACTGTGACTTGGCCATTCTAATACCTGGATACATTTATTTGTGAACCATTCCATCGAAGATTTTGCTTTAAGTTTGGGATCATTGTCTTGTTGGAAGACAAATCTCCGTCCCTGTCTCAGGTCTTTTGCAGACTCCAACAAGTTTTCTTCAAGAATGGTCCTGTATTTGGCTCCATCCATCTTCCCATCAATTTTAACCATCTTCCCTGTCCCTGATGAAGCAAAGCAGGCCCAAACCATTAATCTGCCACCACCATGTTTTACAGTGTGGATGGTGTGTTCCAGGTGATGAGCTGTGTTGCTTTTAAACCAAAAATATCATTTGTCATTGTGCCCAATTAGTTTGATTTTTGTTTCATCTGACCAGAGCACCTTCTTTTATCCTCAAAAGCTACCTCAATTACTATAATAAAAACCCCTTTATTTAATCTTATTAAAAAATTTTAACCATCCTACACTGTGGATAATGACAAAGAATCCCAGGACCATGAGACAGCCATAATAGATTATTCCTGTCAAGAGAAATTTTTCTACACCTTCAGAGTATCAATTTGATATTATTATTAAAGGGGCAGATTCTAGATGACTCTCAATCTTTCTAACTCCTACCTACCAATGGAGATATAATTTACATAACATGCACCCTAAAGGTAAAGTAGTGCCCCATTCCTCAGTGGATTTCCCTCATATGATATCCCTTACAGGGTCATGTCATTTGATATCAGAGGAAACCAAAAAAGATTCCCTTATCTGAGATCTATTCGGAGCAAATGTCTTTCAGTAATAGTCTCTCTCTCTTATGGTAATACCCAAGCTCTCCATAGTCTTTAACCAAGAAAGAAGTAACAAAGCCTCGATGCATTTTCCCCTATTTATTGGTTGGGGTTCATCAGGAGATGAGATTAAATTACAGCAGAATTGCCAAAAGCTGTCAGAAAGCTGCATATATTGCAGCACACGCCTCTCCGTATCGATGCATATGATAGACCTTCTTCCACATGTTTGGTGTCTATCAGGTGGCTTGTGGCAAACTTAAACAACACTTTTTATGGATATTTTTGAGAAATGGCTTTCTCCTTGCCACTCTTGCATCTAGGCCAGATTTGTGCAGTATACGACTGATTGTTGTCCTATGGACAGACTCTCCCACCTCAGCTGTAGATCTCTGCAGATCATCCAGAGTTATCATGGGCCTCTTGGCTGCATCTCTGATCAGTCTTCTCCTTGTTTGAGATGAAAGTTTGGATGGATGGCCGGGTCTTGGTAGATTTGCAGTGGTATGATTCTCCTTCCATTTCAATATGATCGCTTGCACAGTGCTCCTTGGGATGTTTAAAGTTTTGGAAATCTTTTTGTAACCAAATAAGGCTTTAAACTTCTCCACAACAAACAGTATCACGGACCTGCCTGTTGTGTTCCTTGGTCTTCATGATGCTCTCTTTGCTTTACACAGAACACTGAGACTATCACAGAGCAGGTGCATTTATACGGAGACTTGATTACACACAGGGGCTTATATTTATCATCATCAGTCATTTAGGACAACATTGGATCATTCACAGATCCTCAATGAACTTATGGAGTGAGTTTGCTGCACTGAAAGTAAAGGGGATGAATAATATTGCACACCCCACTTTTCAGTTATTTAATTTTTAAACAACTTTTAAATAAGCACTAAATTTGGTTCAAATTCACAATTGTGTCTCACATGTTGTTGTTTCTTCACCATAAAATTTAAATTTTTATGTTTGAAGCCTGAAATGTGTGAAAAGGTTGAAAAATTGAAAGGGGCCAAAAACTTTTGCAAGTCACTGTAAAACTGGTTTATGCTTTTTTTTCCGATGGAATAGTTATTTTTTTTTTTTTTACTTTATTCTACATAGTTGGAAGTAAGAGGAACACAGGTCACTCAATAATAGTATGTAAGACATTTGTTTGATAGAAAATCTAGACATTTCAATCGTAATTAATTTAAAAATTATATAAAATACATAATCATTTATAACGTCATTTGAACTTCAAAAGAGACATAGTTTCTAAAGGTTGGATAAGAAAGATTTAATAAAGCAGTAGCCTGATACAGTCTGTAAAAAGAAAGCGTTTACCCACATTGGAGACTAAATTAAATTCACTAGTGAATTGTGCTTTTCTCTAGATGCCGGAGAAGAATCTAACAGCAGTGAAGGATTTTTTTCTCTTAGGCTTTCAAGGCAGCAAGAATCTGAGAATAATTTTGTTCTTTTTGCTCCTTGTGGTTTACAATGTGACAATATGTGGGAACCTCCTGATCATCGCCCTGGTGTCCACCACCAAGAACCTCCACACTCCGATGTACTTCTTCATCTCACAACTGTCCATCACTGACATCTTGTTGCCCACAAATATTGTCCCCAACTTGCTCCATGTCCTACTGAATAATGGAGCGACCATAACATTTATCGGCTGTATGGCCCAGTTGTTTTTCTTCTGTATTGCTGAAGGTTCTGAATCTCTTCTTCTCACAGCGATGTCCTATGACCGATATGTGGCCGTCTGTAATCCCCTCCATTATGTCTCTATCATGACAGGCACATTGTGTGTGAAGTTGGTGATCATGTTCTCATTACTCAGTTTTTCTAATTCATTAATTTACATCATAGTAATATCCGGGCTAAAATTCTGTGGTCTGAACATCATTGACCATCTGTTCTGTGATCTTGTTCCCTTACAGGACATTGCCTGTTCTGATACATTTCCTATAAAAGTGCAGATATATTTATTAAGCATACCACTTGTGGGTATTCCTAACCTAATTATTATTATTTCTTATGGTAAGATTGTCCGCGCCATCTTAAAAATTCAATCTAATGTCAGTAGACAGAAAGCCTTCTCCACCTGCAGCTCCCACCTCACTGTGGTCTTGGTATTTTACATGAGCCTATTCAGTGTGTATATTTTTCCAAAAAGTGGACAAACATCCAACATTAATAAATTCCTATCACTATTATATACTGTATTTACTCCATTGATAAATCCCATAATATACAGTTTTAGAAACAGAGACATTAAGAAAGCCGTGCAAGAAATAATTCCAAAATATCAGTAACCGATTTTACTTGTTCATAAACTAAGATGAAAACAGAATGAGAATAATTATTTTAGCTAAAATCTGATTATATATAAAATCCAGCTACCTAGATACAAGGATTTATGTGGAGATTAGTGATGAGTGAGCACTACCATGCTCAGGTGCTCCGTTCGCAAAAAGAATAGCTTGGATGCTCAGACGGATGTGAGTTGAATCTTGAGCAGAGATGAGCGAACCTCTCAAGGTTCGGTTCACAGAGCCCAATCAAACAAGTGGTTCGTTCATCAAACCTTTATTGAACCAAACTGAAAACTTTTAGCGAACGTTTCCAAATCCCACTGCATTCAATGAAAGGAAAAAATGTAAGGCAGAGAAAACACCTTTGAGGGGGGGCAAAAAGCTTACAAAACAGCAAAAATACATTTTATAGTGCAGCACCACTTTTTTAGCATAGCCATTAGCTTCCTAGACTATTGACATAAGAAATATAGAGGTGGGTGATGGCCAGGTGAAGGCCTCTTGCTCACAGAATCCTGGCAGTACACTATCACCTAGTCTGAACAGTCTGAGATTGGGGTGGCAAAGTCACTTGACATCCACAACTTGTTTATCTTTATGAATGTTAGGCGGTCTATGCTTTCAGGGGACAGCTGGATGCGCTTATTTGTCAATACACTACCAACAGCGCTGAAGACATGTGCAGAGATAATGCTGGCTGCCAGAAAGGCCAAAACGTCCAAGGCATGACTAGCAAGCTCAGGCCACTTTTCCATTTTTGAAGACTAAAATGCAAAAAAGTCCAAGACCTCCCCTTTGACATCGATGTTGAGCTCTAGATTCTCTTGCGCCATACTCTTTAGTCATTCACTTTGTGTCAGACTTCTACTCTGTTCTGCTGGAGCATGCAATGATGTAAAAAATGTGTGCCGCAAATCACAGAAATTGCTTCTGGCACTTGAACTGCTGCTGCTTCTAATGTTTCTGCATTGATGACGCAATGTCCCCGTGGTTGGAGTTCTTGAACTGCCATGCATGCTGTGTGCCTCACTGCTGTCTTATGAAAAAGTACTGTTAAGATGGTCTACAAGCTTTTTTCAATACTCCAGTATGCGCATATTCCTTTCCAGGGGTGGAAGCATGTTGATAAATTAACTCTTGTACTGTGGATCTAACAGAGTGGCAACCCAGTAGTCTGGACTGTATCTAATACTAACGGTATGTTACAAATAGTAAAGCAAGAAGGTACTCATGTGTTGGACATGTTGTGTTGGTGATGGGGTTAACACTCAAGTTTGCCTCATCCATCCGCTCCTACCAACCATGGACAAAAGAGATGGGATCAATATCTTCTTCACCTCCAGAGTTTTCTCTGCCATCAATGTTTGGGCTCCATTTGTTCCTTGGCTTTTGCACCTTCACTACCACTTTGTCTGTTACCATGAGGCCACCTCGATTCATGGACTCTACCCTCCCGTGACACTCACATGTGCAACAACTGTCTGG
Source organism: Anomaloglossus baeobatrachus (assembly GCF_048569485.1). Taxonomy (NCBI): domain Eukaryota; kingdom Metazoa; phylum Chordata; class Amphibia; order Anura; family Aromobatidae; genus Anomaloglossus; species Anomaloglossus baeobatrachus. The sequence continues at coordinate 693,376,441 of NC_134356.1, read as the reverse complement.
ATCTTACAGGAAATGATATCCCTTCCCCATCTTCCTCTGCTTCCTCCTCCTCTGTGACCCCCACCTCCTCCTGCAGACTATTCAAAGTGTACTCCAACATGTAGATGAGTGATATAGTGATGATGATGTCATCATCAGAGTTAACAATCTTTTTAGCCATTTCAAATGCTGCTCAGGTGGGTACAGAGGTTTTTCATCTGTGCCCACTCTAAAATTGTAATTTGCTCCACATCCATACTGCTTTGTCCAAGGTTATGCAGGGTGCGAACGGCAGAAGACTGACCAAGCCTTCTGCGGCAGTGCATCCAGCGCGAAATAGTGGGCTAGAAATTTCTGTACAACCAGGTTCAGGAAATGAACAATGCAAGGCACATGTGAGATGTTGCCCAGGCATAGAGCCACTAACTGGTTAGCACCATTGTCGCACGCAGCCTTTCCTTAGCTCCAGGTTCAGTGGAGTCAGCCATTGATCAAACTCGGCACAGATAGCGGACCCCAACTCTGCAGATGTGTGACTGCGTTCTCTGATGCAAATAAATTTCAGCACTGGCTGGTTGCATTGAGCACTGGCTGAGCTCTATGAAGTTGGGGGATTCTCTCTGCACTCTTGGAACATGTGGTACATGAAAGGAGAGGTTGAGGGTGCAGGTGGAGGCCCTAGAGAAGTTGAAGAATTATAAGAAGCATTAGATCCAGAAGCCTTTTTGATTTTTAACACTTGGGTAGAAGCCCCTTCTCCACCTGCCTCTGCAGCCACCAGAGTAACCCAGTGCCCAGTCAGCGAGATGTAATGCCCCTGCCCATGCTTTCTCATCCCGGTGTCAGTGGTCAAATGCACCCTGGGAGAGACAGAGATTTTCTAGGAAAAGGTAATCAGGGCTGTGACATGATGGTGTAGCGCAGGCACAGCTTTATTAGAGAAGTAGTGGCAACTGGTACTGGAGGACTGCAATAGCCATCAGGTTTCATAAACCCTCTGCATTAGCGAGGCAGAAAGGCAGCATATCCATGGCCAACAGTTTTGATATGGTGAAGTTTAAGCAATTTTCTTTTGCCATGTGTGGGAGGAAATGGTGTTTTATTGAACCAAAACTGCAGGACTGAGGGCTGGCTCTTGTGTTACGAGAGGGCAGAGTAAGGTATGAGGGTAGCCTGGGCTATAGGTCGTTTGTTCAGATGTAATAAGATTGTCTGTCTGTGTGTTTGCAAATAATCCATGCATAGATGTCATTGCATATATATCTGTGCCTATATAACAATAACAATAGTTTTGATTTATAACATAGTTTATAGTTCCAAGTTATATTGTCAAGGACAAGAATTGAGTATACAAAAATACTTAATTCAGCCATTTCATAGACTCAGGTATATAGTTTAGCAGATGTGAACTAATACACATATTTGTGAATGCTTTTGTGTCTTACTAACATGTATATATGTATATTACATATTCAGAGTATTTTCCTTAGACACAGTATATATATATATATATATATATATATATATATATATATATATCAGCACATGTAATTATAAAGATGGCTGCCGTATCCTGTCTACACCCAAAGGAGATGATATACAAAAGAAATTCCTGGAGCCTAGACTGACCAATCAGGAAGAGAATATGCAGATCTATATGTTTTGAAGCTCAGACCCACGATATTTGATTGGATTGTATTTTGTCCACACCCTTCACTTCTCAAGAGTTGTGAAAAGTTTCAAATAATAAAGACCACTTGGTCAGTGCCAGTCATGGAGATAGCTATAACTGACTTGCTGTCCGTTATTATTTAATCTCACGTGCACACATGACATTTTAATTTAAAACAGCAGTCAGATCCCGAGAGATCCTTTGAGTCTCATCATCATCATCGTCATTTTAACCCTGACAGTTGGCGCACCAAGCGTGGAGCCACCGAAAAGAGTGAGTCAGAGCTTCCACTTTCCGGACATCTGGGGGCTGCTCCACAAATATCCAGGTGTTGCTCGATATCGAGGACTTGATCACCCTCCGTTCCGCGGTAAGCATCATATACATTGCGTGTGCTGTTTTACCTGTGGTTCGAGAGACACCTAGCGAAAGGGGGTGGTCACTAGTCCGGAGAATGGCAGTGCACCAGAGACCTAACGGTGTGACTGTCACTCGCCGGTGACCTAGAGAAGGATCCAGCCCCCATAGGAGCTAGGCGTAGGTTTTAAAGGATCTAACTATCTGTATTTATGAGTTGTAAACGGGGTAGAAGCTTGTAAATTCCTCTGACTTAGTTCTCAAAAAGTTAAATTGTTTGCTGCTGGACACAGAGCGGAAGTGCAATTACGCAGCTGTGCCTGCAGTCTCTTACACAAAGGAAGCAAGGGGTGTTAGTGAATTACCCATCGCTGTTTGGAGCGAAGAGGCAGACAGCGGGGGTCTCGTAGAGCCCAGGGACATCCCTAACAGTCTTTCTATTGAGAACAAAGAATGCGAGAAGGGGGGGTCAGTCCCCCACTGGCTGCTTGAGACAGAGACAGAGCGGAGTTTGAATTACGCAGCCTACGTCCCTGTAGTTTTTTTTACTGAGAGCAAAGGAAGCAGCATTAAGGGGGGTCAGTGTGTGTTAGCAATCCCCCACTGCCGTGGTCCTTGCATTGAAATGGAGAAAGGAGGGGTCATATACCCATAGTTGCTCGGAGTGAGGAGGAATGGGGGCCACTTACCCACGCAGCTGCGAGGAGGGAGACAGAGGGGGCTACTCTGTTTGCAGACATGACAGTCTATTTTGGAGTCTAGAAAAGAAACTAACTGGTTTATGCTCTTCAGTAGTTTGTAATTGTTGGTTTGCTTTTTGGAACAGAGAGATAAGGGAACCGGCATTTCCCCCAGTGTAGTATCACATCTATTGCCGTGTAAAAAGCCGGGAATAGGAACACGTGGAAAGCGATATTAGTATCCACGTGTTGGACGCTGAAAAAGTGCATCCTCTTTATATGGTAAAAAGAGGGGGAGGGGTTCAAGTGGAAGATAAGTGTTTTGAATCAGCGTATTCCCCTGAGTATAAACTCATGCACTGCTATGTAAGATGCCAGAGGAAATAGGGACGTGTGAGGAACGGTATTGTATTCACACGTTGGACGCCTAAGTGTGTCCTTATTACATAGCAGGGGACGAAGGAAAAGTGTTCAGTTGGATTTGGCCAATCCAATCAGAACACTATACACTCTCTGTTCAGAAAAAGAAATGTGTTTTTTAGTAGGAGCTGAGAATTGCAAGAGGTTGTATAAATTGGTGGGTTATGATGGACATGGGTAGTGCAAAGAATCTATGATGAGATTGTGAAGTTATCACTCCTTAGTTTAGTTTCAAAGACTCTCGCCTAACAGGATCTTTTTTTTTCCCAAGGAAAGATGGGGAAAATATGAGCAGCACGCCCCCTCCCTTCCCGAGCTGGAATACACACTGCCTTCGTATTTGTAAAGGGGGGCTAGACAGCTCTCAGGACGAAAAAAAAAAAATGGGAAAATATATAAAAGATTGTAAAAAGTTGTGTAAAATCGTTGGACTACCACTAGATGGCAGGCTGCAACCCATGTACTGAAGCTCAGATTAATCTCCAGTGAGGGTATACTGGAGGACAAAGACCCTATTCACTGTGTGTTGCTGTTTGTAGAATCACTAAATGTTTTTCTCTAGCTGTACCTCATTGTTCTCCTTTAGAAGTCATTCATATCTGGTACTAATCAAATCTCTCCTTTGTATGCTGGAATGCAAATTGGTTTACAGGCACTAAAAGTAACACCCCTGGTTTACTACATAGTTCCAGCCACTCCCAGTACACCCAGGGAGTCACAACATGGATGCTACACCCGGAAGTCAGGTGCCTGGAACTTCCTGTGGCAGCCGTCTTGCTACACCCACTGATGGCAGTACACCTCATAAGCCACACCCCTCTCAATGGCTCTTTGTTCAAAGCTCTCCACCCATCCCCGGTGAGAGGTGTTCTCTGGTATATATGACTAACACATTTGAATAAGTATACAATAGTATATTTGTTTACTCAGTTATCCCATAAATGCAAGTCAAAGATAAGTAAGTGAAATTTTTACAGAATTGATGAATAGAAAGATATCTGTTCACATAAAATCAATTGGTATTTTAGAAGTCCTGCAGCATTATATCATAAAATAGACTAGAGGAAGGTAAATATATATATATCTTTGTACTGTGTTAGCTAATTTAAAACAAAAATTGTAAACGATTTACCCTCACTGATGTCAAAATGTATCAAATCCATTTGTACAAAGAAATAAGGAAAAATGTTTAAAGCATACAATCTAGATGTGGGGAATGAATGTGTTCACTGCTACGTCTTTGTTATAACAAAGGATGAGGTTTTTTTTTCTTTTCTCTGCTTTCTATTTAGAGATAAGAATGGAATGTGTCTTTCCCCAATAGTGGTGTAAGTTTGGTTTAACCCTTAGAGTTTAGGATTTCACATTTCTAGTTTCCTATTTATACCTGAATGTTTAAATTACTTTTGTAGGGTAAATTAGATTTCATGAGATATGCAAATTAGTTTTTGTTGTTTTGTTTTTTAATGGCGATTTATTTGAACAATATATTTTTATTTTCTGACCCTATCCCTTTTTGTTTGTACGATTCTTTTTAAACAATTTATATTTCTTTTTGCAGGTTAGCCACCTAGTCACAGCTGTTAGCTAACCATGTTTCAGTTATTTTTTACTGTCAAAGGTTTTCCTTTCTTTATGGATACTCTGTTGTTTATTGTAAGGTTTTAAAGTTCCCCAGCAATGTATATTGTTGTAAGATATACGTTATCTTCAGTGTTTGTGCAATTTTAGTTTTTAGTATGTAGCTAATTTATTACCTGCTGTCTTGTTTTTTTTTCCTTTTAGGGAATACCAGCATAAAAAACTCTGAATTTTGCCACATTGGTAAATAAACAATTAAACAAGGGGGGAATGTATTAATTATATTCTCCAACAGTAGAGGGCGCAGCAGGCATATTAGATAGGTTTTGAAGCTGACCCTTCCCCCGCAAGTTGTTTACTAGATTATTATGAGGTATATCTGTTAACTGAAAAGGAAAGTCTTGTCTTATATGTTTATTTGTTTATTTATTTAGTTTTTTTAGTCATGTGAAGTATAGATAACCACTAACTGTATTATGGTCAGAGTTAATGTTATAAGAATGATCTAATGTATATTTTTTAGATTTTGTTTTTATAGATGGAACAAAATGTTGGTCGATTCTACACTGGATATGCTGCGATTTGCACAACATGAGGTAGTCTAAATTCGACCACTCCCTCCAATGCTATGGGTACAGGAGGCAGTGCATTAAATGCCTCTATAGATGGGTAGAACAGGAGTGGGTAAGAGTCTTTAGAGGTGTATGTAGGTTGTAGATTTTTTCCTGTTGTCAAATAAGCTAGGTACGCCAGAAAGAAAGTCTAGATCTGAGCTGATGGAATCGGATGGAGATCCCCGCACAGGTGCAGCTGACCAAGAAGCAGTGAACGGGCCTAGAGTTGAGGAGTCCTTTACAATGCATAAAGACCATGCCTCGGTGACACCGGTCACGTCAGTGACTTCTGTCACTCCTTGTGTTCTTAAATCCCTACAGGAACAAGCAAAACAACAAGGAATGGAGTGTGACATGCAGGGAGCCAGCTGACTGAGGAAGGTCTGTGGACAAAGAGTGGTAAGCTTTCTCTGCCATGAGAGCTCTTCTTAATGATGGCCCAGGTCACATCTGTGAAAGACAATTGTCAGTGTGTGCTTTGGTGACGCCAGGGTTCAGTACCCAGGTGGGCAGATTCAAACAGTCTTGTAAGACCGAAGTAAGAAACAAGAACTGTAAAAAATCCGTAGAAGCACCCTGCACTTGCTCTACCCATTTTTAGAGACTGCAGACTGATTCTAGATGTATATCATGAGCACGTTGTATGCAAGTTTGTGCGTGTTGTGTAAAATTCTCTCCAGGTTTGGTCAGAGGCATTCCAGTGCAGAAAACGACATTATTGTTGAGAAGCCCATGAAGGTGGTATGTAAAAAAAAAAAAATGTGTTTACAAAACGTGTATATTTTATAGAAAAGTGGAAATTAGTAAATCGTTTATAAAATGTATATGTTTTGTTTTCTTTTCGTAATAAACAGGTCTTTATGTAAGATGTTTTTTGGTTTAACACAGGCATGTACAATTGTTATATAATTGACTGAATAGTGTGATAAACAGGTGTATTTTCCAATTCCAGATCTTAAATCATAGCTATTAGCATATGGTCTCCAGTCAGGAGACTGATTGATCCTAAACGACAAGCGAGAAAGAGCCATGAGTCAACACTAGAGGAGCCGATCCAACCGCAAAAAAATCTATGAATCCACACCTCGCATTGCAGAAGGGTTGATCAACCAGAGCTGCACTGAGCGTTCTGCTCATACTTATCCTTTTCAGAAAACCCTGTACAGTCTCAGACCAGCATTGCCAGAACAGTTAGAAGAGAGGACTTAGACAACCTTGAGACATGGGAAAGTCCAACTACAAAGGGTGAGGACTCGCCTAGGAGTCCTTGGTCTCAAACCGGTGAAGAAAACCCCTTTCGCCTTTCCGCCCATGTTTCAACGTTCAGTTAGGCAGGTTTTTCAACAGATCTTTCTACCTCTCTTCCTAAGGGACCACAGTACCCTTAGAATTCAGAAATGGCAGAAATAAGTCTTTAGGGGGGAATGTTGAGGACAAGAATTGAGTATACAAAAATACTTAATTTAGCCATTTCATAGACTCAGGTATATAGTTTAGCAGATGTGAACTAACACACACATATTTGTGAATGCTTTTGTTTCTTACTAACATGTATATATGTATATTACATATTCAGTGTATTTGCCTTAGACACAGTATATATATATATCAGCACATGTAATTTTAAAGATGGCTGCCGTATCCTGTCTACACCCAAAGGAGATGATATACAAAAGAAATTCCTGGAGCCTAGACTGACCAATCAGGAAGAGACTATGCAGATCTATATGTCTTGAAGCTCCGACCCACGATATTTGATTGGACTGTATTTTGTCCACACCCTTCACTTCTCAAGAGTTGTGGAAAGTTTCAAATAATAAAGACCACTTGGTCAGTGCCAGTCACGGAGATAGCTATAACTGACTTGCTATCTGTTATTATTTAATCTCACGTGCACACATGACATTTTAATTTGAAACAGCAGTCAGATCCCGAGAGATCCTATGAGTCTCATCATCATCATCATTTTAACCCTGACAATATGTTCAAGGGTTATTTAAAGATAATGAAGCTAATGAACAAATGTACAAACAATGAACAGGGAAGGTATTCACAATGATGAGTAAAAGTCTTATCAGTGGTTTCACACATTGAAGGAATGTGTTATCTGTGGGATGAAATGTGTGTTTCTATGTTCCTAGGAACCTTTCCAAACCTCCCTATACGGCTTTGATGTATAGGAAAAAACAGATTTTGATACTTTATACATGACTGAAGGTTTAAATGTTATACTAATATCTGAACTATTCATTACACGGGTCAGTCGCCTATGCTGCCTCAAAGAGTGAGCACAGTCTCTGTGGTCATTGTTTCTGAGTCATTTATTATATCTGCGCAGATAGCTAATTTGGCCCCGTGCCTCTGGACCTGCCCTGAACAAAGACTTCATTAGCAATCTTACCTAATATTTCTCCCTTCACAGTTGGCGCCTCAACGTGGAGCCCCTCAAAGGAAGCACTGCCAACCTGGAGAGTCCGATGGTTTGGACGTCATGGACTGAGACTTCACTCCACTCCAATTAGGCTGATCACCTCAGACCCTGGTAAGTGTTACATACTGTGTATTCACTGCTGTTGTGGTTGGTCTTGGAGAGGAGAGGGTGATGGGCTGTGTGTCCTTATATGTGTTAAAGGTACCTGATTGTGACTCCGGGGTGGTGCCCGCTTGGGCTCAGTAGCACAATCCCAACTCTGAGGTATGGATCGAGAGTGTCACACGGGATCCAGAGGATGGTTGTTAGGGCAGGAAAGATGGTGGTGGCCGGATATAGCTAGTTAGACTAACCCGGTCTATAATTAAAGACGCGGGGGGTTCCCGTGACCAAAGATAGATAGCTAGGACATTTAAATTTGGTACAGTTGACCAAGTCTGGAGGCCGGAACTTATTTGTATGTGCACATACATTTTTGTACCCCTCCTCCGTGACACGGGACCCTTATAACTATATAGCTGAGAAGTTGCCAGCTAGTATAGAGGTGTGGCCTTAAGTGCCAGACAGACTATAACGCACACCGCATAGTCATAAATTAGTGTAATCCGAACACCACCAAGATAGCAAAAATGTTCAGACGGAGGAGACGGAAAGCTGAAAAGCCTGAAGGTTACAAGAGATTGTTGGTTGATGCAGAGTTGTTTGGCAAAGTAGTGCAGATATTGCTATAGAAGGATACATTGAGGTCGAAGATGAAGATGGGCAAGGGTATGTTGTATTTTACTATATGTTACCCAAGTCTGAGGATGGATTTGGGGGCACTCTGGAAGGTTGTTTTGTTGCTACTTCGCAGCCTGATCCTGGACAAGCCCTAGAGCTACTCACAGATGTTGCGGTCCCACCCACTGGCCAGAATCCCTTAACTCTTTCTGTGCTGCCCACACCGGCCTTAGTTTCCTCTTTCCCAGTACCCACCTCACAGTTAGTAGAGCCACCCCCCACAACTCTCACATTGACCCCGCCCACTCCTGCCTCTATCTATCCAGAAGTACCAATTGAGAAACCACCCCCATATTACACAGGCAGCTGCACATGTTACCAGTGTGGCTACCAAAACACAGACTGGAGTGATGGTTGTAATAATTGTGCAGCTCACCTCCCACACCTGAGCCATGGCCATAAGCCTGTCCCAATGCTCCCTGTTTTAACTCCGGAAGGAGGTTACTATGTGCCTTCTCTACATCAGAGAACAACCGAACAGACTCAGGAGCTATTATCCACACCCATATCCCTGGTCCCTCCCATGACTGCAAAGCCGTTTCTCCTCCCCACCAGCCAGTCTGATGCCACTCTCCCCAGTTACCAATCCCTTCCCCTTGGATCCCCCTCCTTTTTCTAGGACACACAGTGAGCCTTACTCCGAACGATCCCGGACCCGTCCAGAGTTGTTTAAACCACGATATGTTCAGTTGCTTGCTACACCTGGAGGGGCTCAGATTTTGTTCAGGATAGGGAAGGGAGATTTGTTGACACAGGAGACATGGGTGTTTGGTAATCCGGCTAATTTAAATGTGCATCATGCTGGGGGTGTGGCCTGGCAAATAGTTTTGCAGGGTGGTCAGATAATCCAGGAAGAATCGGATGAATATGTCAGACCGCATGGTTGTGTTGAACCTGGTCATATTGGTGTAACTTGAGGAGGTGCCCTTCTGGCAGCCTATATTGTTCATACTGTAGGCCCCGGGTTTGATCCCATGCATGTTGAAAACATAATGCCTACAGTCAGAGGTTATAATTTGCATTTGGAGGAGGTCAGGTTAGTGTTGGATGGAGAACTTGCTATCTATCATGCACACCAAATTAATGGCCCAATCACAATAGTGCTAACTCTAGAATCCAGAAATACCAATGAAGTAACCAGAGTAGATAGCAAAAGACAAAATCAATTTATTTTATTGAAAACATTAAAAAGACATTTTTTAAAAAAAAAAAAAACATTTTTGTGAGAAAATAGAACAAATGAAGGGGATATCTGTCAATAAACAGACCTTCCAAACACCACTTCACTTCACGTATGTGTGTACAACAGAAAACCACTGATATTCACTTTAGATTATAGTTTGTAAATGTGCAGAAAAAAGGGGGGGATTAAATAGCATGCTAAAAGCAAGAAAGTCTCCCATAGAGTATTGCACAATCCCAGGGGAAAATATTTCACAGCCCCAGGGAAGAAAAAAGAACAAAAAGTGGTTTATAGAGCCTCAGGATAACAAATAAATATTGCACTCTCCCAAAGATGTACATAGAAAAACCACTTCCAGATTTTCATTATTTAGAACTTATATTGCAGACTCAAACAATAACATTGAACACAAAGAAAAAAGTGGGGAGTCTTGAATGCAACCATGTATTTTTTGCAAATATCAAAAAGTATGTTTTTATTAAGAGTAAAAAGAGCAATTTACAACCATCATAAAAAAGCACATGTAAGATCTCAAACAATGAGTCATGGTCCAAGAAAAGACAGGTTCACACATTATGCTGCAGAAAAAAATCCCATTGAATCAAACAAATCCCATAATTTTTAATTTAATTCTCAACATGTATTGTGAATTTCCAGGCTTCCAGTTATGTTAATTACAATAAAGGCTATTTAGATCATTAATGTGCAACAAGGATAACTGGTATATTTAATGTTTCACTACTTTTGCACACAAGGGGTTAATCCACCATTTTGTTTTAGACCCATTCGCACTAGTTCGTGGATCAGTGAACACCTGTGCTTGCCAACAGCACTTGGCAGTTGAACAGCAGTAGTATTCTATATAAATTGGTGATTTTAGATCATGATGGTTACTGCGCTTTTATTTAACTGCTGCCGCTCAAACACCAGTGCAAAGCAAAGGGTTGCTCCTTCATTACCATAACACTAGTTCATAGAGAATGCGCTAACAACCCTTAGCAGTTTAGACAGTGAGAGTATAATCAGCTAGCAGATTTGCATCTTAGTAGTTACTGCGATTTTATTTATCTACTGTCCTTCAGGCACCTGAGCGAAGCAAACAGTTAACTTCATACATTATACTCAAGTGACAGTCCTGCTAACAAGCAACAGTTACTCCATGCATTATACTCCAGTGACAGTCCTGCTAACAAGCAACAGTTACTCCATGCATTATACTCCAGTGACAGTCCTGCTAACAAGCAACAGTTACTCCATACATTATACTCCAGTGACAGTCCTGCTAACAAGCAACAGTTACTCCATGCATTATACTCCAGTGACAGTCCTGCTAACAAGCAACAGTTACTTCATACATTATACTCAAGTGACAGTCCTGATAACAAGCAACAGTTACTCTATGCATTATACTCCAGTGACAGTCCTGCTAACAAGCAACAGTTACTCCATGCATTATACTCCAGTGACAGTCCTGCTAACAAGCAGCAGTTACTCCATGCATTATACTCCAGTGACAGTCCTGCTAACAAGCAACAGTTACTCCATGCATTATACTCCAGTGACAGTCCTGCTAACAAGCAACAGTTACTCCATGCATTATACTCCAGTGACAGTCCTGCTAACAAGCAACAGTTACTCCATGCATTATACTCCAGTGACAGTCCTGCTAACAAGCAACAGTTACTCCATACATTATACTCCAGTGACAGTCCTGCTAACAAGCAACAGTTACTCCATGCATTATACTCCAGTGACAGTCCTGCTAACAAGCAACAGTTACTCCATGCATTATACTCCAGTGACAGTCCTGCTAACAAGCAACAGTTACTCCATGCATTATACTCCAGTGACAGTCCTGCTAACAAGCAACAGGTACTCCATGCATTATACTCCAGTGACAGTCCTGCTAACAAGCAACAGTTACTCCATGCATTATACTCCAGTGACAGTCCTGCTAACAAGCAACAGTTACTCCATGCATTATACTCCAGTGACAGTCCTGCTAACAAGCAACAGTTACTCCATGCATTATACTCCAGTGACAGTCCTGCTAACAAGCAACAGTTACTCCATGCATTATACTCCAGTGACAGTCCTGCTAACAAGCAACAGTTACTCCATGCATTATACTCCAGTGACAGTCCTGCTAACAAGCAACAGTTACTCCATGCATTATACTCCAGTGACAGTCCTGCTAACAAGCAGTTACTCCATGCATTATACTCCAGTGACAGTCCTGCTAACAAGCAACAGTTACTCCATGCATTATACTCCAGTGACAGTCCTGCTAACAAGCAACAGGTGCTCCATGCATTATACTCCAGTGACAGTCCTGCTAACAAGCAACAGTTACTCCATGCATTATACTCCAGTGACAGTCCTGCTAACAAGCAGTTACTCCATGCATTATACTCCAGTGACAGTCCTGCTAACAAGCAACAGTTACTCCATGCATTATACTCCAGTGACAGTCCTGCTAACAAGCAACAGTTACTCCATGCATTATACTCCAGTGACAGTCCTGCTAACAAGCAACAGTTACTCCATGCATTATACTCCAGTGACAGTCCTGCTAACAAGCAGTTACTCCATGCATTATACTCCAGTGACAGTCCTGCTAACAAGCAACAGTTACTCCATGCATTATACTCCAGTGACAGTCCTGCTAACAAGCAACAGTTACTCCATGCATTATACTCCAGTGACAGTCCTGCTAACAAGCAACAGTTACTCCATGCATTATACTCCAGTGACAGTCCTGCTAACAAGCAACAGTTACTCCATGCATTATACTCCAGTGACAGTCCTGCTAACAAGCAACAGTTACTCCATGCATTATACTCCAGTGACAGTCCTGCTAACAAGCAACAGTTACTCCATGCATTATACTCCAGTGACAGTCCTGCTAACAAGCAACAGTTACTCCATGCATTATACTCCAGTGACAGTCCTGCTAACAAGCAACAGTTACTCCATGCATTATACTCCAGTGACAGTCCTGCTAACAAGCAGTTACTCCATGCATTATACTCCAGTGACAGTCCTGCTAACAAGCAACAGTTACTCCATGCATTATACTCCAGTGACAGTCCTGCTAACAAGCAACAGTTACTCCATGCATTATACTCCAGTGACAGTCCTGCTAACAAGCAACAGTTACTCCATGCATTATACTCCAGTGACAGTCCTGCTAACAAGCAACAGTTACTCCATGCATTATACTCCAGTGACAGTCCTGCTAACAAGCAACAGTTACTCCATGCATTATACTCCAGTGACAGTCCTGCTAACAAGCAACAGTTACTCCATGCATTATACTCCAGTGACAGTCCTGCTAACAAGCAACAGTTACTCCATGCATTATACTCCAGTGACAGTCCTGCTAACAAGCAACAGGTACTCCATGTATTATACTCCAGTGACAGTCCTGCTAACAAGCAACAGTTACTCCATGCATTATACTCCAGTGACAGTCCTGCTAACAAGCAACAGTTACTCCATGCATTATACTCCAGTGACAGTCCTGCTAACAAGCAACAGTTACTCCATGCATTATACTCCAGTGACAGTCCTGCTAACAAGCAACAGTTACTCCATGCATTATACTCCAGTGACAGTCCTGCTAACAAGCAACAGTTACTCCATGCATTATACTCCAGTGACAGTCCTGCTAACAAGCAGTTACTCCATGCATTATACTCCAGTGACAGTCCTGCTAACAAGCAACAGTTACTCCATGCATTATACTCCAGTGACAGTCCTGCTAACAAGCAACAGTTACTCCATGCATTATACTCCAGTGACAGTCCTGCTAACAAGCAACAGGTACTCCATGTATTATACTCCAGTGACAGTCCTGCTAACAAGCAACAGGTACTCCATGCATTATACTCCAGTGACAGTCCTGCTAACAAGCAACAGTTACTCCATGCATTATACTCCAGTGACAGTCCTGCTAACAAGCAACAGTTACTCCATGCATTATACTCCAGTGACAGTCCTGCTAACAAGCAACAGTTACTCCATGCATTATACTCCAGTGACAGTCCTGCTAACAAGCAACAGGTGCTCCACTGAAACAATCTAAATGCACTGTGGATGGAATTCTAACATCTCCCATGAGGACTTGTGGATCACCGATCCGTATCTAGCCAAATCTCATAGCCTGCAAATTTCCATGACTTGATTCTTATTTACCCATGTCATGTATGCAGCAATTCAGTGCGACCTCATATGCCTCCAATGCGCATTTCGCATTCACAGCTTCATCAGGGAATGGCACAGAAGCTGATTCCACTGCCGTCATTCATATAGCCCGCCTCAGGTGTTATAACCAATGGTGGTGCGTTGTTAGACGCATGCGTGGTGATGTCCCCGTGGGCCGCAGCTCCTCTCCTGACGCCGCACAGGCGCTGTGACTCCTGATGTGTCCAGCACGCATGCGACGCCGCCAGACAGCAGCAGCATCCACAGGGGGCAGGGGAGAGCGCCGGGCACGCGTGCAGCGCCACCAGGGTTTGCGGTAATTAACCCTTCATTGCAAAATTCAAATACATTACCAGTACATAAGTCATCTGAAGCCTATATGGAGTATGCGTTCTTTGCTATCATGCACTTATCTTCACTTATTCATTAGAAACATTATAATGCATTAAAGTACATATATACACACTCATACACGTACATACATGCATACACACACACACATATATACATATATACATATACACATACATACATATATACATATATACATATATATATATATATATACATACACACATACATATACACACAAATACACATGCACATACACACATACACACCTATATATACCTGCTCCCATATGCCAATGTGTGCCCATGGATGTACTGTATATAAATAATCATGTATCACCATCAATGCATTAAGAGCATATATAAAAAAGTATTTTTACAAACATGTAAACACAAATACATATGAATAAATATATGGCCCTATATTACCATATAGCATGATGTTCAATATATTCATGTTGTTTGCTGCTTGTGGTTTCAAATGCTACAAACAAATCTAATTTTGTCCATAGGCATGAGGGGAAAGGGTTTGTATTTTTCAGTGATGTTACGTCATATATATATTTCCAGAATCCGCCCTTTCCTCAATTTGCAATCTACTAAAATGCTAGTGCATGCCCTCATAATCTCCCGCCTCGACTACTGTAACATCCTCCTCTGTGGCCTCCCTGCCAACACGCTTGCCCCTCTCCAGTCCATCCTTAACTCTGCTGCCCGACTTATCCACCTCTCTCCTCAATACCACCCCGCTTCTCCTCTCTGCATGTCCCTCCACTGGCTTCCAATCTTCCACCGTATCCAATTCAAACTTCTAACACTGACCTACAAAGCTGTGCATAATCTTTCCCCTCCGTACATCTCCGAACTACTCTCCCACTACACTCCAACACGTCACCTCCGGTCCTCCCAAGATCTCCTCCTCTCCTCCTCTCTCATTCGCTCCTCACACAACCGACTCCAAGACTTCTCCCGAGCATCCCCAGTCTCCTGGAACTCGCTGCCTCAACACGTCAGACTATCCCCTACTCTTGCAAACTTGAAACGGAACCTGAAAACGCACCTGTTCAGAAATGCCTACAATCTACAATGAACTCGCTGCCGCCCGACCACCGTGCGCAGCTGCCGCCCGACCACCGTGCGCAGCTGCCGCCCGACCACCGTGCGCAGCTGCCGCCCGACCACCGTGCGCAGCTGCCGCCCGACCACCGTGCGGAGCTGCCGCCCGACCACCGTGCGGAGCTGCCGCCCGACCACCGTGCGGAGCTGCCGCCTGACCTACACCCCACCTATTGTCTCCTCCCCATAATCCTATAGAATGTAAGCCCGCAAGGGTAGGGCCCTCTTCCCTCTGTACTAGTCTGTCTACTGTAACTTGTATACGTATTTTGTATGTAACCCCCTTCTCATGTACAGCACCATGGAATTAATGGTGCTCTATAAATAAATAATAATAATAATAATAATATATGATGCGGCAGATGATGGAAAATTATTTTCATTAGATCATATTGCTGTAAGAAAAAATATGTTAAAAAATATGATTAAAATCAAAAAAGAAATAAATAACACCAGACACTGTCAAATAATTTTGGCTGAGAGCAGTGGGGGCAAACAAAGCCTCCCCAGAGATAATATGTGGCGCCCCTGACCTGGTCAGGCACCACTGAGTACTGCACCCATGCTGGGGACAGTACAATACAGGTAATCCAGAAGGCTGACCGAGGTGTGACTACACAGGCGCATAGTGATCAGGTCTCACACATGTACCTTTGAGAGGACCCCTGGGGATCCCAGGAGGGGGAAAAGCCTTCACCTCCACTGGAATAGTGGAGGGGGCCAAAAGCCTCCATCTCCTCTCAAGGGGTGTGGTAAGAGAGTCTGGTTGCTAGGTGGCATAGGCAGGCACAAAAGGGAAAAGAGAAGGAGGAGTAAACAGTCTGCAGCAGAGTGTGGAGGAGTGAGGAGCAGGAAAGTGGAGCTCAGACAGGAGCAGCAGTGAAGGTCCCAGATGTGAGCCGGTTCAGAGCAGAGTCCAGGGAGCTCCGAGGAGAGCTGACCCCTTCCCCTGGGCTGCTGTAGTCTGACAGCGTCCGCGCAGTGGCTACCGACGGGGGAGAACGGTCAACTAGGAGTGCTACCCGAAACCCATCTCCAGCTAGAGAGAGAGCACAGAGTGGGAAGTAAGGAGACTGCTAGGGAGTACCAGGCCCAAACGGGCGGCAGATCCCGGAGCGGGGATAGATCCATCTTTCCTTGCTAAACCTGCCGGTGTGGGGCCCTCAAAGCCCACACCACAACACCACAAAAGCCGCAGCCACGTAGCCACAGTTAGGGCCCATAGTTCACAGGAGGCAAGCAGCTGGAGTGAGCTGGTCCAGGCCACAAGCAAACGGCAAACGAAGGGGAGTGAGGCTTCAGCAACTTCCCTGGGTGACCCCCATAGGGACTAAAAGTCGGGGTTACCCCAAACCACCAAGGGCTAAGGAAGGCGAGTTGGTAGTCACCATCAAAAGTCAGCCTGAAGGATACCTGGTTCCAGCCTGGTTCATCCCAGCTACGCCCGGGTTACTCACCCTGCCACCTGAAGTGAGTAAAAACCCTGAAAGACATTCTGCCTGTGTGGAGTTATTCTGCGCCTTGTGGTTCTACGCACCTACACAGGGCCCTGGGGCTTGCCTCACTCTCAGGAGGCTATTCCAACTAACTGCACTCACCATCAGCCCCAGGCGTCCCTCAACCTGCAGTGGCGGTCCCCACTGACCGCAATACTGAGAGTGGCGTCACGACAAGAAGAAGATCTCCTACCTGTGACAAGATCCAGCCGAGTGGAGTCCCTGAAGGTAATGCACCGACACAACACCTGTGGGGCTTCACAAATACATCATCCAATAACAGAAGCATAACTTTGCTCAAATCCGTCACATAGAGGGATCCCACCATGAATCAATGCCATATTAATCTATCACAGAAAAGAGGAGAAGCTGTTAGACTCATTGAGTCCCCTCGGTGCGAGGGTGCCCAGCATAGTGATCCACTTACATTCTTTTTGCGCTAGTATGCGCTTGACATCCCCTCCTCTAATACCAACCTGGACGTGCTCAATCCCCCTCACTTGGAAACTTTTTGGGTTACTTGCGTGTTCTAATTTAAAGTGACGGGGTATCGTCTTTAGCTCCTCCAGGTTGGTAATGGTTTGAGAAGCCAGGATGTCCCGGACATGCTCCCGTGTTCTCACCTTAAGCTGCCTGGACGTATTTTGGCAAACAAAAATAAATGAGGTTTTTGGCGATGATTCAGGTCCGAGTTTGGCTGGGGGTAGTGGAGGCATGCAGAGCAACATTCAGAGAATGAGGGATCTATTACAGAAGAGGATGAGATTGTGGTGGAACAGGGCTTTTTTGGAAAAATACCTGGAAAAAAATCTGATCCCTAGGGGACTCAGAATCCAAATATTCCCCTCATTTGAGGTGACAGATGAAACGGTTAAAACACGGTGGGAAGAACTAGCAACAGCATGTTCTCGAGGCTTCATTGAGATACTGATCCAACTAAATACCAAAAGCATTACGGATTTGGACAGTGAAATTGAGTCTATTCAGAGGGAGTTACTGGAGAAGTTGACGTCTGAAGAGATCGGTCACTTCAATGGTGAATTGGAGGATGATTTTAAAAAATGGGAGAACACTATATGTGATGTTAAACATAAGAAATTTCAAAGAGATGTAGGTGACCGCAATTCTAACCGCATATATAGATGGCAAAACAGGCGGTCAAAGGGCATGAGAACAGGATCTAGGTACAGTTCCATGACCTCGGTCTCCTCTATGGAAGAGAATCCACCTGGGGAACGGGGCATTGCGACATCAATGGTGCTACGGTCAATGGAGAAAAACCAAAGTAAAAAAGGAACTACATCTAGTAACAACCAACAATGGAAAGGGTATAAAAATAAAAACCGCCTCCAGGTAATAAATTTATCTACGCACCTATTAACCGAAACCCAGATAGATCTCTTGGAAAGAGGTTTAACATTTTCTCCCTCCAATTCCCTTGATTTATTTACAGTGATCAAAGACGTCAACTTATTTGCCAGGAAGCTCCTTCTGAAGAAGCTGCATGATAGCAAGAGTAACCAACATCTTGAACACATTCCCACCACTGAGTCTGAGAGACAAGCCCTTAGGGATCTGGAGGACCTCTTGGAGGAGCAACATACAGAGTCGAAAGGTAAATTTCCATCTTGCATTTTGCCTAAATCCACGAGATTTCCCCCCTTGTCACTATGTCCTGCGGTGGAGATTTTCACTAATTTAGTAATACAGGATCTAAAAGGGATCTCCACACGCAAAAAATCGGACAATTTGACGAGAGCGGAGCGTTTGGCTTTAAACCAGCTCCAGGCTCTTGATGACATAGTGATTAAAGCAGCTGACAAGGGGGGAAATGTCGTATTGTGGCCTAAGACTCTGTATGAGAAAGAAGCGATGAGGCAGCTAAGGGATAAGAAGATATATGAGAAACTACCATGTAGTCCTTTGGCAAAATTCTCAATGGAATTGGATACCATTCTCCATGAGGCATTTACGCAAGGTGTTATACCCAAGAATGTCTATGATGGTCTATTAAATAAAAGGGCAAGGGTTCCCACTATATATTTCATTCCCAAAGTGCACAAGAGCCTTTCAGAGCCACCTGGTCGCCCAATAGTCTCGGGACTGGAGTGCCTGTGTGATTCCGTCTGCAAGTTCATAGACTACTATTTGAAACCAATGGCGGAGGCACTTCCGTCATATGTGAGGGATACGATGGAGGTGCTTACCCGAATAGATGGCATATATTTAGATCCTGACATGTGTATGGTGACTGCGGACGTGGAGTCGCTGTACACATGCATTGACCATAAGCAGGGTTTGGAGGCGGTCCGCTTCTACCTCGGAGGTAGCAACTGGGATAGCAATATTTGTGAACTGATCCTTGAGCTGCTGGAGTTCGTTCTTACGCACAATTTTTTTATTTTTAATGACCGATATTATCTACAGCGGAGGGGCACAGCAATGGGGGCGGCCTGCACGCCTTCATTCGCAAACCTCTTCCTAGGTTACTGGGAAAGGGGTTTGCAGATGGGTGAGGGCGGGCAGTCCTTGAACCATGTGCCCCTCTGGCTGAGATATATTGATGACATTTTGTTCATTTGGCAAGGCGATGTGAACGGGCTCCAGCGGTTCATTGAAGGACTAAATATAAACAACTACAATATTAAATTGACTTACACATGCAGTAGGGAGAGTGTGGACTTCCTGGACATCAAAATTGAGATAGATGGAAACCGGCGTGTCCAGTCGGATGTGTTTAGGAAGCCCACATCTGTTAACTCCCTTCTGCATGCTACATCTAGTCACCATCACTCTACCATTCAAGCTATCCCAGTTGGTCAGTTTCTGAGGGAGAAGCGGATCTGCTCCACATCATCTAAATTTGAACAGCAGGCGGATGATCTTAGGGAGAGGTTCCAGTCCCGAGGCTACAGTAACCGTTGTATTAAAAAAGCTTACATAAGGGCTAGGAAGACACCTAGAGAGGAACTCTTGCAAAAATCTCAAGGAGGGGTGAAGAAACTAGAAGAGACGGTAAGGTTTATATCGACCTTCAATGCTCAGTGGGGAGAATTAAGGGAAATTCTGCAGAAGCACTGGTCGATATTGAAAACCAAACCAGCCCTGGCAAAACATCTTGCAGAATATCCACAAATGACATTGCGAAGAAGCAAAAACCTCAAGGATCTATTGGTCAGAAGCCACTATATCCCGGAGAAAAAGATATATTTTGGATTGAGATTACCAATTTGGGGATGCTACCCGTGTGGAGAATGTGTGGCGTGCCCCAGCATATGCAGAGCAAAGAATTTCAGCTCAATGGATGGCACCCGCATGTTTGAAATTCGCCAATATATCACTTGCAACACAACGCAGGTGATATACTATGCGACGTGCGGATGCAACAAGGCATATGTTGGACTTACGTCCAGGCAGCTTAAGGTGAGAACACGGGAGCATGTCCGGGACATCCTGGCTTATCAAACCATTACCAACCTGGAGGAGCTAAAGACGATACCCCGTCACTTTAAATTAGAACACGCAAGTAACCCAAAAAGTTTCCAAGTGAGGGGGATTGAGCACGTCCAGGTTGGTATTAGAGGAGGGGATGTCAAGCGCATACTAGCGCAAAAAGAATGTAATTGGATCACTATGCTGGGCACCCTCGCACCGAGGGGACTCAATGAGTCTAACAGCTTCTCCTCTTTTCTGTGATAGATTAATATGGCATTGATTCATGGTGGGATCCCTCTATGTGACGGATTTGAGCAAAGTTATGCTTCTGTTATTGGATGATGTATTTGTGAAGCCCCACAGGTGTTGTGTCGGTGCATTACCTTCAGGGACTCCACTCGGCTGGATCTTGTCACAGGTAGGAGATCTTCTTCTTGTCGTGACGCCACTCTCAGTATTGCGGTCAGTGGGGACCGCCACTGCAGGTTGAGGGACGCCTGGGGCTGATGGTGAGTGCAGTTAGTTGGAATAGCCTCCTGAGAGTGAGGCAAGCCCCAGGGCCCTGTGTAGGTGCGTAGAACCACAAGGCGCAGAATAACTCCACACAGGCAGAATGTCTTTCAGGGTTTTTACTCACTTCAGGTGGCAGGGTGAGTAACCCGGGCGTAGCTGGGATGAACCAGGCTGGAACCAGGTATCCTTCAGGCTGACTTCTGATGGTGACTACCAACTCGCCTTCCTTAGCCCTTGGTGGTTTGGGGTAACCCCGACTTTTAGTCCCTATGGGGGTCACCCAGGGAAGTTGCTGAAGCCTCACTCCCCTTCGTTTGCCGTTTGCTTGTGGCCTGGACCAGCTCACTCCAGCTGCTTGCCTCCTGTGAACTATGGGCCCTAACTGTGGCTACGTGGCTGCGGCTTTTGTGGTGTTGTGGTGTGGGCTTTGAGGGCCCCACACCGGCAGGTTTAGCAAGGAAAGATGGATCTATCCCCGCTCCGGGATCTGCCGCCCGTTTGGGCCTGGTACTCCCTAGCAGTCTCCTTACTTCCCACTCTGTGCTCTCTCTCTAGCTGGAGATGGGTTTCGGGTAGCACTCCTAGTTGACCGTTCTCCCCCGTCGGTAGCCACTGCGCGGACGCTGTCAGACTACAGCAGCCCAGGGGAAGGGGTCAGCTCTCCTCGGAGCTCCCTGGACTCTGCTCTGAACCGGCTCACATCTGGGACCTTCACTGCTGCTCCTGTCTGAGCTCCACTTTCCTGCTCCTCACTCCTCCACACTCTGCTGCAGACTGTTTACTCCTCCTTCTCTTTTCCCTTTTGTGCCTGCCTATGCCACCTAGCAACCAGACTCTCTTACCACACCCCTTGAGAGGAGATGGAGGCTTTTGGCCCCCTCCACTATTCCAGTGGAGGTGAAGGCTTTTCCCCCTCCTGGGATCCCCAGGGGTCCTCTCAAAGGTACATGTGTGAGACCTGATCACTATGCGCCTGTGTAGTCACACCTCGGTCAGCCTTCTGGATTACCTGTATTGTACTGTCCCCAGCATGGGTGCAGTACTCAGTGGTGCCTGACCAGGTCAGGGGCGCCACATATTATCTCTGGGGAGGCTTTGTTTGCCCCCACTGCTCTCAGCCAAAATTATTTGACAGTGTCTGGTGTTATTTATTTCTTTTTTGATTTTAATCATATTTTTTAGCATATTTTTTCTTACAGCAATATGATCTAATGAAAATAATTTTCCATCATCTGCCGCATCATATATGACGTAACATCACTGAAAAATACAAACCCTTTCCCCTCATGCCTATGGACAAAATTAGATTTGTTTGTAGCATTTGAAACCACAAGCAGCAAACAACATGAATATATTGAACATCATGCTATATGGTAATATAGGGCCATATATTTATTCATATGTATTTGTGTTTACATGTTTGTAAAAATACTTTTTTATATATGCTCTTAATGCATTGATGGTGATACATGATTATTTATATACAGTACATCCATGGGCACACATTGGCATATGGGAGCAGGTATATATAGGTGTGTATGTGTGTATGTGCATGTGTATTTGTGTGTATATGTATGTGTGTATGTATATATATATATATATATGTATATATGTATATATGTATGTATGTGTATATGTATATATGTATATATGTGTGTGTGTGTATGCATGTATGTACGTGTATGAGTGTGTATATATGTACTTTAATGCATTATAATGTTTCTAATGAATAAGTGAAGATAAGTGCATGATAGCAAAGAACGCATACTCCATATAGGCTTCAGATGACTTATGTACTGGTAATGTATTTGAATTTTGCAATGAAGGGTTAATTACCGCAAACCCTGGTGGCGCTGCACGCGTGCCCGGCGCTCTCCCCTGCCCCCTGTGGATGCTGCTGCTGTCTGGCGGCGTCGCATGCGTGCTGGACACATCAGGAGTCACAGCGCCTGTGCGGCGTCAGGAGAGGAGCTGCGGCCCACGGGGATAATGGGACATCACCACGCATGCGTCTAACAACGCACCACCATTGGTTATAACACCTGAGGCGGGCTATATGAATGACGGCAGTGGAATCAGCTTCTGTGCCATTCCCTGATGAAGCTGTGAATGTGAAATGCGCATTGGAGGCATATGAGGTCGCACTGAATTGCTGCATACATGACATGGGTAAATAAGAATCAAGTCATAGAAATTTGCAGGCTATGAGATTTGGCTAGATACGGATCGGTGATCCACAAATCCTTATGGGAGATGTTAGAATTCCATCCACAGTGCATTTAGATTGTTTCAGTGGAGCACCTGTTGCTTGTTAGCAGGACTGTCACTGGAGTATAATGCATGGAGTAACTGTTGCTTGTTAGCAGGACTGTCACTGGAGTATAATGCATGGAGTAACTGTTGCTTGTTAGCAGGACTGTCACTGGAGTATAATGCATGGAGTAACTGTTGCTTGTTAGCAGGACTGTCACTGGAGTATAATGCATGGAGTAACTGTTGCTTGTTAGCAGGACTGTCACTGGAGTATAATGCATGGAGTAACTGTTGCTTGTTAGCAGGACTGTCACTGGAGTATAATGTATGGAGTAACTGTTGCTTGTTAGCAGGACTGTCACTGGAGTATAATGCATGGAGTAACTGTTGCTTGTTAGCAGGACTGTCACTGGAGTATAATGCATGGAGTAACTGTTGCTTGTTAGCAGGACTGTCACTGGAGTATAATACATGGAGCACCTGTTGCTTGTTAGCAGGACTGTCACTGGAGTATAATACATGGAGTACCTGTTGCTTGTTAGCAGGACTGTCACTGGAGTATAATACATGGAGCACCTGTTGCTTGTTAGCAGGACTGTCACTGGAGTATAATGCATGGAGTAACTGTTGCTTGTTAGCAGGACTGTCACTGGAGTATAATGTATGGAGTAACTGTTGCTTGTTAGCAGGACTGTCACTGGAGTATAATGCATGGAGTAACTGTTGCTTGTTAGCAGGACTGTCACTGGAGTATAATGCATGGAGTAACTGTTGCTTGTTAGCAGGACTGTCACTGGAGTATAATGCATGGAGTAACTGTTGCTTGTTAGCAGGACTGTCACTGGAGTATAATGCATGGAGTAACTGTTGCTTGTTAGCAGGACTGTCACTGGAGTATAATGCATGGAGTAACTGTTGCTTGTTAGCAGGACTGTCACTGGAGTATAATACATGGAGTACCTGTTGCTTGTTAGCAGGACTGTCACTGGAGTATAATACATGGAGTACCTGTTGCTTGTTAGCAGGACTGTCACTGGAGTATAATGCATGGAGTAACTGTTGCTTGTTAGCAGGACTGTCACTGGAGTATAATGCATGGAGTAACTGTTGCTTGTTAGCAGGACTGTCACTGGAGTATAATGCATGGAGTAACTGTTGCTTGTTAGCAGGACTGTCACTGGAGTATAATGCATGGAGTAACTGTTGCTTGTTAGCAGGACTGTCACTGGAGTATAATACATGGAGTACCTGTTGCTTGTTAGCAGGACTGTCACTGGAGTATAATACATGGAGTACCTGTTGCTTGTTAGCAGGACTGTCACTGGAGTATAATGCATGGAGTAACTGTTGCTTGTTAGCAGGACTGTCACTGGAGTATAATACATGGAGTACCTGTTGCTTGTTAGCAGGACTGTCACTGGAGTATAATACATGGAGTACCTGTTGCTTGTTAGCAGGACTGTCACTGGAGTATAATGCATGGAGTAACTGTTGCTTGTTAGCAGGACTGTCACTGGAGTATAATGCATGGAGTAACTGTTGCTTGTTAGCAGGACTGTCACTGGAGTATAATGCATGGAGTAACTGTTGCTTGTTAGCAGGACTGTCACTGGAGTATAATGCATGGAGTAACTGTTGCTTGTTAGCAGGACTGTCACTGGAGTATAATGCATGGAGTAACTGTTGCTTGTTAGCAGGACTGTCACTGGAGTATAATGCATGGAGTAACTGTTGCTTGTTAGCAGGACTGTCACTTGAGTATAATGCATGGAGTAACTGTTGCTTGTTAGCAGGACTGTCACTGGAGTATAATGCATGGAGTAACTGTTGCTTGTTAGCAGGACTGTCACTTGAGTATAATGCATGGAGTAACTGTTGCTTGTTAGCAGGACTGTCACTGGAGTATAATGCATGGAGTAACTGTTGCTTGTTAGCAGGACTGTCACTGGAGTATAATGCATGGAGTAACTGTTGCTTGTTAGCAGGACTGTCACTTGAGTATAATGCATGGAGTAACTGTTGCTTGTTAGCAGGACTGTCACTGGAGTATAATGCATGGAGTAACTGTTGCTTGTTAGCAGGACTGTCACTGGAGTATAATGCATGGAGTAACTGTTGCTTGTTAGCAGGACTGTCACTGGAGTATAATGCATGGAGTAACTGTTGCTTGTTAGCAGGACTGTCACTGGAGTATAATGCATGGAGTAACTGTTGCTTGTTAGCAGGACTGTCACTGGAGTATAATGCATGGAGTAACTGTTGCTTGTTAGCAGGACTGTCACTTGAGTATAATGCATGGAGTAACTGTTGCTTGTTAGCAGGACTGTCACTGGAGTATAATGCATGGAGTAACTGTTGCTTGTTAGCAGGACTGTCACTGGAGTATAATGCATGGAGTAACTGTTGCTTGTTAGCAGGACTGTCACTGGAGTATAATGCATGGAGTAACTGTTGCTTGTTAGCAGGACTGTCACTGGAGTATAATGCATGGAGTAACTGTTGCTTGTTAGCAGGACTGTCACTGGAGTATAATGCATGGAGTAACTGTTGCTTGTTAGCAGAACTGTCACTGGAGTATAATGCATGGAGTAACTGTTGCTTGTTAGCAGGACTGTCACTGGAGTATAATGCATGGAGTAACTGTTGCTTGTTAGCAGGACTGTCACTGGAGTATAATGCATGGAGTAACTGTTGCTTGTTAGCAGGACTGTCACTGGAGTATAATGTATGGAGTAACTGTTGCTTGTTAGCAGGACTGTCACTGGAGTATAATGCATGGAGTAACTGTTGCTTGTTAGCAGGACTGTCACTGGAGTATAATACATGGAGTAACTGTTGCTTGTTAGCAGGACTGTCACTGGAGTATAATGCATGGAGTAACTGTTGCTTGTTAGCAGGACTGTCACTGGAGTATAATGTATGGAGTAACTGTTGCTTGTTAGCAGGACTGTCACTGGAGTATAATGTATGGAGTAACTGTTGCTTGTTAGCAGGACTGTCACTGGAGTATAATGCATGGAGTAACTGTTGCTTGTTAGCAGGACTGTCACTGGAGTATAATGCATGGAGTAACTGTTGCTTGTTAGCAGGACTGTCACTGGAGTATAATGCATGGAGTAACTGTTGCTTGTTAGCAGGACTGTCACTGGAGTATAATGCATGGAGTAACTGTTGCTTGTTAGCAGGACTGTCACTGGAGTATAATGCATGGAGTAACTGTTGCTTGTTAGCAGGACTGTCACTTGAGTATAATGCATGGAGTAACTGTTGCTTGTTAGCAGGACTGTCACTGGAGTATAATGCATGGAGTAACTGTTGCTTGTTAGCAGGACTGTCACTGGAGTATAATGCATGGAGTAACTGTTGCTTGTTAGCAGGACTGTCACTGGAGTATAATGCATGGAGTAACTGTTGCTTGTTAGCAGGACTGTCACTGGAGTATAATGCATGGAGTAACTGTTGCTTGTTAGCAGGACTGTCACTGGAGTATAATGCATGGAGCACCTGTTGCTTGTTAGCAGGACTGTCACTGGAGTATAATGCATGGAGTAACTGTTGCTTGTTAGCAGGACTGTCACTGGAGTATAATGCATGGAGTAACTGCTTGTTAGCAGGACTGTCACTGGAGTATAATGCATGGAGCACCTGTTGCTTGTTAGCAGGACTGTCACTGGAGTATAATGCATGGAGTAACTGTTGCTTGTTAGCAGGACTGTCACTGGAGTATAATGCATGGAGTAACTGTTGCTTGTTAGCAGGACTGTCACTGGAGTATAATGCATGGAGTAACTGTTGCTTGTTAGCAGGACTGTCACTGGAGTATAATGCATGGAGTAACTGTTGCTTGTTAGCAGGACTGTCACTGGAGTATAATGTATGGAGTAACTGTTGCTTGTTAGCAGGACTGTCACTGGAGTATAATGCATGGAGTAACTGTTGCTTGTTAGCAGGACTGTCACTGGAGTATAATACATGGAGTAACTGTTGCTTGTTAGCAGGACTGTCACTGGAGTATAATGCATGGAGTAACTGTTGCTTGTTAGCAGGACTGTCACTGGAGTATAATGTATGGAGTAACTGTTGCTTGTTAGCAGGACTGTCACTGGAGTATAATGTATGGAGTAACTGTTGCTTGTTAGCAGGACTGTCACTGGAGTATAATGCATGGAGTAACTGTTGCTTGTTAGCAGGACTGTCACTGGAGTATAATGCATGGAGTAACTGTTGCTTGTTAGCAGGACTGTCACTGGAGTATAATGCATGGAGTAACTGTTGCTTGTTAGCAGGACTGTCACTGGAGTATAATGCATGGAGTAACTGTTGCTTGTTAGCAGGACTGTCACTGGAGTATAATGCATGGAGTAACTGTTGCTTGTTAGCAGGACTGTCACTGGAGTATAATGCATGGAGTAACTGTTGCTTGTTAGCAGGACTGTCACTGGAGTATAATGTATGAAGTTAACTGTTTGCTTCGCTCAGGTGCCTGAATGACAGTAGATAAATAAAATCGCAGTAACTACTAAGATGCAAATCTGCTAGCTCATTATACTCTCACTGTCTAAACTGCTAAGGGTTGTTAGCGCATTCTCTATGAACTAGTGTTATGGTAATGAAGGAGCAACCCTTTGCTTTGCACTGGTGTTTGAGCGGCAGCAGTTAAATAAAAGCGCAGTAACCATCATGATCTAAAATCACCAATTTATATAGAATACTACTGCTGTTCAACTGCCAAGTGCTGTTGGCAAGCACAGGTGTTCACTGATCCACGAACTAGTGCGAATGGGTCTAAAACAAAATGGTGGATTAACCCCTTGTGTGCAAAAGTAGTGAAACATTAAATATACCAGTTATCCTTGTTGCACATTAATGATCTAAATAGCCTTTATTGTAATTAACATAACTGGAAGCCTGGAAATTCACAATACATGTTGAGAATTAAATTAAAAATTATGGGATTTGTTTGATTCAATGGGAATTTTTTCTGCAGCATAATGTGTGAACCTGTCTTTTCTTGGACCATGACTCATTGTTTGAGATCTTACATGTGCTTTTTTATGATGGTTGTAAATTGCTCTTTTTACTCTTAATAAAAACATACTTTTTGATATTTGCAAAAAAAATACATGGTTGCATTCAAGACTCCCCCCTTTTTTCTTTGTGTTCAACACTCTCCCAAAGATGTAGAAAAAATTGCAAGCCAGTACATATTATAAAATGTATTGCCAATATGGCTGTCTGTTGGAAAGAAAATTATGCTGAAAATAAAGATTAAAGTTCACTTGCTCATATAAACAAAGATAAGAATGCCCAGAAGGGATATAAATATATAAATAAGAGGGCAGTGATAACACAACTTCCCTCACGAAGAAGCCCTAGGCGAAACGGCCGTCAGGGTATTTGTCCTTCCATCCACTTCCAGTATGGTATTTGGCAGTCAGGCATCTGTCCTTATTTGACTGCTTGTGCATCCTGCTCTTTCCTCCCTGTATTTATCTTTGGCTGGCACTTTTTTCATGCATCTTTTTATCCAGTACTTCTTTTTGGACAGGATAATCTTTCTTAAATGAATTGTATTATCAATGCCCTCTTATTTATATCCCTTCTGGGCATTCATATCTTTGTTTATATGGGCAAGTGAACTTTAATCTTTATTTTCAGCATAATTTTCTTTCCAAAAGACAGCCATATTGCCAATAAATTTTATAATATGTACTGGCTTGCAATTTTTTCTACATCTATGGGAGAGTGCAATATTTATTTGTTATCCTGAGGCTCTATAAACCACTTTTTGTTCTTCTTTTTCTTCCCTTGGGCTATGCAATATTTTCCCCTGGGATTGTGCAATACTCTATGGGAGATTTTCTTGCTTGTAGCATGCTATTTATTCCTCCCCTTTTTTCTGCACATTTACAAACTATAATCTAAAGTGAGTATCAGTGGTTTTCTGTGTTACACACATATGTGAAGTCAAGTGGTGTTTGGAAGGTCTGTTTATTGGCAGAGATCCCCTTCATTTGTTCTATTTTCTCACAAAACTGTTTTTTTTAAAAAAAATGTCTTTTTAAGGTTTTCAATAAAATAAATTGATTTTATCTTTTGCTAGCTACTCTGGTTACTTCATTGGTATATCTATCATGCAGTAGCAACAGCTCAACGGGAGGACTCGGTTCCCTTGCCAACAGCACCTTATGTGTCAGTCAAGACTGACACAGAAGGCAGTTTGGAGCATTCAGCAGACTCCGAACCTGACGAGGAAGAGCCCTCATCCACATATGTCCTCTTCAACCCCACTCAGTCAGCGGAATTAATCCACCACCTGCCAGATCCCGAAATTAACCCTATGCGATTTTATAGGATAATGCTACAGGTCCATCAGTTGTATTCAGTTGCTCAGAAGGATCTTGTTAATCTCACCAAGGTAAAAGCAGGAGACTATTTAACCACCCCCTTTATTGAAGGTCTGCAAACAGACCTTAAGGACATGGTGATGTCCACTCGACCCCAGATCATAAATCTTCCTGCCAAAGATGATATCCTGGTTGTTAAAAGTTTTAAGGAAAGCCTGGTAAAGCATTCAGCCCCGAAATCTAAAAATAATTCCCCAGCACTGGTGTATACTAACACACCAGCGCAGCCCTTACCACAGCCCATGCCCCAACAAGGCCCAAACCCTGTATACGTACCTCCAAACCAACAGTGGCAGTAAAAATACTGCCCTATGCAGCAGCAGTCACAGTTCTTTCAGCCACAGTGTATTCAACAGCAACCAAACCCTATTGTGAATCTGTACCGGTCCAATAGTAGATCCATTAAGCATTGTGGCAACAATCAACAAACCCAACAAAGCCAGTATTTGATCTGTTGGCATTGTGGCCAGCCCGGTCACTATCAAAGAGAGTGCCGAACCCCACAATCCAAAGGGAAGGCCAACCAGATTTTGCAGTGATGGTCAGTTCAAACCTGGGATTTTCTACATCTGTAACTTTAGATGTTGCAGGGGCCCCTATTAAATTCATGGTGGACACTGTGGCGGACAATTCTATTGTTAAAATATCTGATATACCACCTGATCACACCCTGCTCCTTTCTGATGATGTCCTTACCCTGGTGGGGGTAGATGGATTACTCTGACCATTCCTCTACTGGCAGACCTTTCCCAGAAATTTACAACCAGCTTGTGTTGTCAAAAACCTGTCCAGTCAATTTACTAAAATCTGATTTGTTGAATAAATTAAAGGCCGCCATAAATTATGATGAAGAAGGAGGTATTACTCTCACCCTGACTAAACTAAATTCCCCAGAAGGGTGTGAGGAGACTTGCCTCTTATGGGCACTCCCCACTGTGATGCTCTCTATGCCATTTGCAGGTGAATCTGATGTAGACCATCCAGAGCTTTAAACAGTCCCTGATAAATTATGGTCAAAAGGGCCTGATGATGTGGGTAAACTCTCTGTAGATCCAGTAATGATCCACCTTAAGCCAGGTATGCCTCTTCCCAGAGTATCACAATATCCCTTGAAATTAGCCCAAGAAGCGGGTCTCCAAGGCCCAAATTGACAGTTTGTTACAAAGCGGAGCACTAATATGCTGTGTTTCCCCTTGCAATTCACCCCTTTATCCGGTCAAAAAGAAATCAGCCTCAAGAGATCCCCTCCACGACACCACCTATTTCAAGATCTCAGAGCTGTTAATGCATCCATAGAGTTAGAGATACCTGTTGTACCCAACCCACATACTCTGTTGTCTAACATTCCCAGTGAGTGGTTTACTGTGGTCAATTTGACAAATTTATTTTTCAGTGTATCTCTGCACCCAGACTGCCAGTATTTTTTTAATTGGTTTTCTTTTTTTTTTTATAGATACAGTATATACTGTATGAACCGTGTTGTCTATTGTAAGGTTTCAAAATTCCTCAGCAGTGTATGGGTTATATCCATTGGTTATTTTAATTAAGTTTTATAATAATATATTGTCTGCTGTTTTATTTTTCTTTTAAAGAGTAATAGTATAAAACTGTGTGAATTTTGCCAAATTGGTACATAAAAAACAAAACAAAAACAAAAAATAATGGGGGAAGAAGTAATCTATTATATTTTTCCAGCAGTAGACGGCGCAGAAGACATATTGGATAGGCTTTGAAGCTGGCCTTTCCTTTGCAACAGTTATATTTACTGGACTACTATCAAATAAGTCTGTTATAAGAATGATCTAATGCATTTTTTTTAGTTTTTGTTTTTATAGATGGAATAAGATGCTGGTCGATTCTGTACTGGATATGTTACGGTTTACACAACATGAGGTAATCTAAATGTGAACCACTTCCTCCCCTCCTATTAGTACAGGAGTCAGTGATGTATTAATGCCCTCTCTAGATGGGTAGAACAGAAGTAGGTAAGATGGTAAAATGTGTATATAGGATGTAGACCATTCCTGTTGTTAAATGATCTAGGTATGCTGAAGATTAAGTCTAGATCTGAGCTGACAGAATTGGATGGAGATCCCCGTACAGGTGCAGCTGACCAAGAAGCAGTGAATGGGCCTGGAGTTGAGGAGTCCTTTACCAATGCAGACGGACCATACCTCGGTGGCACCTGTCACGTCAGTGACTTCTGTCACTCCTTGTGTTCTTAAATCCCTACAGGAACAAACAAATCAACAAGAAATGGAGTGTAAGACGCAAGGAGCCAGCTGACTGAGGAAGGTCTGTGGATAAAGGGCGGTAAGCTTTCTCTGACATAAGATCTCTTCCTCTTGATGGCCCAGGTAACCTATGGACTAAAATCTGTGTAAGACAGATATCAGTGTGCGCTTTGCTGACACCAGGGTTTTGTACCCAGGTGGGCAGACTCACCCAGTCTTGTAAAACACGTCCTTAAAACAATGTGAGAAAAAAACTGTAAAGAGTCGCAAGAATCACCCTGCACCTGCTCCACCCATTTTAGAGACTGCAAACTGATTATAGATGTATATTATGAGCAGGTTTTATGCAAGTCTGTGCGTGTTGTGCAGATATCTTTCCAGGTTTGGTCAGAAACATTCAAGTGCGCAAAACAACGTCATTGCTAAAAATCCATATAATGCAAGTGGTATGTAAAAAAACAACAAACTAACAAGTTGTGAACCAATGAGTGTTTTGTTTCTCTTTAGTAATAAACAGGTCTCTATGTAAAATGTTTTTTGGATTAGCACAAGGCATGTAAAATTTTTATATGATTGACTAAATAATGTAATAAACAAGTGTATTTTCTAATTCCAGATCCTAACTCAGAGTTAGTAGTATATGGTTTTCAGTCAGGAGATTAAATAATCCTAAAATAACTAGCAAAAAAGAGCCATGAGTCAAGATTAGATGAGTTGATCCAGCTTCTCCCAACCACAGAAATTTCAATAAAGCTCAATGGCAGGACAACATGGATTCATGCCTCGCATTGCAGAAGGATCGATCCACCGAAGCTGCACTGAGCATCTTGCTTGTTTTTATCCTTTTCAAAAGACCTGTACAGTCCCACACCATTATTGCCAAAACAGTTAAAAGAGAGGATTTAGAGAACCTTGAGACATGGGAAAGTCCAACTACAAAGGGTGAGGACTTCAATCCGTAGCGGGGGGGGGATGCAGAAAGCTTGGGCCATCCTGCTCTGCAGATTCCAATCCCCAGTTGCCTAGTTGTACCTGGCTGGACACAAAAATGGGGCAAAGCCCATGTCATTTTTTTTTAATCATTTCATGAAATTCATGAGATAATTTAAAAAAGGCCTTCCCTATATTTTTAGTTCCCAGCAGGGTACAAATAGGCAGCTGAGGGTTGGGGGTAGCCCGTACCTGCCTGCTGTACCTGGCTAGCATACAAAAATATGGCGAAGCCCATGTCATTTTTTAAAAAAAATTTTTGGCAAAAAACTTTTTTTCCATTGCCAGTGAAGGTAACACAAAGCAGGTTAGCAGCCAGGAGCTGCTTAGATTACCCTTACCTAGCAATACAGAAACTGCAGCAGGAGCACACACATTTTTGTTTAATTATTTATTTAAATAATTAAAAATAAATGGGCTTCCCTGTATTTTGATTACCTGACAGCACAGTACTGTAAAAATATATAAATCATTAAAAAAATGACATAGCTCTCCGTGGTATTTTTGATTCTTAGCGCAGTAAAGCAGACAGCTACGGGCAGCCACCCCTACCCCCATCTGCCTGGCGTTGTCTGGCTGGCAATCAAAATACAGGGAAGCCCATTCACTTTTTTATTTAAAAAAATAAAAAAAAATTGCATGGGCTCCAGCCATATTTTGATCGCCAGTCAGGTAAAGCCAGGCAGCTGGGGGGTGGGATTCTCTGCAGCCCGCAGCCACCCTTGGAAGTGGCGCATTGTTTCTTAGCGCCATTTCCAGGTGCTTTAACTGGCTCGTCAAGCGACCGTGATGGCAGTGGCTCGCTGGGTAATAAAGGGGTTAATAATAATAATTTATTCATTTATATAGCACTATTAATTCCATAGCACTTAATACCAGCTTTGTATTCTCAGATGGTACTAAGCACGAAATTCATGGAGTCATGCCAAATAATACATGGCCACCATGAATTTCTAGTAAATAGTAAAAAAATTACAACACAAAGAATTTTTTTTATTAGAAATAAAACAAAAAACATTTAGAGACTATCTTTATTATATAAAAATCCTTAGTCCAACGTAATCCACAGGGACAGCCATGTTAGCTTCATCACTGTGCACAGACAGTGTCTATACACAGTGAGAAGCAAAGAGCAAAGTCAACTCTGCTTCATCTTGTGCACAGACAGTGTCAATACACAATGAGAAATAAAGTGCAAAGTCAACTCTGCTTCATCTTGTGCACAGACAGTCTATACACATTGAGAAGCACAGAGAGCCATGTCAGGTCTGCTACATCGCTCTGCTCAGAGCGATGAAGCAGATGCTGACAGTGACGGGATGATTGCACTTGCGTCTCGCATTGCATCACCCCACTTTGCCGACAGCAGCGCCTCAGCTGTGAAAATATATGCAGCTGACCTGCTGCCATCGGGACATTGTGTGCTGTGATGCGATGACACGGACCTGTGATAACGTCATACTCACATTACCAGTCTGTAGCCAATGAGGTAATACAACATTCACACGTGACTGGTCACATGGGTATGACATCACATTCACGGCAGGTCCTTTTAGCCAGAGGTGCTTACTGGGGGGAACAGCAATGATCACACGGACGTGTTAGCAGAAGCACTGGGAGGCAGAGTCTGCAGGACGCGTTGTTGGACCTGTAAGTATGATCATAATTTTTTTTAATAACATGCTTTTTTTAACAGCTTCTGGACCCGAATGGTTACATGAACTGTAACACGAACATCCCAGAAAGCTCATGTTCGGGGTTGTGTGCACGAACTCCATGTGTTCGGTACGGACACCAAACTACAGTTTGGGTTCGCCCATCCCTACTTCTGATGCTTAGGAAACTACTGCCCGGGGCTCTCACTTTGGCTCACATTCTTTGGTTCGTCCTGGTCACCTTCCTGAAATGTAAACTCAGGTCCATAGTGCTAGGTGTCCTGTCTCAGGACCCATCTTTAGTTACTCACTCTGTACATCGGTCAATCCTCTCTCTCCATATTCTAGATCATGTTGTCTTCTCTTAGGTCTCCTCTGACATCAGGGGCAATCACATCATGTGGCTCTGCTAGTCAGACAATAGGTCCATCACTACTTTACAATGGGTCCTATCTGCCTTCCTGACCAGAAAACCAGAAACCGTCACTGTCCTGTCAGTCTAGCCCCTCTCACTCTGGGCTAGACCCAAACATTACCTCCATCTCTCACCATTGTCAGGTAATACACACTTCAACATTAATAACGTATTTCACATTTCACATTCCACATTACAATGGTGTCTTCAAGGGGAACATGGGCAGTATGTTCGTCTTCTTACAATCACTTTATCTTTTAGTCTTTTAATCTTAATTATTAAATGTCACCAACCTAATTCTCCCCACTTATTATCAGGTTTCAGGTTACTTTGTGCATGGACAAAAACCTGCAACTCAGTGCTGGGGACAGTAAGAGTTCATGTTTATTGATGACTTCATAGCAGGAACTCATCATTGAATCAGGCTCACTGCTAATAATTTATACACAGCTTTCATGTAATTTTAGCACCAACCAGCAACTACAAGAATTAATACAAAAAAAATCAGATTTTAAATTATTTTGCTTTCCCTGCCTATAACTCCACTCATCCCTTTAGCCATGCTCCAGGACTGCAATGTTATTCCACTTCCTATAACTTAATCCTTTTAGGCTTCTCAAACAAAATGTAAGTAAATTCCATCTTATTTTTGAGCTCTAGGCAAAGGTGTCTGGTTCCAGGCTTAGAAGGAAAACCATCATACATTTATTAGTAAGGTATAATACGATTTTCACAAGCAGAAAATTTAGATCAGTCACCCATAAGCATCAAGCTATGCATGTGGTCTTGGTTGATCCAAAATCTTAAAAAGTCCAATTCGTACAAATCCCTTCCTCATTCTTGCATATTAGACATATTTTAATTTATGAAATGCTTCTTTAAAATCCTTGTTCCTCAGAGTGTATATAATAGGATTAAGCAGTGGAGTCAGCACAGTATAAATCAGAGATAAGACCTTTCTCATGGTCAGGGCTTGTCCTTTTGTTGGAAACATATAAACAATAAATAATGTCCCGTAAAGCATGGAAACCACAATGAGGTGGGAGCTGCAGGTGGAGAAGGCTTTATGTCTTCCGGTGGTAGATGGGATCTTCAGAATGGTGATGACAATACACCCATAGGATATCACAATTACTATAAAAGGTCCTATAACAACAAAAAATCCCAATATAAGTACCTGAATATGAAATATGGATATATCAGAGCAGGAGAGCTGCAGAATAGGTTCTAAGTCACAGTAGAAATGGTCAATAATATGTGGTCCACAGTAATACAAAAAAAACATAGGAATGATATCAATTAAGGCTATAATAAAAACAATTAACCAAATTATTATGACAGACAACACACAAAACATCTGGTTCATGATGGCGTTATAACGAAGGGGGTTACAGATGGCCAAATATCGGTCGTAGGACATCACCGACAGGAGAAAACATTCTGAGGTCTCTGACATAACAAAGAAAAAAAACTGGAAAATGCAACCGATGAGAGTCACCGAACTTCCCCCATACAGTACAGTAAGGAGAAGGGTGGGGACAATGTCTGTAGTCAGCAGGATGTCACACAACGACAGCTGGGTAATGAAGAAGTACATGGGGGACTGGAGGGATTTACTCAGTAGATATAAAGCAATGATTAGAAAATTCCCGGAAATAGTTGCCCAATAAATGAGGACCAGTAATAAGAAGAATGGGATGCTGAAATTCTGAAGATTTGAAAATCCTAGAAAAAAAACTGAGGTGATGTTATTTGTAAGAATCGTCTAGAAAAAATGGAAAAGAAAGTTAGCAATGGTGAAAAACAGTTATAATGGAATCCTATTGAAGAAAAGAGAAAAAAATGTAAAAATAAAAGTTCATTGCAGCACAATTGACATACATTATTATACATATTAGTATCAGGCTCATATCTCTCCAAAAATCTGCTAAACTCCTTCAAACTTTTATTTGGATTATGACTTGAGTTTTTGCATTATCTTTTTAGGTTATTTACAAATTTTATGCCACCAAAGTAGTAACTCAGGTATGCAAAATTTGGGTTTGTGATAATTGTTTTAAATCCAATGACTGGTTCTTATGTTTTTTTATCCCCTAATTTAAAAAAAAAAACAAAAACAAAAAAAACACATCTATCACACTATTATTTACAAAATACTGAACATTCATTCTTCAACTTTATTGGACCTTAATTCTTGAGCTCTTTCCTTTTCTATTCAAAACTTCTCTTGATACTTTTTTTTCTTAGGGAAGGCCTGCAGATCTCTGTGAAGCATCCGGCAGTCATCACCCATAATCTTCACCTTCCATCAACCTTTGTATCATCATTGCATCTCCTTGAGAGCTTGATGAAATCTTTCTCCTTTTTCTTTGCTAACACTAAGGTTTTTAGGAAAGTCATTGAAATGGGAATGTAAAAAATGTAACTTGAAATTCATCAGACAACCCAAGGCTTAGAAATTTTTCAGCGTGTTCTCCTCGATGGACTTTAATTAATTCTTGACTTCTTTAAAAGAATCCCAAGCCTTTTTCTCAACAGCTTTCATTTTTGTTTCAAACACATTTTCCTTCATGAGTTTGCGAATATCCAGACCAACAAAAATGTCTTTCTTCAGTTTTACTTTGGAAAGTCCCTGAAACTTGGTACACAGGTATTTAAAAGTCTCTCTTTTTTTCAGTAGAGCTTTCACAAACTGATTCATGAGTCCAAGCTTAATGCGGAGGGGTGGCCGGAGAACTTTAGTGGGATCAACTAAACTTTCCATAACTATTTCCTTGAGTAACGGTTGCAAAGATGTTCTTGTTGCCCCATATTTTTTGCTCCAGTGATGAGTCCTATCCCAGTTGTCTCATTCAGACAAAAAGCATGGGTACTTCACTTGTTCTCTTCGCTGCACAAGGATGAAGGAGAAAACTTTCAGATCACCATATATTGACAATTCTTAATCATCATAGTTAAGGTTCTTGAGAATGTCTAAATTCTCATAGATTTCCTTCAAGTGCCTAGATTGCCCTAAAGGCACCATTGTGCATTTGCGGCTTTCAGAATATTTGTGGATAAATCAATAAAGAGTCTCCACTCACTCACTTTATATTCAGTGTTACATTTTTCCATCAACCCAGGAACATCACTGCAATATACTAGAGCACCGTAAAAAGAGGAAGAAAAAAATAGGCCACTGCAGTACAAAGACTGGAGTGGAGCCGTACTTACAGACCTGCTATATAGCCGTCATTGGATTTGATTAGCAACTCCAGGTGTTTCTCAGCCTGCAGCACAGTCACTGTTCAGAAGAACCCAAGTAAAGGAAGAAAGGCGGCATCTCACCATGAGGTTTTTCAGCTTTATTCAAAGCATGTGTATTACAGCATGTGGGGGAGAGGGGAGTGTGGGAGCGACACTAGAGCACAGTCTTGAGAAAAGTTTAGAGGAAATTAATTTTAGAACCATATGGAATTCTCCTCTTTAGGAAGACTATGGAGTCAACTATTGTGAAAATAATTTATATTATGACATTTTTTTTGATATTTTTACTCAGTTCAGAGATGGAAAATGTTTAAAAATCACCTCTTTCTTTTAAAGCAAAAATTACCCCTGCAGACCTGTGTAATGGAGGACATCAGAATGAGGATAGGAAAGATCAATGTACTACAAAATTAAATAAAAGCTTCATCTTACAAAACAAGTTAAAAACAATACAAATAGCTCTTAACCAAATCTAAAAACCTTTCTTACATGAAGTTCTTCTGTTTTGTCCATTTGTAAGTCTGTTTCATAGTATTTAGATAATCTATTTGAATTAGGAAGTAAGAAGGTGAGAACATTATTAAAACTGTAAACAGAATCATGCAGTGTAACAGTCATTTTCACGTATCCAGAAATCCAGTCCTTTACTAACTACATTTATAGGGTTTTAGCAGCTCCACAGGGAGCTCCTTGACGCTCCCCGGAGCTGCTGCACAAGACTTCTCCACTGAGACTTAATGTATATGGATTTTTTTTATGTTTTGGTAAGTGACACAAAATAATATTAATACAATAAAAATAGAGAAACAGACATAAACTTAGTTTACACAAATAGATCATATTTTGAGTTAAAGTTAAAAAATTCAAATTTTTTTTAATGAAAGCATTGCAAAATTTTAATTATATCCCTGATATAAAAAGACATCTAAATTGTTGATATCAAATCCTATTTTTTTTAGTCTAGGTTTAGTACATACTCAAAACTTTATATATATATATATATATATATATATATATATATATATATATATATATATATATACAGTTAGGTCCAGAAATATTTGGACAGTGACACAATTTTCGCGAGTTGGGCTCTCCATGCCACCACATTGGATTTGAAATGAAACCTCTACAACAGAATTCAAGTGCAGATTGTAACGTTTAATTTGAAGGTTTGAACAAAAATATCTGATAGAAATTGTAGGAATTGTACACATTTCTTTACAAACACTCCACATTTTAGGAGGTCAAAAGTAATTGGACAAATAAACCAAACCCAAACAAAATATTTTTATTTTCAATATTTTGTTGCAAATCCTTTGGAGGCAATCACTGCCTTAAGTCTGGAACCCATGGACATCACCAAACGCTGGGTTTCCTCCTTCTTAATGCTTTGCCAGGCCTTTACAGCCGCAGCCTTCAGGTCTTGCTTATTTGTGGGTCTTTCCGTCTTAAGTCTGGATTTGAGCAAGTGAAATGCATGCTCAATTGGGTTAAGATCTGGTGATTGACTTGGCCATTGCAGAATGTTCCACTTTTTTGCACTCATGAACTCCTGGGTAGCTTTGGCTGTATGCTTGGGGTCATTGTCCATCTGTACTATGAAGCGCCGTCCGATCAACTTTGCGGCATTTGGCTGAATCTGGGCTGAAAGTATATCCCGGTACACTTCAGAATTCATCCGGCTACTCTTGTCTGCTGTTATGTCATCAATAAACACAAGTGACCCAGTGCCATTGAAAGCCATGCATGCCCATGCCATCACGTTGCCTCCACCATGTTTTACAGAGGATGTGGTATGCCTTGGATCATGTGCCGTTCCCTTTCTTCTCCAAACTTTTTTCTTCCCATCATTCTGGTACAGGTTGATCTTTGTCTCATCTGTCCATAGAATACTTTTCCAGAACTGAGCTGGCTTCATGAGGTGTTTTTCAGCAAATTTAACTCTGGCCTGTCTATTTTTGGAATTGATGAATGGTTTGCATCTAGATGTGAACCCTTTGTATTTACTTTCATGGAGTCTTCTCTTTACTGTTGACTTAGAGACAGATACACCTACTTCACTGAGAGTGTTCTGGACTTCAGTTGATGTTGTGAACGGGTTCTTCTTCACCAAAGAAAGTATGCAGCGATCATCCACCACTGTTGTCATCCATGGACGCCCAGGCCTTTTTGAGTTCCCAAGCTCACCAGTCAATTCCTTTTTTCTCAGAATGTACCCGACTGTTGATTTTGCTACTCCAAGCATGTCTGCTATCTCTCTGATGGATTTTTTCTTTTTTTTCAGCCTCAGGATGTTCTGCTTCACCTCAATTGAGAGTTCCTTAGACCGCATGTTGTCTGGTCACAGCAACAGCTTCCAAATGCAAAACCACACACCTGTAATCAACCCCAGACCTTTTAACTACTTCATTGATTACAGGTTAACTAGGGAGACGCCTTCAGAGTTAATTGCAGCCCTTAGAGTCCCTTGTCCAATTACTTTTGGTCCCTTGAAAAAGAGGAGGCTATGCATTACAGAGCTATGATTCCTAAACCCTTTCTCCGATTTGGATGTGAAAACTCTCATATTGCAGCTGGGAGTGTGCACTTTCAGCCCATATTATATATATAATTGTATTTCTGAACATGTTTTTGTAAACAGCTAAAATAACAAAACTTGTGTCACTGTCCAAATATTTCTGGACCTAACTGTATATCTATATCTATATCTATATCTATATCTATATCTATATATATATATATATATATATATACACATGCAGTGGAACCTCGCTTAATGAGTAACCCAGTTAGTGAGTATTTCGTGAGCAAAGCTTGCTGTAAATTTGTAACTCGGTTTACGTGAAGCTTTGCTGAATGAGCAAAATACTCACCACACACACTTCCGTTCCGTACATCCACCGCACTCTAACCCGCTCTTGCAGTCCGCACAAACACACACAAGCACGCACAAACAAACACGCACACACGCACGCACACACATATTATGCTCACCTTACCTACTGTTCCATCGCCACCCTCATGGTTCTTGTAGTTTGCCAGTACAGGATGTGTATCGGCAACCATCGCAAGAAGGGAGGAATTTGCTCTGGCAGTGGACGTTCCTACCTCGTCGCGATGGTTACCCGACACACATCCTGTACCGGCGAATTGCAAGATTCATGAGGCCGACGATGGAACGGAAGGTAAGCATAATGTGTGTACCTTCCGTTCCATTGCCGGCCTCATGGTTCTTGTAGTTCGCCGCTACAGGATGTGTATCGGCAATCATTGTGACGAGGGAGGAACTTCCGCTGCCAGCTGCTACTCAAAGGCAGCACGCTGGCCAATCAGAGGCAAGCGGCTCCTGCCTTTGACGTCAGCACTCTGGCAGCGGACGTTCCTCCCTCATCGTCATGGTTACCCGATACACATATTGTATCGGTGAACTGCAAGTTCCAGCAGGCTGATGATGGAACAGAAGATAAGGTGAGCATAATATGTGTGTGTGTTTGTGCATGTTTGTGTGTGTTTGTGCATGTGTGGAATGGCACAATAAGGGACCAGAATGGGACATTTTACAAGTTATGGAACGAATTGTCTGCATTGCAATGATTTCCTATGGGAAATCTTGCTTTGCTGAACGAGTAACTTGGTTAACAAGCACAGTCCCAGAATGGATTGTTCTCGTTAATTAAGGTTCCACTATATATGTTTTATAAATAGATAGATGAATAAAAACAACCAATCCTGGAGTAAAGCCTCAGAACAACATATTGTTATTACACAGCCAGGTTGTAAACCTTTTATATTGTTTCTGAAAAATGCAGTATCTATCAGTATTTGCTTTATTACATGCAAACCCCGGTCACTTTGTTCACTTTGTGTGAGTGTTTTCAATGGTTTTAATATGTTTCTGATGTTTTTTTTGCTATTATTCATTAATAAAAACATTTGCTATTTTTGATATATAGTGCCTTGAGAAAGTATTCAGCCCCTTTGAATTTTTCAACCTTTCCCCACATTTCAGGCTTCAAACAGAAAGATAAAAATGTTAATGTTCTGGTGAAGAATCAACAACAAGTGACACAATTGTGAAGGTGAACGAAATTTATTGATTATTTTAAACTTTTATAAATAATAAACTGAAAATTAGGGCGTGCAATATTATGCGTACCTCTTAAGTTAATACTTTGTAGCGCCCCCTTTTGCTGTGATTACAGCTGCAGTCGCTTGGGGTTTGTGTCTATCAGTTTTGCACATAGAGAGGCTGAAAGTCTCGCCCATTCTTCCTTTGTAAACAGCTGGAGCTGAGTGAGGTTGGATGGAGGCATTTGTGAACAGCAGTTTTCAGCTCTTTCCACAGATTCTCGATTGGATTCAGGTCTGGACTGTGACTTGGCCATTCTAACACCTGGATACGGTTATTTGTGACCCATTCCATTGTAGATTTTTCTTTATGTTTGGGATCATTGTCTTGTTGTAAGACAAATCTCCGTCCCAATCTCAGGTCTTTTGCAGACTCCATCAGGTTTTCTTCAGGAATGGTCCTGTATTTGGCTCTATCCATTTTCCCATCAATTTTAATCATCTTCCCTGTCCCTCCTGAAGAAAAGCAGGCCCAAACCATGTGCTGACACCACCATGTTTGACAGTGGGGATGGTGTGTTCAGAGTGATGAGCTGTGTTGCTTTTATGCCAAGCATATCGTTTGGCATTGTGCCCAAAAAGTTCGATTATGGTTTTATCTGACCAGAGCACCTTCTTCCACGTTTGGTGTCTCCAGGTGGCTTGTGGCAAACTTTAAACAACACTTTTTATGGATATTTTTGATAAATGGCTTTCTCCTTGCCACTCTTGCATCTAGGCCAGATTTGTGCAGTGTACGATTGATTGTTGTCTTTTGGACAGACTCTCCCACCTCAGCTGTAGATCTCTGCAGATCATCCTGAGTGATCATGGGCCTCTTGGCTGCATCTCTGATCAGTCTACTCCTTGTTTGAGATGAAAGTTTGGATGGACGGCCGGGCCTTGGTAGATTTGCAGTGGTATGATACTCCTTCCATTTCAATATGATCACTTGCACAGTGTTCCTTGGGATGTTTAAAGTTATGGAAATCTTTTTGTAACTAAATCTGACTTTAAACTTCTCCACAACAGTATCAAGGACCTGCCTGTTGTGTTCCTTGGTCTTCATGATGCTCTCTGTGCTTTACACAGAACCCTGAGACTATCACAGAGCAGGGGCATTTATACGGAGACTTGATTACACACAGGGGATTATATTTATCATCATCAGTCATTTAGGACAACATTGCATCATTCAGAGATCCTCAATCAACTTCTGGAGTGAGTTTGCTGCACTGAAAGTAAAGGGGATGAATAATATTGCACGCCCCAATTTTCAGTTTATTCTTTTTCACAAAAGTTTAAAATAAGCAATACATTTCGTTCAACTTCACAATTGTAATTCATTTGTTGTTGATTCTTCCCCATAACATTAAAATTTTTATTTTTATGCTTGAAGCCTGAATTGTGGGATAAGGTTTCAAAATTCAAGGGGGCTGAATACTTTCGCAAGACACTGTATATTTTCTTGGTGATCCCATGTGTTACACACCTTTTTTTCTCTTCCCTTTCATTATCCTAATTTTATTATGCATTGCATATATGGCACCATCATATTTCCTAGTGTTTTACAGAGATTATCATCGATCTTAATTCCCTATTAGTGTGTCTTTGGAGAGTGGGAGGACATTGGAAAACCTGGAGGAAATCCATGCAAACAAAGGGAGAACATGCAAACTCCTTTCAGATGTTGTCCTTGGAGGAAATTGAACCCGCTGCAAAGCATAAGTGCTAACCACAGAGCCATCAAAATGCAGAGCAGATCAAACTAGAAAGTTTTGTTTTTTATTTGGCAACTAATATTTTATATTAATTGTGATTTTTTTTTATTCTCTATTTGCTTTCTTTTTTACTTACTTCATACACTGTGCCACGGGAGTAATTTTAACATATTAAGCTGTTCACAACCTTTGAAGTACATGTACTTCAAAGGTTTTGTTTTAGACATTGATGCTGTCTCACAACCCGAGCCCACATTATTATTATTATTATTATTATTATTTTTATTATTATTATTATTATTATTATTAATTGTTTTAGCGCCAGTTATTCCATGGCACTTTACATGTGAAAGGGGTATACATAATAGGGACAAGTACAATAATCATAAACAATACAAGGCACAGACTGGTACAGGAGGATAGAGGTCCCTGCCCACGAGAGCTCACAGTCTACAAGGGATGGGTGAGAATATAGTAGGTGGTTGTTCAACGTTATATCAGACTGAGGGTTACAGCAAGTTGTAGGCTTGTTGGAAGAGGTGGGTCTTCAGGGTCTTTTTGAAGCTTGTCAAGGTAGGCGAGAGTCTGATATGTTGTGGTAGAGCATTCCAGAGTATGGGGGAGGCACGAGAGAAATCTTGTATGCGATGGCGGGAAGAGGAGATGAGAGGGGAGTAAAGAAGGAGATCTTGTGAGGATTGAAGGTTAAGTGCAGGTAGGTACGAGGGACTAGGTCACAGATGTAGGGAGGAGACAGGTTGTGGATGGCTTTGTATGTCATGGTTAGTGTTTTGAACTGGAGTAATTGGGCAATGGGTA
Source organism: Anomaloglossus baeobatrachus (assembly GCF_048569485.1). NCBI lineage: Eukaryota > Metazoa > Chordata > Amphibia > Anura > Aromobatidae > Anomaloglossus > Anomaloglossus baeobatrachus. The sequence continues at coordinate 693,331,778 of NC_134356.1, read as the reverse complement.
GCCAGTGAAGGGATTGGCCGAGAGGAGAGGTCGGGGAGTAGCGGGGGGACAGGTGGATTAGCCGGGAAGCAGAGTTTTGAAAAGATTGTAGGGGTGCGAGACTGTTAGAAGGGAGGCCACAGTGCAGCAGTTTGCAATAATCTAGGAGCGAGATAATAATCATCCTTACAGATGATGGCTGGTATAATCAGCCATCATGTGCATTTAACAGATGCAGTGAGGAGGAGCTCTGCCCATGGCTGCTAACCATTTAAATGCTGCTTTCAACCTCTGACAGTGGCTGACGTTCATAGGAGATTGTGATTTTATCTATATATAGCAATATTAATGCACTGCTATTCATAGCACAAGAAAGCAGAGGATCGTAGCTTCAGATCTCCTAAGAAAATGATTAAATACAATAAAATGCTATTTTCTAATACATGTAAAAAATTGAAAAAACACAAACATTCAAATCAATCCCTTTTGTCCCTTTTAAAATAAAACAATTAAATAAAAATAATAAATACATATATTTGGCATTGTGTGTTCGTAAATGTCCAATCTATAACAATAATAACAACATTAATCTTATCTATAAATATTTTAAAGAGAAATAAAATTGAATAATATATATATATATATTATTTTAGCTGTCGCAACATTGCAATGAAATACAATGAAAGATGATGAAAACATCGCATCTACGTCAAAATGGTATCAGTAAAAACACCAGCTCAGGGAGTAAAAAATACCAAGCCCTCACACAGCCCGATATCCCGAAAAATGAAAGGGTTACGTTCCCGTAAAATGGAAAGCAACATTTTTTTTTTACAAATGATATTTCACTACTTAAATGAAAAAAACCTATGCATATTTTGTATCTCTTTAATGGCACTGAAATGGACAATCTTATTGCCAGGTCAATTTTATCTTATAGTTAACATGATAAATGGAAAAATAAAGAAAACAATTGTGAAATTGCAATTTTTTTTTTAATAATTTGAACACACTTGGATTTTTTTTCCTGCTTTCTAGTGAATCACATGATAAAATGGTTTGTGTCATTCAAAAGTACAATTACTTTACTGATAAAAAAAAAATGAGCCTTAATATGGGTAGGAATAAACAATGGAACATTAGGGGCACTACCATGCTAGTACATAAGGAATTACATACCACATTAGTGAAAAATTGCTTTTATTGATACAAAAGTGCACAACAATAAATGCATGTGGTAATAGACACAATTGATGAAAGATATATAGTAAATGGAGTAAAAGACCAATTACAGAGGCAGAATGGAGGAAAAGAGTCCCACTTTTAGATAACCTCCCCCCAGTACAATTCTTAAAATCCAAAGAGGAATGTACACATTAGGGAGAAAGTAATCCCACTGAAAACTCTCATCTATATAGATTAAAAGAAGCAAGTGAGAAGTGTGTATGCTACGCTGTATGAGGTGCAAAATGTCAATCACAGGGCCACTTATTAGATAAAACCACCAATGATAATAAAGTGACAGAGTGCAAGACAAAATGTCATGTAAAAAGCAACATTGGTGGTAAAATGGCACCTAGAGACCTACCTGTTTTTAGCATGCACACACAAGAGGACGGAGACTATCAACCGCACATGGCGGACCAGTCCCGACACGTGTTTTGCGTGTGCTGCTTCGGGAGACCATGACCGCTGCAGTGTAGGAGGGAGAATATATATCCAAAAGTCGACGAGGCTGGCAGCAGCTGATTAATCAGCGCTGTGTCCAGAGACAGCTGGGCGCGCTGAACACTACGAAAGCCGGCACTCGATATGTCGGATCTCCTGCCATTGAACCTTTGGTTCTTTTCTGCCCTCGGCTTTCCTGTTTTGGTTTGCCCTCACCTGTGCCAGTAAATAACATGGCTGCCGCTGTCCAGCGCTGCTATGGAGACCTGACACACGCGCACTCCGACCCGGTCTCGGCGCTATGACTTCTGGGTATGATGTCATCAGGAGGTTTCTCCCAAACCCGGAAGTCATATCGAGTGCCGGTTTTCGTAGTGTTCAGCGTGCTCAGCTATCACTGGACACAGCTGCTGCCAGACTTGTCGACTTTTGGATATATATTCTCCCTCCTACACTGCAGCAGTCATGGTCTCCCGAAGCATCAAATGCGAAACACGTGTCGGGACTGGTCCCACATGTGCAGTTGACAGTCTCCCCCCTCTTGTGTGTGTATGCTACAAACAGGTAGGTCTCCAGGTGCCACTTTACCACCAATGTTGTTTTTTACATGACATTTTGTCTTGCACTCTGTCACTTTATTATCATTGGTGGTTTTATCTAATATGTGGCCCTGTGATTGACTTTTTGCACCTCATACAGCGTAGCATACACACTTCTCACTTGCTTCTTTTAATCTATATAGATGACAGTTTTCAGTGGGATTACTTTCTCCCTAATGTTGGATTTTAAGAATTGTACTGGGGGGAGGTTATCTTCCCCATGTGGGACTCTTTTTTTCTCCATTCTGCCTCTGTAATTGGTCTTTTACTCCATTTACTATATATCTTTCATCAATTGTGTCCATTACCACATGCATTTATTGTTGTGCACTTTTGTATCAATGAAATCAATTTTTTCACTAATGTAGTATGCAATTCCTTATGTACTAGCATGGTAGTACCCCTAATGTTCCATTGTTCATTCCTATTATGTATCTGGGTACGTGCAATTTACTTCTATGATGAGGTCCAGTGCTCTTGGTCTTTGTTTTCTTAATATAGGTAGGTGGACAGGTAAAAAAAAAGTTATGGCTCTTGGAAGAACAGGAGGAAAGAGCAAAAATTAAAAATGGAAAATAACCCAGTTGGAAAGGGGTTAATATATTATTATTATTGTTGATTTATTAGGTAATTGGACCTTGTATATTAGCTCCAGTTACAGAGGTCTTTAATAGCTATACTCCTTTTTCCTCCCTGCACCAGTGATCACATATTCACTGGGTCTAGAGTAGTAAATAGGGTAAGTGCTACTGTTTCTTAATCTTTAAGACAGATTGAGGAGGTAGATATGACACTAAATCAGTATTTTCTTTATATTCAGAAGTCTGAGTTTGACAGCCAGCTTCATGCCTCAAAGCTTCATGATTTTGTGTCAACTTGAACAGTGGGGAAAAAAGTAATTAGTCAGCCACCAATTGTGCAAGTTCTCCCTGTTATAAAGATGAGAGAGGCCTGTAAATGAGAAAACATATCCAGAAATTCACCTCTGTGTAACGGTTCGAGGTCCTCCTGTGCCTCGGACCAGTCCAGTCCCGCCATTGACTCCCATATTAGAATCAGTCGACTCCAAAGGTCAACCTGTCCATTGCTCAAGCTGTTGGGCTAACAGGCATCAGGTGGCTGGAGTCGTGTACCATCCTGAGTGTAAGTGCTCATTTAGCCCTACTGAGCATGTGAATGATGTCATCAATGACAAAGCAGCGACTGATTGGTCATCGGTGACATCAGCGATGACATGGCAGCTGCTGATTGGTCATCATGACATCAGCAATGATATGGCAGCTTCTGTATGGCTGAAACCGGCACCATTACCGCATTCCATGTGGCCTGGGCCAGGGAGGCAGCTATAAAAACATCGATAGTTCTGCCCATTGGGGTACAAGCATCATTCTGTATACTGGCAGCTAAGTCAGCAGACCGGGCTGCTTGAGTGTTTGGGTTCCAGCGCCAGCTTCCTGCAGTGTTTCTGGCAGGTGTGTGTATGTAAATAGGACAGAGTTAATCAGGGCTAGGTGCCGGTACCAGGTATTCGTATCTCAGTACACCTGTGTTTTACATGGTGAGGTTCAGTCTCTGTCCTATCAATCCCCGGGTGCTCAGTGACACTAACTGGGTAGCCCACGCAGTCTGACGTGCCCTTTACGCACATGACCAGTAGTCTTCAGTGCCAGTGGCGGATTTGTATGTATGTGTACTGGTAGTCTGCAGTGCTTGTGGCAGATTTGTGTGTATGTGTACTAGTCACTGGGTACCCAGTGATGCTAACTGGGTTACCTCTCAGTCTGAGGTGTCTTTATACACGTGACCGATACTTGTTTTGTTTTTCCCGGTCTAATGTGTCCCTACACATGTGACCAATACCCGTGTACCTCTGAAGTTAACAGGGACACACTACACATTGGGTGTGCCCTTAAACATCCCCTTTGTGCACATTTGGTTTTTCTGTGTTGCTGTATCCGTCCACTAGTCCCATAGTACCCCTCTCATCGACCCGGCGGACTCCGGGCAATGATTGGCATCATATTATTTTATATCCAGTTGTCCCTCCATAACACTCTGATTTCGCAAAAAAATTGTTTGCAAAAATTATGGTGGAAAATAAGTGTTTGGTCAATAACAAAAGTTCATCTCAATATTTTGTTATATATCCTTTGTTGGCAACAACAGAGGTCAAAAGTTTTGTGTACGTCTTCACAAGGTTGGCACATACTGTTGGTGGTATGTAGTCATCTAAAAACGTGCAAGATTTCTGTCTCTCACAGACCTGTAACTTCTTCTTTAAGAGGCTCCTCTGCCCTCCACTCATTACCTGTAGTAATGGCACCTGTTTTAACTTATCAGTATAATAGACACATGTTCACAGCCTCAAACAGTCACTCCGAACTTCACTATTGTGAAGACCAAAGAGCTGTCAAAAGACACTAGAAACAAAAATTTTAGCCCTGTACGAGGCTGGGAAGACTGAATCCACAATAGGCAAGCAGCTTGGTGTGATGAAATCAACTGTGGGAGCAATAATAAGAAAATGAAAAACATACAAGACCATTGATAATCTCCCTCGATCTGGGGCTCCATGTGAGATCTCACCACATGGGGTCAAAATGATTACAAGAATGGTGAGCAAAATCCCAGAACCATACAGGGGGACCCAGTGAATGACCTGTATAGAGCTGGGACCATCATAACAAAGACTACTATCAGTAACACACTACGCTGCCAGGGACTCAGATCCTGCAGTGCCAGGTGTGTTCCCCTGCTTAAGCCAGTACATGTCCGGGCCCGTATAAAGCTTGCTAGAGAGCATTTGGATTATCCAGAAAAGTGTTGGGAGAATGTCATATGGTCTGATGAAGCCAAAGTAGAACTGTTTGGTAAATTTTATTAAATGTTGAATAATTTTTCAACTGGCTAACACGGTACCAAAACCTTTTCACTTGTAACTGTTTGGTAGAAACACAAGTCGTTATGTTTGGAGGAGACAAAATACTGACTTTCAACCAAGAACACAATGCCTACTGTGAAGCATGGGGGTGGCACTATCATGCTTTGGGGCTGTTTCTTTGCAAAGGACCAGGACGACTGATCCATATACATGAAAGAATGAATGGGGCCGTGTATTGTGAGATTTTGAGTGCAAACCTCCTTCCATCAGCAAGGGCATTAAAGATGAAATGTGGCTGGGTATTTCAGCCAGATAATGATCCAAAACACACTGCCAGGGCAACAAAGAAGTTGCTTCATAAGAAGCATATGAAGGTCCTGGAGTGGTCTAGCCAGTCTTCAGATCTCAACCCCATAGAAAATATTTGAAGGGAGTTGAAAGTCCGTGTTGCCCAGCGACAGGCCAAAAACATCACTGCTCTAGAGGTGATCTGCATGGAGGAATGGGCTAGCATACCACCAACAGTGTGTGCCAACCTCATGAAGACAGAAAACGTTTGACCTCTGTGATTGCCAACAAAGGATATATACCAAAATATTGAGATGAACTTTTGTTATTGACCAAATACTTATTTTCCATCATAATTTGCATAAAAAAATCTTGCCAAATCAGAAGTGGTGATTTTCTGGATCTGTTTTCTCATTTTATCTCTCGTAGTTGTGGTCACCTCTGATGTTAATTACAGGCAAATCTCATCTTTATAATGGGGAGAACGTGCACAATTGGAGGCTGAATATATTTTTTTTTCCCTACTATAAACATTTTGGAACTTCAATGCAGGATAATGTCTGGACTGCCTAGAAGAAAAAATTCTATGGGAGGTCAAAAAGTAGCTTAAAAAAATTGTCTGTATTCAATAAGGTAAAGTCAGGCTTTGGAACATTAGAACAACAGGTAAGTTAAGTATATGCTTAGTGACACGTATGCTCATTCAGTTCTGACTTTCCAAATACCGAGGGTCAGATTCCATCTTTTTTAAGACCCACTATCATGAACACGGTAATTAGTGGAATATTTATGTTATTAGCTGAAAACATCCTTAATACACTTGTAAGCAGGTTTTTTTTTTATAGTCATATTAAGTATTATTAATTAGTATAAGTATTTGATCAATGCAATAAAAATGAATGTAGAATTTTCAGGAGTTTTCTAAACTTAGTGAGTTTGAACAGTTTGCTTCACACAATTTGTCTGTAATAATCACCCTTTTTTTTACACATTGTGGAAGTTAGAATCAGCCAGAGACCATTCACACAAATTTGGGCAGGTTTCTCCATTATTCTTTGGAGCTATAACATCACATGTTTAAGCACAGCCAATAATGAGGGACTATCTCAGCCTGTATAAAAGAAAAAGCACAAAATGCAGCAGCTGTTTTGTGGTAAATCCAGTAGGTGAGAGGTTGCCATATCTTACACATTAGAGAGGGAATGAAAGCCAAGAAACCCTGAAGAAACTATGCAGATATTGTGTGATAGTACAAAATGAAAAGTGTAATGCGGGCGTCACATGATACGATCTATCACACGAGCCATTGTACCCGCCCCCGTCGTTTATGCATCATGGGCAATTAGTTGCCCATGGCGCACAAAGTCATTAAACCACCGTCACACATACTTACCTGCTGAGCGACGTCACTGTGGGCGGCGAACATCCACTTCCTGAAGGGGGAGGGACGTTCGGCGTCACAGCGATGTCACACAGCCGCCGGCCAATAGAAGCAGAGGGGCGGAGATGAGCGGGACGTAAACATCCCGCCCACCTCCCTCTTTCCGCATAGCCGGCGGGAGCCGCGGGACACAGGTAAGCTGTGTTCATCGTTCCCGGGATGTCGCACAGAGCGATGTGTGCTGCCCCGGGTACGATGAACAGCCAGCGCAAAGAAAAATAAATGATTTTTTAAAAATGAGCGACGTGTCAACAATACATGATTTGTGAACGTTCTGCGTCACTCGTAGGTGTCACACGGGACGACGTCGTAAACGATGCCGGATGTGCGTCACGAAAACCGTGAGACTGACGACATATCGCAAGATAGATCGTCTCGTGTGACGCCCGCATTAGTGTTTGAGAAACATCAATAGTGTAATACACCTTTTTTTTCATGTAAATTGGAGGCTTTGGCGTGCTTTCAATTTATGGTGAAATAATTCACTGCAAATCAAAACATCCTAAGTAAATTTGGTGAATCTGTTGAAGTTGAAAAGATGTGCTCATGTCTTTTCAATAACATTCATTATGTGCAACTTACTATATCCCAATATTCCACTGTAAAGGACATTTTATGTGTTTGTGGACTTTCTTCACAAATGTAATTTTATGGTCATGATAGTAAAATAAATGATTTATATTATTGCTCACCAGTAGTGATGACTGAATCAACCTGTTGTCAGTCGGCTTTCCGACAAATTTCCTGTAGTTGATCCCAGTAAATTTGAAAAAATTTCAATTTGATTCACATGGATTGCTAAAAAAAATGCCAGGAAAAATGTTACATTTGCAAAAACATCATCAGCCAGAAAGTAAGCTCACATGATGTCACACACGGCCCTGTTGTCTTCCCATAATGCATTTAATCACATGTTCTAATGAAGCTCATGAGGCAGGACTATCACAGCCACTAAGATGAGGCTGAGAAAGCAGTGGTCATTTTTAGGTTTTAAAGCCAATGGTAGGAGGTCAAGATGCACAAATCATCATTACAGATATGGATAGAGAGGCCTACATATAATTGTGGTGTACTACTGTGAGGGTAACCTGGGCTATAGATTGTTTGTTCAGATGTAATAAGATTATCTGTGTATGCAAATAATAAAAATATAGATGTCTAGATGTCATTGCATAATTATCTGTGCGTCTATATGACAATCGCACAGACGCCATGATATGATTCTAAGCTGTATGTCCAAGAAAGGGTTAACCAAAGATAATGAAGTCAGAATGAACAATGAACAGTGAAGGTTTTCATAATGATGAGTGAAAATCTTATTAGTGGTTTCACACAAAGAAGAAATGTGTTATCTGTGGGATGAAATGTGTGTTTCTATGTTCCTAGGTACCTCCCTGAACCTCCCTATACGGCTTTGATATATGAGAAAAGACAGATTTTGATACTTTGTATATGTCTGAAGGTTGAAATGTTATACTAATATCTGAGCTATTCATTACATGCGTCAGTCGCCTATATTGGCTCAAAAAGTGAACACAGTCTCTGTGATCATTGCTTCTGAGTTATTTATTATATCAGTACAGATAGCTAATTTGGCCCCGTGCCTCTGGATCTACCTTAAACAAAGACTCCTTTAGCAGTCTTACCTAAATTTCTCCCTTGACACTATTATAGATGAAGAACATAAGAAAGTGGAACCCCCCCAAATCCGAAATGAAACAGAATGGGAGAATGCTGTAAAGGGAAACACAAAGAAACTGCAAGGAAAGCAAAAGTGGTAATTCAGCAAAATTATCCTGAGCTGAGGAGCTTAACACTAGAACTACTGGACTCGTGACACCTATATAGAAATACATGGTGCAAAGTAGTCAAAATGACTACCTCAGTAGTTCTAGTGTTAAAGGTGGTGTCACACACAGTGACCACGACGTCGCTTCTACATCACCATTTTCTGTGATGTTGGAGCGACGTCCCGTCGCTGTCGCTGTGTGTGACATCCAGCAACGACCTGGCCCCTGCTGTGAGGTCGCCGGTCGTTGCTGAATGTCCAGCTTCATTTTTTGGTCGTCGCTCTTCCGCTGTGACGCACACATCGCTGTGTGTGACAGCGAGAGAGCGATAAAATGAAGCGAGCAGGGAGCAGGAGCCGGCATCTGGCAGCTGCGGTAAGCTGTAACCAGCGTAAACATCGGGTAACCAAGGGAAGACCGTTCCCTGGTTACCCAATATTTACCTTCGTTACCAGCATCCGCCCTCACTGCCAGTGCCGTCTCCTGCTCTGTGCACATGTAGCTGTAGTACACATCGGGTAATTAACCCGGTGTGTACTGTAGCAAGGAGAGCAAGGAGCCAGCGCTAAGCAGTGTGCGCGGCTCCCTGCTCTCTGCCCATGTAGCTGCAGTACACATTGGGTAATTAACCCGATGTGTACTGTAGCAAGGAGAGCAAGGAGCCATCGCTAAGCAGTGTGCGCGGCTCCCTGCCTATGTAGCTGCAGTACGCATCGGGTAATTAACCCGATGTGTACTGTAGCAAGGAGAGCAGGGAGCCAGCGCTAAGCAGTGTGCGCGGCTCCCTGCTCTGTGCACATGTAGCACAGCGACGCGAGTCGTTATGATCGCTGCTGCGTCTGCTGTGTTTGACAGCTAAGCAGCAATCATAACAGCGACTTACAAGGTTGCTGTTACGTCACAGAAAATGGTGACGTAACAGTGACGTCGCTGTCGCTATGTGTGAACCCAGCTTAAGCTTCAAACATCCATCGACCTTGGATTATAGCCAGCATTAAGCATGTGCATGAAGAGTATAAATAGCCCCTCGCAAGATGGGAAAGGGCACAGAAAACAAGGAAGTGAACACACCTGAGTGAAAATAAAACAGACAGGCAAGACAAATGTAATACAAGAGAACAAATTAGTTGGACCTATACAAAACATACTGTGGTCCAACAGATAGGGAACTGACCACACAAGCATTGTTCACCAGGTGAAGCCCTGGAGTCGAGTCATAAGATTTGAGGATGCAAGCCAGCGCAAAAACAGGAGAGACAAAACAAAGAGACCAAACAAAGTCATGAAGAGAATACACAAAGACCTAGTTAAGATTAGACACCTGTGTGGAGGGAGATCCTGACTGATATAACAAGTGCTGGCAGAGAACAACCAGGAATTGAAGCTCGAAGAAGGCCATTTGCATATTTACATTCGGGGAAGAGGAGAGAGTCACCATGAGTCTTAAAATCTTTAAGTGTATCTGGATTGAGTTTCTTGAAATAAATTGTTAAACCTTTACAACACTTCAACAATAATTCATTTTGTTCAACATAGAGAAGGAGATTACCCATATGGTGAGCTGCAATTGGTGTTATATATTTTCAGAATTTCCAGAGGAAAAGACAAACTTTACGTGTCAGAAATGAAAACTTGTGACTCTGTTGGAGGAAAAGTTGCAAAGTCTTCAGGAGAGAATGGCTACACTAAAATTCATAGAAGAAGTTGCAGATTTCCTTGACAGAGCAGAAGAATCTCTTCAGAATGATGAAAGAGAACTTTTCAGTGCTCCTGCAGAAGCTAATGACGGAGCAGAAATAACTGTACAGAATATTTGAAGAGAATCACCTTCAAAGTACCTACAGAAGAAGAGAAAAGGAAGCATGAGACCAAAAGAAGCAGGAGGAAGAGGAGGCCATCAGCACCCATACCTCTGAAGACCTGTTACCAGACTCTCATGCAGGGCAACTACGAAGATGTACATTAAAAAAGTGCTTTGCCCATAAAGAATACTCCAGTAAGCAATCAAAAGCCTCTAGAAGGGAGAAAAAGACGTGTTGTAGAGAAGAAGAAAAGAAAAGTGATGGTTTTCTTGGATTCACTACTGAGAAGAATAGAAGCCGCAAACTGCCAACACGGACATCACCTAAGGTGAAGTGTGTCGTCTTCCAGGTTACCAAATTAAAAATGTGCCTGATAGAGTATCAAGACTCTTCAGTGCTAAGGACAACAATCCACTTTTACTAATACACATACAAACAAATGACAAAGCAAAAAAAAGACCTGGAAACTATACAGTAATGGCATAAAGTGCTGTCACCCTTGAAATTATTCCAGAAAAATGAAGTACTTATCCCAAAATGTTTGCAATTATATGTTTTGTTATACACATGTTTATTTCCATTGTATATATTGAAACAACACAAAAAACAAAAAAAAAATAAATAAATTGGACATAATTTCCCACAAAACTAAAGAAATGAGCTGGGCAACCTCAACTTATTATTTGGTTGCACTACAATAAATAACTGCAATCATTGCTTCCAAAAACCATCAACAAGTTCTTACACCTCTCACCTGAAATTTTGGACCACATTTTCTTTTGCAAATTGCTCCAGGTTAGAGTTGAGCGCGGTTCGTGGTTCTCCAGTTCGCGGTTCGAGTGATTTTGGGGGGTGTTCTAGACAGAACTAGAACTCGAGCTTTTTGCTAAAAGTTCGTTAGCTCGAGTTACATTCGAGAACGTTTCTATTAGCAAAAAGCCTAGCTAATTACTAGCTGGCTTTTCACTGTAATAGTGTGAGTCACTCTGTAATTCACACTATTATCAAATTTCAGCGCATAATGTGCGGGGACTGCGCATTCAGATCACTGCTGCTGGGATAATGGCGATCACCATTTTTTTTTCCTTCCTTCCCTAAGCGCGCGTGTAGTGGGGCGGGCCAGCATGTCAGCCAATCCCAGACACACACACAGCTAAGTGGACTTTTTGCCAGAGAAGCAAGGGCATTTGTCATAGGCTGTCCATGTCACATGTCCTTGCATTATTAAAACTGACATTTTCCCTAAGGACGCCATTATCTGCCTTCTGCGTTGGGGTATCAGTCACCGCTCACGCAGCTCCTGTCACCGGTCCTGCTGTGTACGCTATACACACAGCGCTCTACTCATTAGGGACAGAAGTTTATTTCAGCCCTTTTAAGGGCTAATTACAGCTGGCTCAGAGCCATAGGTGAGAGTCAGGTCCGTGGAAACGCGTTTTACAGCTTCAGATAACAGCGTCTGTGTAGCTAAGCTCAGGGACTTCCTTGCTGCATTTCAACATTAGGAGGGATAGAAAGTGAGGCTTCCTTTCCTCTACACTGACCCACAACCCAGCCACTGTACCCTCTTGCCCTTTTTTGCAAAGCAATTTTAATAGCAGAGTGCTGCCAGTTAGTGCCATCCAAAGAGTGGCTGCTGTACTACATTATTGTGGCACTTGTGCCAAGCAAGTCCCACCACCTATGCATTCTCCCCTCCTGCACATTTTTACAAAGCCATTTTAATTTAAAAGAGTGCTGCCAGTTACTGGCATCCAAAAAGTGGCTGTTGTACTCCATTATTGTGCCACTGTATCCAAACAATTTCCAGCACCTCTGCATTACACCCTCCTGCTCATTTTTACTAAGCTATTATAATAGAAAAAAATGCTGAAACTTAGTGGCATCCAAAGAGTGGCTGTGGTACTCCATTAGTGCCCCAATGGTGCCAAGCAAGTTCCACCACCTTTGCATTCTCCCCTCCTGCACATTTTGCTACGCAAATTTTATAGCAAACTCAGGGAATTACTTGCTGCATTTCATTATTAGGAGGGATAGAAAGTGAGGCTTCCTTTACTGTCCTGGTACCCACAGAACACGGCCACTGTACCCATCTGTCCACTTTTGCCACGCTATTTAATTTGCCCAGAGAGCTGACTCTTTTTCTGCCATCCTAAAATTGTCTGGAATACTAAGTTAGTGTTCCTTTGCTGCCAAGCAAGGTACAACACATGTGCATTCTACGCTCCTTTCCATTTCTGTAACGCAATTATTAACTGCAGGTCGTCCAGCCAATCTGTGACGAAGGTGCAGGTGTGGATATAATGTAGCCTGCATCCAATGATGGTTTTCTCGATGTCTGACAGCTCAACAATACCATCTGTTTCCACTTCCAAAACAAGTGATGACCTGCCAATCACACTCCCGCTTACGGGTAACGGGGTGGAAGTTCAGTGTTAAAAAGCATGTGTGACTGCTGTCCCCACAGTCACAGAGGATGAAGAGCACGCAGATGCACTTGATGGGGCAGGCGGTGGTTGCACAGCCCCGCTAGGCCGCATTGTAGCACAGTAAAATTCCCATTGCGACTTATGCTTCATTTTAAGTCTTGTACTTGGTGGGCTCCACAGTATGCAGCAAAACCACGCAACAGGAAAAGCACTCTAGCCAGTTGGGTTGATAAATGATTGTTTAACCCCTTCAGCCCCCGGGCACTTTCCGTTTTTGCGTTTTTGTTTTTTGCTCCCCTTCTTCCGAGAGGCGTAACTTTTTTATTTTTCCATCAATCTTGCCATATTATGGCTTGTTTTTTGCGGAACGAGTTGTACTTTTAAATGAAACCATAAGTTTTACCATATAGTGTACTGGAAAACGGCAAAAAAATTCCAAGTGCGGAAAAATTGCAAAAAAAGTGGGATTGTACAATAGTTTTTGGGATATTTTATTCACCGTGTTCACTATATGGTAAAACTGATGTGTGGGTATGATACCTCAGGTTGGTGCGAGTTTGTAGACACCAAACATGTATAGGTTTACTTGTATCTAAGGGGTTAAAAAAAATTCACAAGCTTGTCCAAAAAATGTGGCGCACGTTTTGCGCCATTTTCCAAAACCCGTAGCGTTCTAACTTTTCAGGATCTGAGGCTCAGTGATGGCTTATTTCTTGCGTCTCGACCTGACGTTCTTAACGGTACCATTTTTGCGCAGATGCTACGTTTTGATCGCCTGTTATTGCATTTTGCGCAAAATTTGCGGCGACCAAAAAACGTAATTTTGGCGTTTGGAATTTTTTTGCCGCTACGCCGCTTACTGATCAGATTCATGGATTTTTTATTTTGATAGATCGGGCATTTCTGAACGTGGCGATACCAAATATGTGTGTATTTTTTATTTTTTTAACCCTTTAATTTTCAATGGGGTGAAAGGGGGGTGATTTGAACTTTTAGGTTTTTTTATTTTTTTTTAATTTTTTAAAACTTTTTTTTTTACTTTTTTTTTTATTTTACTAGTCCCCCTAGGGGGCTATTGCGATCAGCAATCCGATCGCTCTGCACTATCTGCAGATCTCAGCTACAGAGCTGAGAACTGCAGATTTGCTGCTTCACTTTCAATGCCGGCTGTATTCCGGCATTGAGAGGAAGTGACTCATGTTAGCTACAGGCGTCATCACATGACCCTGTGCTACCATGGCAACCGCCGAAAGTCACGTGATCATGTCACGTGACTTCCGGTGGGGGCGGGGTAAGTCACTGTCATGGCGGCGCCCATATACATATCGCTGCCAGCGAAATGTAAGGGGTTAATGGCCGCGGGTGGAAGCGATTCCACCCGCGGCTAGCAGGCACACATATCAGCTGTTGATAACAGCTGATATGTGCGCGTCTCGCCACTGCCTGCCGGCGGAAGGGGGCGGGGCTTACCGGCACACGATCCATGACGTATCTAGTACGTCATGGGTCGTTAAGGGGTTAACTTTCCCAAAACAAACAATAAGAACCATACATAAAATTGAAATAATAGAACAATCTATTCAGTTGCCTACTACCTGCTAATCCCTCTGCGTAGCAGCAGTAATTGGGTCTTTGTGCTTGTGTGTGTGTGTGTGTGCTCGAACACGACTTACCAGTGGCGCATCACAAGAGCTTCAAAGTTATCTACCTAAACATAGACAAAACACATTACCCCCCTGAATACTCTTGTTAGCTGAAGCCTCACAGATAAGGCAGATGATAACAGTGTGAATGCAAACCACACAGCTCTGCAACACAGTCATGGAAATCTTGAAAAGCAACAGTCAATGCAAACATGTGTCGCTGTCCCTCTATGATTTAAACTGTACGTGACAATTTGACAGTGCAGAGGCAGCAAGTCTTATTGTCTATATAGTCGGCCTACCCAGAACAGATATGTGTTTTGCTATAAAACAAAGTGTCGCGTGCACACATTACTGTCTGGGCACAGCCTACCGTACCCGGGTACTGTGATGTCCAGTTGGCATAAATACAGACTTTACGCTCCTCTCATGGTAAACAGTATAGACAGCACCGGAAGAATGGTGGTCTGTGGCACAGGATGCTGCTCACTGGCGTTACGGTCCTCCTCACCAAACTCCAACACGACTCCCCTCACAATTGAATGAAGTGTTTCCGTGGTGGCTACTTGCTGTAACACACACCTTTAGCTTTTCCTTCTGTTCATAGACAGCATCTCCAAGTCCACACCCGAAGACCGTTTTGCTATTGCTGTAGTGACCAAACAGACAAAGGCAGATTCAAAAAAACAGCAGCCACTTGTGTGTAGTCTGCAACAATGCATGCGATGAACGGCAAATAAGCATGATGCATTGACAGTGGCTAAAGCTGAGCAATATATTCTCACGCTATCAAATCATATCCATGTGACACTTCATGGTGGAAGTACTCAAAGTTGTGAGTTTTTGCCTTTTACTTAGAGATTGTTACAGATTACATGACTTGGGTAATCCTTTGCTATGTCCAAAAAGTCCCAGGCTAGGCAAGGCTTACAGCCCATGCAACCTGCATAGCCAACATGACTTTTACTCAGTGGCAGAGTTGTGGCCGAGGATTCAGTTGTTGACATGCTTCCAGTACTTTGTCTCTGTCCAGGAAGACACAACGTAAACTCGTAGTCAGTAGCATCCTCCTCCACCTCCTCTGCTGACGTCATCGACTGGCTGACTTTGGTTTGAAAGTAAGTGGGGTCTCCAACCTCATCATCACCCTGTGTGTTTTCATTCCCCTCGTCCTGAGTCCTCCGGGACAACCTCTTCCTGCCCTGACCGAATAGCAAAGTTGTCGTTACAATCAGGTATCTGAGTCTCCTCATCATGTTCCCCATTGTCTCCACTAGGATGATGTACGGTTTGGAAATGAGGGTGTACATTATGCTCAGCACCTTCTTCATCGGGGCCTGGATCCGAATCACAAAGCTTCTGGCCATCTGTGCAGATCATTTTCCCTGTCTGATGGAACTCGCTGCCTCAACACATCAGATTATCTGCTACACCCGCAAGCTTCCAACGGAACCTGAAAACTCATCTGTTCAGAATTGACTATAACCTTCAATGACCCCACCACCGTGCGGAGCTGCCACCCAACCTACACCCCACCTACTGTCTCCTCCCCAAAATACTTTACAATGTAATCCCACAAAGGCTGGGCCCTCTTCCCTCTGTACCAGTCTGTCTATTGTTACTTGTATATGTATTGAATATGTAACCCCCTTGTCATGTACAGCACCATGGAATCAATGTTGCTCTATAAATAAATAATAATAATAATAATAATAATAATAACTTCTTTGTCTGTACTCAGTGTAGTGTGACTAAACAGGTCTGCAGACTCAACCATCTCTGTTACCCCATACTCAGCAGGGCTGGTGGAAACTTGAGAGCTGTTATGAAGCAAGTGCGATTGGGTTGACACCACAGTGTAATGGAGTATTTGTGATATTGAACTTGAGGTGGAGGAGAGGCCACTTTATGGCGCACTTGCGATCCATTGAAGCAGCTGCTGTTTTGGTGCCTCATCTACATTTGTTAGCGATGGTCATGTCCCTGAAAAAAGGATCATATCAGATTATCCACGGGAAGAAGTACACCTGTTATTTTGGCTGTTATTTGTTGTTACGAATCGGTGCCGCCGTAAACGCATGCAACCTGCTGCGGTTCCAGTTGCGCCCAGGCGTCAGCTGCCATTTAGGGCTGTGCCTTTAGGTTGTCCAGCTGGCTGATTTCTCCTCCATGTCTAAGTGTGGAGAGGCGGCTAGTGCGCATGCGTATGCCGATTTAACCCAGCCGCAGACTAACTCCAGTGTTTCGCCTGCCGAGTATTCTCAGCCTGACTGTGCCATTCCTGAGGCTAAGTCTTCATTACGGGCTACAGCGCATGCTCGTTTGGACTGTGCCTGAGTCATTCTGTGACCTGTGGTTCCACACACTTACACAGGGCCCTGGGGCTTGCCTCACTCTCGGGAGGCCACTACAACTAACTGAACCCAACATCAGCCCCAGGCGTCCCCTTACACTGCAGTGGTGGTCCCCACTGACCGCAATACCGAGAGTAGCGTCACGAAACTACATATAAGGAAGCAACCTACCTGTGACCAGACAGTTCCTCCATGTGGAGTCCCTGAAGGTAACGCACCGACACAACACCTGTGGGGCTTCACACTTAGTGCGAAAAGCCTCTTTGCACAGGTACTTGCACTCCGTGCCGGGTCTAAGTCCTGTGTTGTGCCTAGACAGCATGCTGAAGCGGATAGTCTTTTTTTGGAGACTGTATTTCATGCTACTGAGCATGCTCGGGCACTTACTGCATCAGAGGCTAGGTCCGGTAATGATCTCTTTGGCCCTGTCCCTGATGTGGGGGGCCCATATAGACCACAGGGCATCAGGTGTCCTGACGATGTGGTGAGGCCACTCCCAACTGGCTTGCAGAGGCCCGCCCCTATGACTTGTCACCTCATTATTGTTGGTCAGACAATGACTGGTGAGGTGTTTGGGTCGTGGCAGCCATGAGGTCATCATTGAAGTGGCGGTTCCGAATAGGACACTAGTTATGCCACTCATGACGTGTCACTCTGCTTTTGTCTCCAGGAGGTGCATTGTGGTCCACCCTGGTTTGGGGCGGACCCAGGTTATAAAAGGGGCTGGAGCCAACAAGGAGATGCGCAGTCTTCTATTTTGCTCCGAAAGAGCACACCTCCATGTGTTGAACCCATTGCGGCTTAATTCCAGAGGTAGGCAGGGAAAAGGGCGTCAATGCAGACCGCCACCACAGTTGGTAACGCAGAACGGTTAAGACCAGCTCCTGTCCTACCAGTCCTGCTAGTGCAGCCCAGTGGCATTAACAGGCCTGTTGCTGCTGATGCGCCTGCTGTCCATAGGTGTGGCCCCTATGCACACGAACTGCGTACCGAACGTCCCCTGTGTTGTTAACAGGGAGTTCCTGGGCTGGGTGGGCGTGTGGACCCTGTGACGCTAACAGGGCTCCCACTCTCCAGATCCGAGTGGCGTCTAACTTGGTTCAGGCTACTATTAGTTTCATAGCCACTCAGCTCTGTATTCTCCACCTAATCTTCCAGTTGCCAGCCTCTCCTTTTTCATCTGTGAGCACGGTGGACACTGACTGGCGATGGGGATATATACCTTTCTCTTTCTTTTCTTCTTAATTTTTTATATAGCGGTAACATAGTATATACCACCTTATCCAAATCTGCCATTCCCACCATAACAGATGGTGTTTCTTCAGCAAATGTTAATGTTGCTTAACCACCAAACCCACGGACACAAACTTTTTTTTACCTTTCCAACACACCTGTTCCCCTTTCCACCAGCATCTGTCCTTTTTCAACTCATTTTGTATATGACCAAAAGTGCAACTCTGCGGGGACACTCTACTCAACGCCATCTCAGCACAGCAGCCAGTCCTCAGTCCCTCAGATGTGGACAAGTAAAAGACCATTTCCTCCTATCCATGACAAAGCGTTGAGATTCACTCTGTGCAGCACTGGTGTTTAATGGAAAAGCAGATCTAAGATTGCGTACCACCTTCTGCTGATACTGCTGCATACGTGCGTCCCTTTCTATGGCCGGAATTATTTCGCAAAATTTTGTCTTGTACCGGGGATCTAACAGTGTGGCAACCCAGTAGTCAGCATTACTTCGAATTCGTACAATCCGAGGGTCATGTTGTAGGTAGTCCAGCAAGAAGGCGCTCATGTGTCTTGTGCATCCAGGAGGACCAAGTCCTTGCTGTGTTGGTAGCGGAGAGGTGAAAATCGTGCCTCCTTCCTCTGCCCTCTCCCCCCAACCTCGCACAACCGAAATGTGAGCAAGCTGTCACTCATCTGCTGAGTCTTCCATGCCCATCGCCAGTTTGTCCTCCATTTCTTCCTGGGCTCCTGCACCTTCCTCTACAGTTTTCTAATTCTATGCGCTCTTGTTAATCCCTCTCCCCCACCGTCCCATAACTGCCGCCTAGGTGCCGCTGACCATCTGGACCTTGTAGATCTTGTTATCCCTTCCACATATGACTCCTCCTGTACTTCCCCCCTTTCTCTTATCCCAACACCTGACTCCGAATAATGCTTACAGTGTGTTCCATCACGTAGATGACCAGAATTGTCATGCTGAGAATGGCATCGCCAGTGTTAAACATCTGCGTCGACAGTTGTAAACTGTGTAGAACGGTGCATATGTCCTTGATCTGACACCCCTCCAGCAGCGTGATCTGCACCACCTCTGGATCAAGTTAGCCCAGGGTATACGTCATAATAACGTATTTCAGCAGGGCTCTGTGGTGCTGCCTCAGACGCTGCAACATGTGCAGATTCCAATTCCTGCGTGTCGGCACATCGCATTTCAGGTGTTGACCCGCCAGACCAAAAGACTTATGTAGCGATGAAAGTTGTTGAGCTGCTGGGTGCGAACGATGGAAGTGAGCACATAGCGAGCGTTCCCGCTGCACAAGGCCATGTAGGCTGGGATGGTGTTTTAAAAATTGCTGGAGAATCAGATTCAACACGTGAGCCATACAAGGCCCGCAGGAAGGTTTGCAGCATTGCCGCACACGGCTGTTAAGTCACCACCAGAGTCCGCTCAATCAATTTGTACTCCGGTTGCCAGGTGACAACGTGTTCCATTCGTGCATAGTGCTGATGATGGGAGAGGAGTCGATGCCAGCGTCGCAGGTGGTCGCAGGTTATGCTCACCCACTGGGCTGCGTTACCTTGACAGATGCAGAACCACAGGCTGAATTTAGGTGGTGGGTATCTCACAGATGAAGTACCATCATTCAGCTACAACCAATGGGAATACACCACACCCTTTTTTAGGCCCCTCCTGTCTGCTGACCACTGCCAGACAAAGCTATGAACCTCTTGTTACTGTTACCCCCAGTTCAGTTTTATGATTTTGTGTGCTTGTTACCTGACTACTTTTCCTGCTTGCTGTTTATGTACCTCGTTGGCCGATCCGCATTTCACCTCTGCTTGTTTTCTGATAGAGTCCTGCCCATCCCATTCTGTTCCTCTTCCTCAATTACTGTTTTGAACCTGGATGACTACTATTCTCTGGAACTGCAGCCTTCCACAGGTATTGATCAACTTGGCCCTGTGTAATTCCAAATCACTGTATAGGGGTTAAAGGGTTTCAGGGTTCTGGGGGTCCAGCTTGGTGAGTGGCTTCCCTCTAGCCTATCCTTTACAGTCCGTCGAGTGTGTCGATACAGGGAGGCGTTACACCGTGCCCTCTGCAGAAGGCCATGTAGGCCGGGATAGTGGTTTAAAAATTGCTGGACAACCAGGTTCAACACGTGAGCCATACAAGGCACGTGTGTCACATTGCCCTGAAGAAGGGCCGCAGACTGGTTTGCATCATTGTCACACCCGGCCTACCCTGGCTGCTGGTTGAGTGGAGACAACCATTGATGAAACTCGGTCTCACTCTCCAGAGCTTACCGTCCACAATTTCTCAGTGGTGTGACTCACCTTTCCCAGACATTTCTAAGTAAAGAGTCGACCGCATCATGCTGTTGACCTTTGCTGCCAGCATAGTAAGGAGGTGTGTGGGATTCCTTTGGCGCAGTTACAAGGAAGGGTGACCTGACCACACAGGTTTTGGACCGAGGTGGAGGACCCACATGAGGTTGAGGAGGCAGAAGCAGTGGAGGAAGTTGTACATACAAAGGAAGGATTGACACACAACTCCTGGGGACGGCAAGACTTGTACAGGAGACCCTTCTCCATCGCTCACCATTGTTACCCAGTGCCCAGTCAGCAACATGTAACTCCCCTATCCATGCTTACTGGGCCAAGTATCTGTGGTGAAATGCACCCTGTCACACACATAGTTTCTCAAGGAATCGGTGATGTTGAGTGCAACCTGCTGTAGTAGCCTTTCTTGGAGAAGGAGTGTTGACTGGCCATCGGCTCTTGGGGCATTGCAATGGGCATAAGGTCTTAAAAATCCTCGGTCTGAAAAGGGTGTAAAAGCAGCCTTTCTGTAGCCAACAAGTTGCAGATGCTGAAACTCAACCTCTTAGGCATGTCATGCCCTTCGAAAATCATGTAAAAAACAGTGAGGGGACTCCAACCACAGTCTCCCTCGTTTCCCCTAATTGGGCCACACACACCCCACTTGACTGGCATCAGTTGATCCCCCTTTTCAAGATGAAAAAGATGCTTTGCATGAAGCACTCTCAAAAATACACCTGCCTTTCGCCTCCCGTGGATGACCCAGGGGAAGAAAAGTCCTCTGAGAGCCATGACTTGTTCATCTTGGTTCTTTTAGAAACACAGCGAGGGGACTCCAACCACAGTCTCCCTCGTTTCCACTAATTGGGCCACCCCCCCCACTTGACTGGCATCAGTTGATCCCCCTTTTCAATATGAAAAAGATGCTTTGTATGAATGACTCTCAAAATTACACTTGCCTTTCACCTCCCCTGGATGACTCAGGGGAAGAAAAGTCCTCTGTGACCCATGACTTCCTCATTTTGGTGAACATTAGTATGTCCACATTGTCAGTGGACAGACGCATGTGCTTATCTGTCAGCACACCCCCAGCAGCACTGAGGACACGTTCTGAGAGAACGCTGGCTGCGGGACTCGACAAGATCCCCAAGGCGTACGTGGTGAGATCAGGCAATTTATCCAGATTGGAAGCCTAAAATGAGCAAGGCTCAAGTTGCACAGTAATAGTATTGATGTTCCCTTGCATATACTCATATCTGTTTCTCCTCCTCTTTTTCCTTGTCCAGCTGTTTTGTTTTTGCATGAGTATATGTCCTTGTCACTTTCCCATGTGTTTGTGTTGTGTTGTGAGTTGTTTGTCACCTTTTGGACACCTTTGAGGGTGTTTTTTAGGTGTTTTTATGTGTTTGTGATTGCCTCCCATTGTTTCCAATGGGGTTCAAGCGGTTTGCCAAACCGCTTCACCGAACCGAACTCGAACGGGACCTCCGTCGGCGAACCAAACTTGAGCCGAACCGCGACCGGTTCGCTCATCTCTACTCCAGTTCTTTCATATTTGAATGGTTCTTTCTCCCAATTGCAATTTTATCTCTCAACAGGTGTTGAATGGGATTTAGATCCTAACTCATTGCTACCACTTCAGAACTCTTCAGCACTTTGTTTCCATCCATTTCCGAGGCTTCCTAAAGTATGCTTGATGTCATTGTTCTGCTTGAAAACCCATGACCTAAGATTGAAGCCCAGCTTTCTGACACTGGTCACTACATTGCAACTCAAAATCCTTTGGTAGTCTTCAGATTTCTTGATGCCTTGCACACAGTCAAGGTACCCAGTACCAGAGGCAGCAATACAGCTGCAAAACATATTTTTACCTCCATCAAATTTCTCTATCTCTATCTTGGTCTCATCTGTTTACAAGATACTTTCCCAGAAGAATTTTGGTTACTCATGTATATTTTGGCAAACTAAAGTCTAAATTTTTATGTCTGTGTGTCAGATGTGGGGTCCACCTGGGTCTCCTGCCATAGTGTTCCATTTCATTCAAATGTCGACAGATATTTTGCACTGACACTGATGTGCCATTTTTGGAACTTGATTGAGGCTGCATATTTACCATCCAGATAAGTCTGTGTTGCAAATATTCATTAGTTTTTCCCTGCCATCCATTTCCTGGGAGATTAGCTACAGTGATATTAGTTGTAAATTTCTTGATTGTGGTGCACTCTGTGGAAAAAGGAACATCAAGACCTTTGGAGATGGTCTTGTAACCTTGAGATTGTTGATATTTTTCAAGCATTTTGGTTCTCAAGTAGAGAAGAGCGCAACTGAGAAAATGGTATGTTTGACAAACAGAACTCCAAACCTTATCAAACCCCTTTGGATTCAATGGGAGACCAAATATAAGGAAGGGAAAAGTCCTTTAGCGGAGTCAAAAAGCAAAAAATATGTTTTACAGTGCAGCACCACTGTTTTGGCATAGCCATTAGCTTCCTAGACTATTGACATAAAAAATATAGAGGTGGATGAGAGACGGGTGCAGGGCTGGTGTTCCCATACCCCTGTCAGTACAGTCAAGACTTAACTTGGAGATGCATCTTGGAGTCTTGAGAGTTAAAAACATTTCAGGCAGACAGCAGGACAGCAGCATCGATTCCCCCTTTCCCCATAGTGTGTATGCACATCAGGAAAATATGCCCAAAATGGGGTCTGAGATTTTCATTTTAAAAAGTGAGCACACAGTGACCATGCTTTCTGCATCAGTGCATCCAGGCCATAAAAGTGCCCTTGAAATTTCCGTACAACCAGATTGATCCATGCAGTGAACATGTGATTTCAGCCAAATGTAGTTCCGCCACTAGGTTTGCACTGTTATTGCATATACCCCCGCCACTAGGTTTGCACTGTTATTGCATATGCCCTTCCTTGGTTCCAGGTTCACTGGAGACAGCCGTTGATTAAACTGGACCTGAATAGTGTTCTACAACTCTGCAACTCTGTGACTGCATTCTCCAATACATATTCTTTTAAGCACTGACTGATTACATTGACTTACACACATTATGTGGGCTGGCATCATCATTTTAAAAAATCAAGAGTATGATGCATGAGTAACAGGCATAGGCCTCTTGCTCCCATAACCCTGGCACTACAGACAAGACATATTTTGGAGACTTATATTGGAGGCTTGATATTTTAAACATTGCAGGCAGACAGCAGGACAGCTGCATAACCCCCCCTCTTTCCCCAATAGTGTGTTTGCACACCAGGAAAGTATGGTCTATGCAACACCGAATGTGGGCTGGTATTTTCATTTTAAAAAATCAAGAGATGAATGAGTGACAGACATTGGCCTATTGCTCACAAAACCCTGGCACTACAGACAAGACACAATTTGGACACCCATCTTGGAGTCTTGATATTTAAAAACCTTTCAGGCAGAAAGGAGGACATCGGCATCAAGTGCACCCCCTAAGTTTCTCATTTTGTATGAATCAGCTCACCGTACAAAAGCCCAATCCCGATTCCGTCCTTGAGCACGGACAGGCACTGCCACACCCCAATGAAATACAAAAAAAGAGGATGTCCAGCTCTTCAGGCAAAGAATCACGTCTTTATTTCATCATGCAGACACAGAGAATGACATGACCAGCACTACGCGTTTCAGGTGAAAACACTCACTCTTAATCATGATTTATTGTAGCTATGCACATAAAAAATTCTTGTGTGCATCCTCATATATGTGCAGATTCATTCATATATATAGTCATGCATTTGCATATATTTTATGTGCACTTACTTGTAGATGTTATATCTGCATATGTATATTTGTGCACCACAATTAATATGTCAGAATTTATATACATTCCTAACTTAGTCCAGAAAACCATTGATACCTATTTTGTATTTGTATTTGCATTTTATTTTATATGTAATAACTTTCATGGTAACTTTATTTTTGAATATGTAAAGTGCTTAAGTGATTTAAACATCTGTTCTGCTAATTAGCATTTGCATATAAACTCTGTAGCACCGTCTCTCCAGCATCATGATTAAGGGTGAGTGTTTTCACCTGAAACGCGTTGTGCTGGTCATGTCATTCTCTGTGTCTGCATGATGAAATAAAGACGTGATTCTTTGCCTGAAGAGCTGGACATCCTCTTTTTTTGTGTTTCTCATTTTGTGCTTGCACAGCAGGGAGGTATGGTCTATGCAACACACAGGATGTGGTCTCGGCATCTCACATGGGCAAAAAACATAAAGCAAGGTCACTTCAACAGCTTACTGGCTCTAACTCACACCTACTGTAGCAGTGTTACGGGACTGCTCACTGATAGGGGATAGTAATCTATCTAGCAGTCAGGGCCCACCATGCAGAAGAATCTGCTGCTGGCAAGAGCAAGGAAGGGTACCGTACCACCTCAGCAGTACTTTCACTGTTGCTTCACAGTGACACTAGAACCTAAAGCGGTACTCACTGTTAAGTCACAGCAAAACCTTAAGGAGAAATTCTAACTGAAATATAAGAATGGACCTGTAGCTCCTGCCCAATAACAGGAAGTACGAAAACGTAATCGTATGGGTACCCCAACCGTGGTCCACAGACTAACACCTCTGCTACCTCACAGAAATGTGTAGAATGAGATTGTAGCAAGTGTGTTACTGCAAATAATATGGTAGGTGGACATGTAGTGCCTGCCCAATTACAGAAACTACAAAACAAAAGCGGATGGTTGCCCCAACCGCAGTCCACTAACCAACACCTAAGGAGTCAGTGAGCTCTCTATGCTAGCTGCACAGATGGATCACAGACACTGAGTGCGATGCGTGCGATGTCCCTGCCTAACCCGGCTCCAGTAAGGTGGATGGAGGCAAGCACTAGCGTTCCACTAAGGTGCCAGGAAACGGGTAATGGTGTTATGCTAGTGGGTACAGAGTCCCTACCTAACCCGATCCACTAAAGTGCAAGGAAGCTGGTAATATTGGACATCACACATGAGGCGTCTAACCCATGCATGCACCAAGAACGTCAGCAGCACATGCAGTTAATGTTGTGGCTGGTGGTTGGATAGGCCCAGTAGTCCACATTTTAGTGGTGTAAGATTCCCACAGTAATGCATGTTGGTTGCGCAGGTGCTGGTTCATGCATGTAGTAGTTAATATTTGTTAATTTTTGCCTTTACTGAGTCATTGCTTACAAAGTTGGCATCCTTGCGGTCTCAAAAAAGGTAGGCAACGCTTCCTGTGAACTGCATCACTATGTGTTTGTGGGGGAATCATCAATGTAACATCCTTGTCTTCCTCCTCCTCCTCCTCTGCTGATATACTCGTGTGTGCCTCTGGGTTCACAACAAGTGAGATCTAGAATATTGTCATGCTCAATGTTGTCTCACTCCTCTTCTTCCTGACCTGACATCACAGGATAGTACGCGTGAGCCTCAGACGTTTTATCACTTCAACCTCCAGGGGTCAAAGTCAGTTTATAAGGGTCAAGATCCTGCTCAGACCCTACTTCATCCGGGCAAGGATCCAACTGCCAAAGATTTTGGACATCAGTGCAGATGCTTTTCTCCTCTTGAGTCTACAAATCTTTGGAGCAGATCTCTGAAGTCCATGGGACAGAATGTGTGAACAGCTCTGCAGATTAGTCCAATTGTGGTTCCCTACAGTCAGTTTGCCGGCTAGAGATTTGTGATGTGGTCGGAAACAAGTGTAATTGGCATGGCACCTATGAGGATTGAACTGTGTGTGATATTGAGGTGCAGGAAGAGGAGGAGAGGCCAAAACGTTGGAGGTTTGGTTTGCTGGCAGCAAACAAACCAAACCTTCACATGTCTGAACTTGGCCCAAGAAGGTTCAGAATCACTGATTGGCAGTTTGAGTGTTCGCCCTCATATAGCTAGCCATAAGTAGATTACTTCCGGGGGAGGGTGGGCAGGCATTTTCAATTTTTTTGTTGTTGCACACTACATATGATAACACTGTTGTTATCCCTAGTTCTAGCCATTAGAGAAGCTGTGGAAAAAGAAGCGCAAATAGGGTCTTATCCGAGTTATAGTCAGACTGACTTGCTCCCTACCCCCTTTTTTTCTCTGACATGCGCACTTCCTTTTTTCCCACGCTTTGAACTTTTTTCACCCCGTCTCAACAAGCTCCGGACCTTTTTTTGACATGCGCAATCTCTTTTTTCCCATGCTCTGAACTTTCCTCACTCCTTCTTAGTTAATTTACGTTCACTTACGCAGGATTGTCACGTTAACACTAGTGATTGTACGTATCTCCCCACAGCTACACTTCTATAGGTGTTTCTTTCTATACTTGAATTCAAAGGGTGTTTTCAGGACTCCTTAGGTGGAGGCATGGTTTCTCCATTTGATAAGCCACCTCTTTGAGAAAGGTGTTAATATTCCCAGGGGTTCGAGTCCGCTTCAGAGCAGCACTGAAGTGCAGGGTTTTTATTCCCGGACTTACCTAAACACACAATAATCCACACATTTTTTTTCTTTTTTCTTTTTATTTCAAACCTTCATTTTATTTCATTTCATGTAATAATATGATGGTATTGTCATATGTGATCGTTTATTTTCTTTGATCGTGATTTTTATTGTCATGTGTGTTTTTGTGTTTTTTTATGTGTTCTTTCCCGCCGATTTTTTTGAAAAAGGTTGGGTTTTGACGTCATCATGACGGAATGTATATAGATCCTGCAGTCCTCATGGTCTAGCAGATTTGATGTACTTTTTTCCTGTGTGTCCTGAGGAAGGGAGCAGAGACTCCAGAAACGCGTCGACCTAAAGATGAAATAAAGGAACATTAATTCTCTATGGTCAGAGTGGTCACTGGCGCGGCCGTGCAAGCCCTACTTCACTATTCTCTGTTATTAGTTCTAGCCATTCAAACACTGCAAGTGGCTCGCACAGGGATGAGCATCAAGCGTACTTGAGGACAGTATTGATCATGCAAGTTATGTTTATATGTGCAGCATACAAGCTCTGAACCCTCACTCTGTTTTTTTAAGTTGGTTTTCGGTTCGAAAACCAAACCTCAGGTTTGCTTATCTCTAGACAAGATGTCCTGGAGATGGTTTCAGCTTGTCCCCCACCAAGACACCAAAAAAGCTTCCTGCTGGGCCTCTGTGTCTTTTGCCAGTGCCATCTGCCCCCAGGTAGTGCATTGGAATGGACCTAATTACAGATCTGCCAAAGTCCTCCCGTTGCATCGCCATCTGGGTAGTGGTAGACAGATTCTCTAAAATGGCCCATTTCCCACCACTGACCTACATCAGGCACATCTCACAGTTGCACGGTCTACCACTCCACATCATGTGCAACAGAGGTGACCAGTTTACATCTCAGTTATGGAGAGAGGCCTGCAAGCTGCTGGATGTCACCTTTGACTTCTTGTTGGCCTACCATCTGCAGTTCAATGGCCAAGTGGAACAGGTGAATCAGATCCTGACAAATTTACTGCAACACTTCTTCAATGAGCATCACAGTGACTGGGTCAAGTTCCTTCCTTTGGCGAAGTTCTTGTACAACAATCACGTGAGTGAATCTTCCGCCAAGTCTACTTTTCACAAAGTGTATGGACAATGACCCAGAATCCTGTGTCCAGTGGAGCTCACCTCTGGCAATCCTGAGGCTGATTGTTCGACATCTGGGTGGAGACCAGGTCTTTCCTGGAGCAGTCCTCCATTATTTGAAGAGGCACCTGTATAAGAGATGCCTAGATACTCCTTCATTCGGGCCCAGAGACAAGGTATGGCTCTCTTCCCAATATGTCCATCTCAAGGTGCCTTCCTACAAGTTGAGTTTCGGCTTTATCAGCCCCTTCAAGGTGCTCCAGCGGATTATCAAAGTGTCCTACAAATTAAAGCTCCCGGCTTACCTACGCATTTGCAACCTGTTCCATGTATCCCTCCTCAAACCTGTCATCCTGAGCCGTTACCACAGGGATCCTGGTACCTCACCTTCTCTGGACATTGATGAAGACACCTTTAAAGTAAAATTCATCCTTACTGTTAATATTGTCAGATGTAAAACCTACTAACTGGTGGACTGGAAGGGATTTGCCCCTGAGAAGAGGTCATGTGAGCCAACTGAGAATATTAATGCCTTTTATCTCCTTAATAGTAAAGATAGATGAGAACGGGTTTTGAATGCCGCGCTATCACAAGAAGCGATGTTGATTAATTATTCTGTTTATTGATGTGCAGGTCAAGTCAACGCGTTTACGAAGTTGCAGCCTCCTTCATCAGGACTAAAGAGAAAATTCTCTGTTGATTTTCTCTGCAGTCCTGATGAAGGAGGCTGCGATCTCGGAAACGCGTTGACTTGACTTGCACATGAATGAAGAGAATAGTTAATCAACATCGCTTCCTGTGATAGCACGGCATTCAAAACCCATTCTCATCTATCTTTACCATTGCTTCTCCGGGGCTGCTGCTATCACAATTTGCATGCTGTTATAGGTGTTGTGACTATCACAACAACGCCAGCTGAGTGGATTCAAGTACATTTACATGACATATATCGGATAAGACCCTATTGCGCTATATCTCTCCACAGTTTTTCTGCTGCTATATCTCTTTAAGAAATTGCACAAAAAGGGTGGGCATAAAGGGGGTACTGTAACACCCATACTAACGTCACCATGCTGGCCTGATTCTCTCCACCAAGAGGGACATTGGATGACTCAGCTGCCCCATCCCCGGGTTCATGGTGTTGTCACCTTGAGCCTGCACTTACCTCACAGGCCTCCTGGAATTGCCTGCAGTGTGTGCATGAGGATTGCACTTTTTCTTAAAGTGCCAGTATGCCCTGACCCGTAAGTGACCTCTCAGCTTGGCTGAGAGGCTGCAGGTATGTAAGGCGCCTTCCACTGAAAAGAAGTGCCTGGGCGATGAGTCAAATACATTGCCAGTTATCGGGTCCTATTGCACTGTTTCTGCTGCTATATTGTGCTATATTCTGCTGCTGATCTGTGTCTGTGATTTAGTATACTGCTGATCCAATGCTGTCATCTCAAGTCTGCTGCCATAAGCAGCCCCACCAGCTCCCTACTGTAACACCCATATACCGGCATCCCCGCACTATCTTGCCCCCTTCCTGGTTGGGGACATTGGTTCTCTCTCTTGCTCAGACATCCTGACGTCCTATCCTGTCCCTGGGCTATAATGCAGCCTCCCAGAGCCTGTGTGCACATTACAGGTTTCCTGGTTTTGCCCGAAGGGTGGATGTGTGGCCACACTCCTTTTCTTAAAAGGGCCAATACACCCTAACCGGAAGTGCCTCTTATGTCCGCTGAGAGGCTAAAGGTACTTAAGGCACCCCTATGGAAAGTGCCTGGACAGCAAGTTAGTTATGTTGCTAGTTCTCAGGTCCTCAGTGCTGCTGCTGATATAGTGTACTATATTCTGCCGCTGCTCTATGCCTGTGTTTCAGTGTGCTGCTGATCCACTCCTGCTGTGATCTCAAGTCTGCTGTTGCTACCATAAATACTGGCCAGCTATTACAATACCTGCCACTGCAAGTATCCACATCGTTCACTGCTCCCGCATCTATGCATCCATCCCAGTTTGATCCATGACTCTGCTGCTGCCACTACCATCAGAAATTGTACTGTGTCCAGGGTGCCAGCTGTCAGAGTACCGCAGATTGCCTGGGGCAGCCCTCTGCCTGCCACCACCAGTGACAGTAGTGAAGATTAGGCAGCTGATACAGCTCACTCCCCCAGGCATGGAAACGGTACCTTCAGTCCATTGCATCCATTAATAGAGTGCTCACACTGCGAGCATAACAGTTTTGCAGAGGCCATGGATCCCTCTGGCCTCAGCTCCCCTTGATTCGCTGATTTACAGCAAGAAGTGGTTCAGCACCATGAACAACAGGATCAGATGTCAACTCATCTTCAGTCTCTAGATACCAGCTTTCAAGCCATGTCTTTGTCGAATGTGGTTCCGACTGTGGCTCCTACCCCAGCACAAATCAAGTTTCAAGTAGCAGTCTCCATTTCATGTTCCCTTTACACTTTAACGGCGATCCCCAATTATGCAGAGGCTTCATAAAAAAGTGCTTCCTGCACTTCCAGCTGCTGTCGCACCTGTTCCACGCGAATCAGACCAAGGTAGTCTTTATGATGTCTCACCTGACTGGTGAATTCCTGGCTTGGATTAACCCACTGTGGGGGAAATTATCCAATCATCAATAGTTTGCCAGTTTTCTTGAAGACAATTCTGCAAGATGTTTGACGAGCCGGGTCGAGTCTCTTCAGCCGCATCCTCAATGCTCAGATTTCACCAAGGAGTGAAATCGTAGGCCAGTATTCCACACCATGTCCTCTGAATTAGGCTGGAATAACGAAGCACAGGTGGCTGTATTCTATTAGGGTTTGTTGGGAAGAATAAAAGACAAGCTGGAGGGTTAAGATGGGTCCTTTTTTTTGGACGACATAGTGTCACTGGCTATCCGCATTGACTTACGGTTCTAAGAACGATCCAGAGAGTCGAACCGTGAGAAGAGGTTGTTGCACCTGGCTCTTTCATTCCAGAGGCCCATCATGCTGCTACCAGTAACTCCCACTGAGCACTCTGAGCTCAAGTAGTAGATCAAGTGCATCCAGCCTTCCACACCTGGAGATCCATGGCACCAGTGAAGGGTGATTCACTGTGAAATCTCTATGCATTTAATTTGCTTCTGTCCCAAGAAGCTGGGAAACTTCTCAGTCTGGGGTCAGTAGGAGAGGCTAACCTAGGTGGTGATGTCCTCTTCACCTCTAAATATGATTATGTCTATAACCAGTGGTAACTCCCGATTCTCTGAGGTGGCACTTCTGGACTCCAGTGCTAACTGGAATTTCATACATCAGATCATAATGGATTGGTACCAGATTCCTGTTTGTCAGCTGAAAACTCTCATTACAGTTCTGTCACTGAATAGAAAACCTCTAATCAAGGCCAACCAGTTCATCACCGAAAAAGTGGTTCTATGTGTAAGATCGCTGCATACGGAGAAAATCGTCTTGCATGTTCTCCCGGCAATGTCACATCCGATGTTGTTAGGCTTACTATGGCTTCAGAGTCATGAGCCAGTTCTGGACTGGAGATCTTGAGATGTGCTCAGGTTGGGTCACTCCTGTCTTGGGAACTGTCATGTTTCCATGCAACCTACTTGGCCTTCTGTGAAACCCTCTAACCTTCCAGGTCTGCCATCCATCTGCTGGGCCTACGCAGACATATTTGACAAGAAAGAGGCCAAGACTCTGCTGCCACACAGACAGTACGACTGCTGTAACGACCTATTCCTTTGGTGTACCCACACAGTGGTTGTATTTATCCTCTTTCTCAGACTGAGATCCAAGCTATGTCCGAGTACATAAAGGAAAATTTGGCAAGAGATTTCATTCAAAAACCTTCCTCTCCAGCTGGAGCCGGTTTCTTTGTTAAGAAAAAGATGGGTCTCTTCAGCCCTGGATTAACTACAGAGGGCTCATCCAAATCACGGTTAAGATCAAGTACTCGCTACCACTTATACTGGAATTGTTTGACCGACTCCAAGGTTCCAGAATATTCTCCAAGCTTGACATCTGTGGTGCCTACAATCTGGTTTTTAAATGATTGGGCAATGAATGGAAGACAGCTTTCAACACTCGTGATGGCCACTATCAGTATTTGGTGATGCAATTTGGACTCAGCAATGCCCCGGCAGTCTTCTAGAAATTTGTCAATGATATATTCTGAGATCTCTTGTACACATGTGGTGGTGTACCTTGACGTCTTTCTCGTATTCTCACCTGACCTGCCTACTCACAGGAGGAATGTTCATTAGGTGCTGCAGAGGTTAATGGAGAATCATCTATATGCCAAATAGGAGAAGTGCCTTTTTGAGTAGTCATCCCTTCCTTTCTTTGGCTACATCATCTCGGACTCTGGCCTGAGGATGGATCCGGACAAGTTGTCAGCGGTATTGAAGTGACCTCATCCTGATAGTCTGAAAGCGATCCAGCGCTTCCTCATCTTTACTAATTATTCATCCCACGGTTCTCGTCCCTGGTCCTTCCCATCTCAGCCTTGACCCGCAAAGGGGCAAATCCGAAAGCGGGGACTACAGAAGCAGGAGAAGCATTTATCTCCCTCAAGCAGGCCTCCTCTTTGGCTCTGGTGCTGCATAGACCAGAGACTAGAAAGCAGTTTATCCTGGAGGTGGATGCTTTGTAATCTGTTGATGGCACAGTCCTCACACACAAGTCTTCTACGGGTAAGACTGTAACTTGCAGATTCTTTTCCAAAGCCTTCTCTCTAGCAGAAAAATATTGCTCGATTGGCAACCAAGAATTGCTGGTCATCAAATTGGCTTTGGAGGAAAGATGATAGATTCTACAGTGAGTGGTGCATCCAGTCAACATCTTTACTGACCACAACAATATGGCTTATCTTAAATAGGCTCAGAGGTTGAACCCACATCAAGCCCTGTGGTCGCTGTTCTTCACCCGCTTCGATTTCAATTTGCAGTTCCTCCCTGCTGAGAAGAACGTCAAGGTCGATGCACTGTCGCGGTCATTTCTGTTGGCGAATCAGGAGGAGGTGCCTCAACACATTATTGTGCCTCCCATAGACATGTCCCCGATTCCCCTTGACAAGGGGATATGTAAAATCAGTGGGACTCAGGAGAAGGCTTTTTGGCATGCATCACCATTTTTTTATCTTAACTTTTGCTGCAGTAACATCCACAAATAATTATGGCGCAGCAAACATCCACAAGGTTCAGACAGAAGTGCTTCCATGATTAGCCGCCTAAGTCACATGTCCGTCTAAATATAAATTGCGTACATGTTGCATCGGCAACATTTTGTGAATTTGAAAAGTTAATGAAGGTGAAGCCGCAAGTGATCCCACCATTGCTTTTAGGCAGTGAGCTTAGCTAGAGGATTAATGCTATGTATTTGAGATATATAGGAGAGCAATAGTTTAGAATAGGGACATGCAGTGTAGGAAAAGGTGTGTGTGCCAAAAATCTGCACATTTCATTATAATAATAGGGATTAATACTTGTAGTGCCTGCTAAAGAGTTGTCAGTGAAGCATCTAAATAGGTATTGCTACGTATTACTGTCTTCTCAAAATTATGCAAACACATATATACCGTGTTTTTCCAAAAATAAGACACTGTCTTATATTTTTTTTTGCCCCCCAAAAAAGCACTAGGGCTTATTTTTGGAGGAGGTCTTATTCTTGGAGAAACACAGTTGGGGGTAAGTTTTACCCCCCAAAAAAGCAGACCCCCCCACTTCCCAGGAGACTCATACTCACCAGACCAGGATGTCTGCGTGGTTGCAAGGTCCTCCTGTTATCTCCGGTCGGTGCTGCACGCCGTCCTACCCTGCTCCTAGCTGACATACTGACACACACAGCAGATCGCAGGCACACACAGCAGATCACACACACAGCAGATCACTCTCACACACACACACACACACAGCAGATCACTCTCACACACACACACACAGCAGATCGCAGATATACACAGCAGATCACACACAGCAGATCACAGGCACACACAGCAGATCGCAGATATACACAGCAGATCACACACAGCAGATCGCAGGCACACAGCAGATCGCAGGCACACACATCCGATCACAGATACACACATCCGATCACAAGCACACACACACACAGCAGATCGCAGATATACACAGCAGATCACACACAGCAGATCACAGGCACACACAGCCATCACACATGCACACATCCGATCGCAGGCACACACAGCCGATCACAGGCACACACAGCCGATCACAGATACACACATCTGATCGCAGGCACACACAGCCGATCACAGATACACACATCCGATTGCAGGCACACACAACCGATCACAGATACACACATCTGATCACAGGCACACACAGCCGATCACAGATACACATAGCCGAACGCAGACACACACAGCCGATCACAGATACACACATACGATCGCAGGCACACACAGCCGATCACAGATACACACATCTGATCACAGGCACACACAGCCGATCACAGACACCCACAGCCGAATGCAGACACACACAGCCGATCGCGGAAAAACACATCCGATCACAGACACACACAGCAGATCACACACACATATCACATCATATCAAGCACTTACGGCCACAGGGAATGAAGCAAGAAATGTTTCCGGCCGCAGGTCCTCCACTGCACTGCCTCTCAGGATTCTCCCGGCGAGAAGAGATCGGTGTCGCTGGATGAGGTGAGTGTGTATGCGATCCGATGTGTGTGCGATCCGATGTTTGTGTGTGTGTGTGTGATTTGATGTTTGCGTGTGATCCGATGTTTGTGTGCGATCTGATTATGTGTGCGATCTGCCTGTGTGTGCGATCCAATGTTTGTGTGTGAGATCTGGTGTGTGTGAGATCTGATTGTGTGTGTGTGTGTGTGTGAGCTGATGAGTGCGGGTGTGGGATCACTGCAGGTCCTGCCGTTCAGTGTCGGGTGAGTGTAATTGCCGGGTGCCGCTGTCTATAATGAAGTGTCCTGCAGTATCTGTAACTTTTTTAGCTGCATGGACACTTCATTATTGATCTGCGACCAGGGCTTATTTTCGGGGGAGGGCTTATATTTAAGCCTTTCTCCGAAAATGCTGAAAATCCCTGCTAGGGCTTACTTTTGGGGGAGGGCTTATTTTTGGAAAAACATGATAGGTATTACTCATTAGCTGTGACTGGCCTAAAAAGTTTCTAGGGAAGTATACAAAAAGTGGTTCTTACCAATTGTAGTTACCTGCACAAAATTATGCAAACACATTTATAGGTTTTGCTAGATTAGCAGTCCCTAGCCTAAAAAGTTGCTAGGGAAGTATGTAAAAACTGGTTCTTGCAATTTTTAATTGCCTGCTCAAAATTATGCAAATATAAATATACAAGGTGGTCATAAAATAACCTAAGGTATTTGGAGACGTGTGCAGACTGAGCCAGTCGACAGAATTGGCTGAAATTTGGTATGTACGCTATTCAAGGCATGGGTTAACGGAAGGCATCTTAAAACAAAATTGAGGATGACACGTTTTGATGGAACAGGGTTACTGAATGTTCAGCCAGGGCATGGACAACTGTACTGTACAGGAGCCCCAATAGCCTGGAAACACTGTGTGCACTGCTGTTCCTGGCAGGGTTGTTCATGCACTGTTCCATGATGGCAGTGGTATTGTCCTTCACAACCTCTTTGCTTACCGGTCGTCGCCTGCGCCCTGGCTGAACACTTAGCAACCCTGTTGCCTCAAAATGTGTCATCATCTGTCTCAGCTAAGTTTTGGTATAAAAATTTTTTTATGATGCCTTCCATTTCTCCATGCGTGAATAGCATACATACCAATTTTCATACCAATTCTGTCCACTCCAGTCTGGACATGGCTCCAAACACCTTAGGATATTTTATAGCCCCCTTGTATTTATAGGTATTTCTAGTTAGCAGTGCCTGGTCTAAAAATTTGCTGGGGAAGTATCTAAAAAGTGGTTCTTATATGCCCAACTCAGGCAGGAAAGAAAGAATTAATCTTTTATTGCAGGCCTCTGACATGTGTGGGCATAGGTTTGTGAAACATCTGTTTGAAAGGGGTAGAGTACATCAACCATGAGTGGTAATTCACGACAAAGTTGACATGGAAGGGGGAATAGATGGAGTGTTGGAGGTGTACGTGTGGGAAATTCTGTTAGTCAAGTCTAGTAAGCAAACGCTGGCTCATCCTATCCCAAGAGAAATGAGAACAACTTCCGTTACTGGACAGCCTACTCCACTAGATTTCTTTGGCAACTGCACATCAATCAAACATTTAAGTGAGACTTATAAACAACAGGTGCTGGAGTGAATGTAATGCGCTGCATCAAGTGGCCTCTCCTCCTCTTCCTGCACCTTGACATCACATACAGTTCATACTTCAGAGGTGCCACCCCAATTACATTTGTTTGTGCCACATCACAAATTGCCAACTGGCAAACTGACTGTAGTGAACTACACATGGGCAAGTCTCTAGAGCTGTACACACATTCTATCCCATGGGCATCACAGGTCCACTCCAAAGATTCCGAGACTGAAGAGAAGGAAATCATCTGCACTGATGCTCAAAGTCTTTGTGAGTTGGATCCTGGATCTTTCAAAGTATCCTGATCCTCATCAACTGATAACCCCTGGGTGTGGAGGTGGTGATAACGAGACTCAAATACCTAAGGTGCACGGGTACTGTCCTGTGATGTCAGGTCAGGAAGAGGAGGAGTGGGACAACATAGAGCCTTATGATGAAGTTGTAGATTCCACTTAGTGTGAACCCAGAGGAACGCAGCTCTGTAGCTTAGCAGAGGAGTAAGAGGAGGAAGCCAAAGAGGTTACATTGGCAATTCCCAAATGGAGTATTCATTCATCTATGTATGAGAAGGCAGCAATTCTGGCAAACTAGGGTCAAAATGACTCACTCCAAGTTTGATGATGTTGTTGCAGTCTACATGAAAAAGATAAACTTTCTTTCTAGCTCACACGCAAAGAGATTTTCAACCATGAAGTGCCACCAAAAGGCAAGTTGTCTTCATGGAGGTCTTACCTGCAGGTGATCCCGGTTCCGCCTCCCCAGCTAAATGAACATCGTGAGGGAGGAAATTGATGCTACTGTACTGCTGTTTGCTTGAAAGGTTTTTAAACATTTCTGTTGAGTTTTAAAATTTAAATGCCAGGCAACATCCTGTGTGTAAGCCAGCGCAATCAGGCAGTGCATAAATTAATCTGTATCAGAGAAGGCAGTGACACAGCAGCAGAGTTGTGGAACACCATCAAGGCCGAGTTTGATAAATGGTTTTCTCTACTAATCCTAGAGTCAGGGAAAGCCATGTGCGATTATGGTGCAAACCTAGTGGTGGCACTACGCCTGGGTGACATCACATATGCAGTGCTTGGATCAACATGGTTGTACAGAAATTTCTAGGGCAGTATTAAGTCCTGGATGTGGTGCTGCCAAAGGCAATGTTGCTGTGTGCTCACTTTTAAAAATGAAATGCCGGGCCACAGCCTGCTGAGGACAGATCAAAGTACTATAATGCGCAGGTGTAAGGAAAGGTTAAAGAACACCCGTGCATGCGCACTACATTGCTTTGATCTGTCCTAATCAGGGCAGATCAAAATGCGCCTACACAGGACCTCATTTCCGGCTAGTGTGCTTATAGTCACCAAATCTGGTGAGAGGTTCCCATTAAAGTTAAAATGCCGGGCCAGAGACTGTGTGTTGCATGGACTGTACCTCCCTGCTCTTTTAAGGCCCTATGAGGATGAGGGCAATTGATGCTACTCTACTGCTGACTGCTGTACTGCTGTCTGCCTAAAAGGTTTTTAAATGTTGAGACTCCAAGATGGGTCTCAAAGTTGTGTCTTGTGGGTACTGCCAGATTTCTGGAAGCAAGAGGCCTACACCTGTCACTCAAGCATGTCTTCATTTTTAAAGGAAACCTGTCCCCAGATTTGGCAACTATAAGCTGCGGTCACCACTGAGTTCTTATATACAGCATTCCAGAATACTATATGTAAGAGCCCAGGCCGCACGGTATTACATACATTTTTTTTATAATATCTACTTAGGGGGCGGTCCCATGGGTGTAGCTGCTTTCCTGTCCAGTGCCTCCTCTCTCTGGTCCGACGCCTCCCCCCTGCTGCAATCTCTGTCCTCCTTCTTTTCAGCGCAATCTGGATGACGCGTCCTATGTCATCCACACCAGCTGATATTGTGGTTCTGCGCAGGCGCACTTTAATCTGCCCTACTGAGGGCAGATCAAAGTACTGTAATGTGTAGGTGCAAGGAAAGGTTAAAGACTGCCCATGTCCTAAGCAGGGCAGATAAAAGTGCGCCTGCACTGGACCTCAATGCCGGCTACTTTTGCATGACATAGGATGCGTCATGCACACGGGCATCAAAGTAAGGAGGACAGTGATCACCGCAGGGAAGAGCCACCAGAAAGAGAGTGTAGACACGCATCGTACTGGACCACCCTTTTTGGTGATCGTTATGAAAGTGTTTTTTATGTTGTACACAGCGGACTGGGTTCTTATATACAGTATTCTGTAATGCTGCATATAAGAGCTCAGAGGTGATGGCTGCAGCTTATAGTCACCAAATCTAGTGAAAGGTTTCCTTTAAAAATTAAATCCCGGGCCACAGCCTGTGTGTTGCATGGATCCCTGCTCTTTTAAGGCCCTATGGGGAATGGGGCAATTGATGGTAGTGTACTGGTGTCTGCGTGAAAGGATTTTAAATGTAAAGACTACAACATGGGTGTTCAAGTTTTGTCTTGTGGGAAGTGCCAGTCTTTTGGGAGCAAGAGACCTACTCCGGTCACTGCAGCATGTCTTCATTTTTAAAATTGAAATGCTGGACTACAGCCTGTGTGTGGTAAGGACCGAACCTCCCTGCACTTTTAAGGTCCTATGGTGAGAGGACAATTGATGTTACTGTACTGCTGTGTGCCTGAAAGGATTTTGAATGTCGAGTCTGCAACATGGGTCTTCAAGTTTTCTCTTGTGGGTAGTGCCAGTCTTCCAGGAGCAAGATGTCTACACCGTTCACACAAGCATGTCTTCATTTTTAAAATTGAAATGCCAGGTCACAGCCTGTGTGTTGCATGGAACATACCTCCCTATTCTTTTAAGACACTATGGGGAGGAGGGAAATTGATGCTACTGTAGTGCTGTGTGCCTGAAAGCTTTTTTTAACCATTTTGAATGTCGACACTTCAAGATCGGTCACAAAGTTTTGTATTGTGGGTTGTGCCAGTCTCCTGGGAGCAAGAGACCTACACCTGTCACTCAAGTATGTCTTCATTTTTAAAATTTAAATGCCAGGCCACAGCCTGTGTGTTGCATGGACCGTACCTCCCGGCTATTTTAAGAAACTATGGGGATGAGAGAAATTTATGCTACTGTATAGCTGTTTGCCTGATTTTTTTTTAAATATCAAAACTCCAAGATAGGTCTCAAAGTGGTCTATTATCTGTACAAGCAGTGGTATGGAAGCACCAGCCCTACACCTGTCTCTCATCCACCTCAAAATTTCTTATGTCAAGAAGCTATGCCAAAAGTGTGGTACTGCACTATAAAATGTATTTCTGCTGTTTTGAAAGGATTCCGACCCCCCCCCCTGAAGGTATTTTGTCTGCCTTATGTTTGGCCTCCCAATGAATTCAATGAGCTTTGGAAAAGTTTGTTTAAAGGTTCAGAATCGGTTCGTCCAACGGTTCAGTGAACGTACCATATGTTCTGGTAGGCTCAGTAAACCGAACTGTGAAAGGTTTGATCATCTCTATTTATTAGTAACTATTAAAGAATCAAATGGAAGAAAAATCAATACACTAGGCCTATGTGTTTCAAGCATTAATGGTCTTAGCCATCTTGAATAAGAGTCTTAGTGCTCAAAATGCATAGATGTACTGAGTTTCTTTACTTTTTTTTCACTTTAATGTTTTGATTTTTACTAATAAATATGTTTTTATAGTCCTTTCATGGGGGTTATTGGATTTCTATCTACCTTTACCTTGTCTTTTATATTGTGGAAATTAAATGGGGTATAAGGAGGATTAGTGGCAGATATGAAAGATATCACATATGTAGAACATCCGGTACAGAGCTAATTCCACGATAAATGGACTTGTGCTCTTTATGAACTTTGGTACATGACAACCAATGTAAGCTGTACTGGGACCTTGTTATGTCACTGTTGGGGACAGTATATAATGCCCTTTATTATTTTGGTACAACCCTTCTATATATATATACTTTTACCAATATGGAATTACTCATTACCCCATCTTCTACCCTAGAGCACCAAGAAACGAGCCCAACCATAGACCTCTAGTGTTAGTGACATTACCCCTCCACATCTTTACATCACCCGGGCAGTTTTAATATTAATATTTTTTCCTATTTTTTGTTGTCCAGTCCTGGTTGATTCAGTATTTTAATTTCTTTTTAACTTTCTGAGAAATCCTTTGTTTTACAGCCGTAATGAAGCTGCTCATGACATTTATTAAAGACACTTTTTTTATCTATTTTGAGATGACCAGAAATAAATGAGACACAAGAGAAAATTAATAACAGTCTCCATGGAATGACTTTACACAATTTCCCAGCTTCGGATTGTGTATATATACTGTATACTCTTCATATACTGTATCCATTACATAGTCAGTGTGTAATGATGGAGTCCGTGTAATCCGCGCCTCATAATTAATTACACTGGGGATCTTCCTCCGGTCTGGCAGAATTTTCCTAATAGGACAGAAAAAATATTTTGAATTGTTTTTCCAAAACATGAAAGTATCTAATGTAAGTAATGTGACCGGAAATACATTATCTAAACATTCTTATATGACCCGGGCGTTTGGGGCTTTATGTCCAAAGCTAAATTTCACAATGTAGACTTCTATCCTACAATGGATATTATTTTGGTTGTTGACCCTTTCCTTTCCCTTTGGTTTTGCAGGACACATTACACATTTTATTGTGTATAACTGGAGCTGATAATGTCATTGATATAAAATCTAATGATTGTGAATAATGCACCATATTTTGTTCTAATAATACTAGCCCAGAAATGAAGCCTGTAATTCCTCCATGCTCAGTGATGCCTGATATGTGTGTAAGGTATAACATAGGGCTCAGCAATGTCACGGAGAACAAATAAGAACAATTTTGATAATTTTATTTCTATAGCCCCAACATATTCAGAAGCATTTCCTAATTAAATAGGGACAAGTAAAGACATTGTAAAGTAACAGATGGTTCAGCAGTTACAGGAGGAGCGAGGGGAATGGAGCAAACTACAATCTGTAAGGAAATGCCTGAAGGAGAAGGGAGGGGAAGCAGAGAGCAGCGGCTGAACACAGCTTCGCTGGAGACAGGTGAGATTAAAAAGCTTTTTATTTTAAATGTACGTGAATTTTCTGGTACGTATTTCACAAATCACACCATAGTGTGCTCCATGGGACATCAGTGATGCCAGAAAAAAATGGACATGTCTCCGTGCAGCAATCACGGATACACGTGTACACCACATGGAGAAATGGTCAATGAGAAATTACTGATGCGTGCGCAGACCCATTGAATTTATTATAATGGGTCTGCGTATGTCCGTGATTCTGGTATGTATAAAAAATGCAACATACGTAGCAAAATCATGTGATGTGTGAAAGGGGCTTAAGAGGGAGAGCAGTCAGTAGAAAACTGCAGTATTCTAGAAAAGTAAGAGTTTTTGTAGTTTCAAAGTTGAGTAAAGGTCAGATTCTTGATGTGTTTAGATGCTGGTGATATGAGTGTGAGAATAATTGGATTTAAGGAATAAAAGAATCTTATACATCAAAAATGACCCCAAGGCATAGAGAATGCTGCTTAGGAGTTACAGTTGAATTACCCAAAGAAATAGTTTTATCAGGTATGGGTAAGTTACCAGAGGGAGGAACCAGGAAAAGTCCAGTTTAGTTTCGTATGATTCTTTCTTTCCCTTCTGCTTTACAGACAATGTATTCTAACTAAACAGTATTTTTGTTCTCATCCAGCGCTATTACAGCATGATTAGAAGCAAATTAAAAGCTGCTTTTTCCAATACCAGGCAAAGCTGTGAGATTTTTGATATCTCATACGTATTCTTGATTTTATTTTCCTGACTGAATTTGAATTCTGAATCTTGTCAATTCTGCAATGTTTTTGCAGCATTTATTGACCCATAGAAAGTGACCAAAATGCTACGAAAATGCAATGAAAATCCTACAAAACATGTGTTTGGAATAAAGTGTTAAAAGATCCGGTTTATGCAACAGAAAAAAATGTGGCAACAGCCTTGTGTATGAACCGAGCCATAGGGCTCATTCCACTTGCATACCGCTTCCGATGCGCGAGTCAGCCGAGGGTCATGCGATTGTGATTTGATCTTGAGATCGCATCACATCGCATCACAGCTACAGAGAAGATGGAGGGAGCACTTTCTCCCATCTCTTCCTGTGATAGGATCCTTCTCCCATATCAAACAATCAACAGAGTGAGAGATGGCTGTACAATCCAAAGAACATTTATTCCAAGCAAATCAAATGGTCCATAACATAATCCCCAAACAGAGGGTAAAATTAGTCCAGAAATATGAATATAATCCAATAGGCGATAAATGTCCAGGTCTCTTTGGGGAGCCGTAGCTTTTCCCTCAGAGGTTCAATCTTTATCCTTACCTCTTCAAGTTCTCAAAACGACTGCCTGAATCTCCCAGGTAAGCAAGGGTTTACAGTAGATAGACTCTAGGTCCCTTCCTCCCACACCCAGGGATGGAAGTGCCCAAAGAGGCTATAACCTTACACTATAGGGGGATTATTTACAAACAATACAAGGTACACAGAAGCAGTACAAATAATGGACAGTGAAGCAAGCTTAAAATGGGAATCTATACAGCAAGATACACCTCCCCGATATCCCACCATCACACCTCCGCTGTCTGTCTCTGCGTGCACCACACTGCAGGAGCATAACATGCGAGTGCAGTGTGATTGCACACACACGTGAGCCGAAACTCAGTGTAAAATGGAGCATGCTGCGATTGCACTGAGAGCGCGGTTCGTTTGGAGAAAAAACAGGACAGAGGAAACGGTCTCATTGATTAACATTGGTGCAAGTGCAATCCGATTTTTTATCGAATCACACTCGCACCAGGAAATTGTGAGTGGAAAAGAGCCCTTAAAGTGATTATTCAATATTAGATAGTGTTGGAGTAAAACAAACAAAACGTTTTGGAAGGAGATAAGTGTTAATGTTTTGATTAAGATGTATTTTGCATGGCACAAGTGAATGAGGACCCAGATAACAAGTAAAACTGGTTTATGCTTTTTTTCTGGTTGGATAAATATTATTATTAGTTTTTTTTTACTTTATTTTACATAGTTGGAAGCAGGTGGCACAGGTCACTCAATAATAGTATGTAAAATATTTGTTTGATGGACAAGATATTTCATAGTTCAAATTTAATCTAAAAATGTCAATCACAATTCATTTAAGAATTATATAAAATACAGAATAAATTATAACTTTATTTGAACTTCAAAAGAAAAATAGTTGTTGGTCTAAAGGTTGGATATGAAAGATTTATTAAAATAATAGCCTGGTACAGTCTGCAACAAGTAAGATTTCGTCCAGACTGGAGACTAAATTTAATTCCCTCCTGAATTGTGTTTTCCTCTAGATGCCGGAGAACAATCTGACAGGGGTCAAGGAATTTTTTCTCTTAGGCTTTAAAGGCAGCGAGAATGTGAGAATGTTTTTGTTCTGTCTTCTCCTAATGGTTTACAATGTGACAATCAGTGGGAACCTCCTGATCATCACTCTGGTGTCCACCAGCAAGAACCTCCACACCCCGATGTACTTCTTCATCTCACAACTGTCCATCACTGACATCTTGTTATCCACAGATATTGTCCCCAATTTGCTCCATATCCTGCTGAATAATGGAACAATCATAACATTTATCGGCTGTATGGCCCAGTTGTATTTCTTCTGTATTGCTGAAGCTTCTGAATCTCTTCTTCTTACAGTGATGTCCTATGACCGATATGTGGCCATCTGTAAACCCCTCCATTACGTCTCTATCATGACAGGCACATTGTGTGTGAAGTTGGTCATCACCTTCTGGTTACTCAGTTTTTTAATTTTATTTATTTACATTCTAAATATATCATCAGGGCTAAAATTCTGTGGTTCAAACATCATTGACCATCTGTTTTGTGATCTTGTTCCCTTACAGGACATTGCCTGCTCCGATACATTTCCTATAAAACTACAGATATATTTATTAAGCATACCACTTGTGGGTATTCCCAGCCTAATAATTATTATTTCTTATATAAACATTGTCCGTGCCGTCTTACAGATACAATCTAATGTCAGTAGACAGAAAGCCTTCTCCACCTGCAGCTCCCACCTCACTGTGGTCTTGGTATTTTACATGAGTCTCTTGAGCGTGTATACTGTTCCAAAAAGTGGAGAAACATCCAACATTAATAAATTCCTATCACTATTATATACTGTATTTACTCCACTGATAAATCCCATAATATACAGTTTTAGAAACAGAGATATTAAGAAAGCCATTCAAGAAATCATTCCGAAATATCTGTAAGCCATTTACTTGTCCATAAAATAAGATAAAAAAAGAATGAGAATAATTATTTTAGACAAAATCTGATTATATATATAATAAATCCAGCCATCTAGAAACAATTATTTATGTGAAAATTAGTGATGAGTGAGCACTACCATGCTCGGGTGCTCGGTACTCAAAACGAACATCATGGATGCTCAGACGAATGTGAA
Source organism: Anomaloglossus baeobatrachus (assembly GCF_048569485.1). Taxonomy (NCBI): domain Eukaryota; kingdom Metazoa; phylum Chordata; class Amphibia; order Anura; family Aromobatidae; genus Anomaloglossus; species Anomaloglossus baeobatrachus. The sequence continues at coordinate 693,286,989 of NC_134356.1, read as the reverse complement.
TTGAGTCCTGAGTAGAGATGAGCGAACCTCTCAAGGTTCGGTTTGCCAACCCAATCAAACAAGTGCTTTGTTCATTAAATCTGGATGCAGTAACAGAGAGAAGAAATGTGCAAAAAAAGTGGGATCACCAAATATATCAATATACACAAAATATCTTTATTTAGACAAAGACACAGATGCCACACACATTTATTAAAATCAATTAAAAAGCGAAAAGCTGTCAAAAACACACAATGGGTGACAATGGTGTGTCACCCAGAGGACCTCACACCCTCAAGAAGCCAAAAAAACCCCACTTAGAACAAGAAAATACAATAGGTTATGTTGTAGAAAAACTCAACATTAAATATTCACAGAGATATGTAGCGTGTCCATAGACTGGACAATCAGCGAGACAAAACAAGTTGAATGCAAAATACAATACAGAAAATGTCAAGCTTGAAAGTCACAGTCAAACATGTAGATATTGGAAACTAAAATAGACATAGGCACATACACATATACCAGCCAAGCTGGAGGTAATGCTAGTAAGAAATAGAGAAACCAATACTACCAATAGATGGACACAAGGAGGGGTGAAGGCAAAAATGGAGGGTTGAGGTGACGGCCCCACGCGTATCGCTAAAGGCAAAGTGTAGCTTCCTCAGGGGAAAGTGTGTTATGCGGGGAGCAGTGTGTCTTTTATACTAAATCATAATTGCAAAATTGCCTACCAGCATGGAGGAATGGAGCAGGGAGAGAAAACCATGGAGCCGGAGGATGCCGATGATAGCCGCCATATTGCCACGTGATCCCAGTCACGTGATTTCATGATACTATAGAAAGTCCCAAATACGCCTGTGCAACAGATCTAATGTTGTGTATGGTATATACAGAATCCCACCAAGTCTGTAAATAGCGCGGCACACGCATGTGCAAATATACATACATGTGTGTGCAAGCCTGGAACCTCAAAAAGCATCAAAACACAATCCTAAAAGGACATCCATAAGCATTCATTACCCAAAGGAGTAGACTGGATCCCGTGGCACAAGAGACGGCAAAAGAAGAGGAGGGGGGGACCAAATAGGGCTCAAAGCGAGTACACAGACAATGCATACAAAATTTCCAAAGAATTGCAGAACAGATCTATATACATGGAAGCATTATAATGCAAAGCCTGCAACTTGGAATAGTTAGTAATCCATATATAAGAGCAAACATATATGTCCAAGCAGTTTCTTCTTGCAGGGCGTGATCAGACCTGATTGGTTGGGGGATCTTCTGCTTCAAAATGGCAATCTTTAAGTTGAAAATAGTATACCTCCATATTGGTCCAAGCACAGCATACTCAAATGTGACGATCTGGAAGGTAATAAAATGATGAGACTGCAAAAAGCCAGACAGGGTCATAGAAAAACCTGAAGTAAAAAGCCAAACCCATTAAACAAGTATGAGACTCCCCCATCCCTGCACAACAATCAGGCAGCAGTGTGAAATAAAGGTCAATACCAGCAAACTTGATATAAAACCTGTCACCAACACCACAAGCCAGAAAGGGTCAGCAGAATGTAATGAACATACTTACTTCTTGTAGAAGCCCGTAAACAGAAGTTCCTCGTTGAGTGCATTAGGGGAGAGGCTCTGTAGTTGGTAAATCCATCTTGCCTCTCTTCTCAGTAATTCATCAGATGGTCTACCCCCTCGGATGTTGGAGGGCACGGAATCCAACACCAAAATATGGACACCCCGAAAGGAGCCATTGTGCAAATCCAAAAATATGTTTGGCGACTGACATAATTGGTTTACCTTGGGCCCGATCTTTCATTACATTACGTCCAGCCTGGCTGGTATATGTGTATGTGCCTATGTCTATTTTAGTTTCCAATATCTACCTGTTTGACTGTGACTTTCAAGCTTGACATTTTCTGTATTGTATTTTGCATTCCACTTGTTTTGTCTTGCTGATTGTCCAGTCTATGGACACGCTACATATCTCTGTGAATATTTAATGCTGGGTTTTTCAACAACATAACCTATTGTATTTTTTTGTTCTAAGTGGGGTAATTTTGGCTTCTTGAGGGTGTGAGGTCCTCGGGTGACAAACCATTGTCACCCATTGTGTGTTTTTGTCAGCTTTTCGCTTTTTAATTGATTTTAATACATGTGTGTGGCATCTGTGTCTTTTTCTAAATAAAGATATTTTGTGTACATTGATATATTTGGTGATCCCACTTTTTTTCCACGTCTTCTCTCTATTACTGCATCCATAGTTTTCTCAATGTGCTAGTGGTATTGATCCCTCTGTGTTATCTATTCCTTGTGCCCTTCCCTTTGTGTTTTTTAACTTGTTCATTAAATCTGTATCAAGGCATACTGCGAACCTTTATCAAACCTTTCCAAACCTCATTAGATCGAATGGGAGGACAAACGTAAGGCAGACAAAATGCATTAGGGGAGAGGGTAGAGGGGGTGCAAAAAGCTTCCAAAACAGCAAAAATAGTTTTTACAGTGCAGCACCCCTGTTTTGGCATAAGCATTAGCTTCCTAGACTACTGACTTAAGAAATATAGAGGTGGATGAGAGACAGGTGTGGGGCTGGTGCTCCCATGCCCCTGCCAGTAAACTTTGAGAACAAACTTGTAGTCTCGACATTCAAAATCCTTTCAAGCGGACAGCAGTACAGTAGTAGCACTTGCCCCCCCCCCCCTTTCCATAGGGATTTAAAAAGAGCAAAGAGGCATGGTCCATGCAACAAATAAGCTGTGGCCCAGGATTTCACTTTTAAAAATGAAGACATGCTCGATTGACTGGTGCAGGCCTCTTGCTCCCAGAAAACTAGCACTACCTTAAAGACACAACTTAGAGACCCATCTTAGAGTCCCGACATTTAAATACCTTTCAGGCAGACAGTAGTACAGTTGCATCAATTGCCCCTCTCCCCATAGGTTCTTAAAAGAGCAGGAAGGTATGGTCCATATGATTGTGGCCTGGCATTTAGATTTTAAAAATCATGAGATACATGACAGAAGCAAGGCAGTACACTATCGTCCAGTCTGCACAGTGTGGAACTGGAGTGGCAAAGTCACTGGACATCCACGACTTGTTCATCTTTCAAGGGACAGCCAAATGTGCTTATCTGTCAATATACTGCCAGCAGCGCTGGAGACACATTCTAAGAGATAGCTGGCTGCCGGGCAGGCCAAAACTTCCAAGGCACGACTAGTGAGCTCACATCACTCTTTCATTTTTGAATACCAAAATACAAAGAGCCCAATTCCCTCCTTATGCCATCAATGTTGAGCTCTAAATACTCCTACACCATCCTCTCCATTCATTCACGATGTGCCACACTTCTAATCTGTTTTCTGGTGCATGCAATGGTATAAAACATTTGTGGCACATATCACAGAAATTGCTTCTGAAACTTGAACTTTTCCTGCTAATGTTTCTGCGTTGATAATGCAATGTTCCCATGGTTGGAATTGTAAAACTGTGACTCACTGCTGTAATGTGAAAAACTATTGCTAAGATGGTCTATAAGCTTGTTAAGATACTCAGGCATCTGCGCGTATATTTCCAGGGGTAAATGCATCTTGGTAAATTGACTCTTGTACCGTGGATTTAACAAAGTGACAACTAGAGATGAGCGAACTGGTCGCGGTTCGGCTTAAGTTTGCATAGGAAACAATGGGAGGCAATCACAAACACATAACAACACCTAGAAAACACCCTCAAAGGTGTCCAAAAGGTGACAAACAACTCACAACACAACACAAACACATGGGAAAGTGACAAGGACATATACTCATGCAAAAACAAAAGAGCTGGACAAGGAAAAAGAGGAGAAGACACAGATATAGGCATGGCACGCCCTTCTAAAATCATGGAAAACACCGCAAGGTTACTCCAAGCGGAGTCTCCCTTTTTTCCAAAAATTGGGCCCCACACACACACACACACCCACCCCTTCAGTGGCAGCACTTGTGCCCCAGTTGTACACTTCACAGGTAGATTTGCATCAAGCACATTCAAAAATACGCCATTCTTAACCGTCCCCAGGATGACCCCGGGGTAGGTAGCTAAGTCTTTCCTAAACCCAGCTCTGTTCATCGTCAATCATTTTTAAAAACACTGTAAGCAAGGGTTACTCTAAGCAGAGTCTCCCTTTTTTCCAAAAATTGGGCCCCACACACCCACCCCTTCAGTTGCAGCACTTGTGCCCCAGTTGTACACTTCACAGGTAGATTTGCATCAACCACATTCCAAATCCACAAGCATTTACTCTCCCCAGGATGACACCAGGGTAGTAAATTCCTTGTGGATCCATGACTTGTTCATTTTGATGAACGTTAGTCTGTCCACATTGTCACTGGACAGACGCGTGCGCTTATCTGTCAGCACTAGAGTTGAGCGCGGTTCGCTGTTCGATGTTCTCCAGTTCGCGGCTCGAGTGATTTTGGGGGCTGTTCTAGAAAGAACTAGAACTCGAGCTTTTTGCTAAAGCTCGATAGTTCTAGATACGTTCGAGAACGGTTCTAGCAGCAAAAAGACCAGCTAATTACTAGCTGGCTTTCCGCTGTAATAATGTAAGTCACTGTGTGACTCACACTATTATGAAATTTCAGTGTATAGTGTGTGGGAACAGCGCATTCAGATCACTGATGTATGGATAATGGCGATCGCCATTTTTTTTTTTTCCTTGTCTTCCTTCCCTAAGCGCGCGCGTATAGTGGGGTGGGCCAGCATGTCAGCCAATCCCAGACACACACACAGCTAAGTGTACTTTTAGCCTGAGAAGCAACGGCATGTGTGATAGGATGTCCATGTCACATGTCCCTGCATTATAAAACCGGACATTTTCCTCCAGCACGCCATTATCTGCCTTCTGCGTCCGTGGTGTCAGTCACCGGTGGCGTAGCTCCTGTCTCCGATACTGCTGTGTACGCTCTATACACAGCGCTGTACAGAATAGGGATAGAAGTTAGATGATGGCCAAAAAAGGATAATGCTTGAATGGATCTCAAGTGGTCCAACAAGTGCCCTCTCCGCCACCTCAACTACCGCATCCAAAAAACACCAGTCCTCTGAGTTGTCATCCCAATCAAACTTGCTTTCTCCCAGCTCTGAAGTCTCCATCCGCCCTGAACACTATGGTGGAACTAAGATGGCTGAGTCTGCAGAGCTGTTCAGTCACACTATAACCTGGGAATCAAAGGTCTGCTCCCAAGCTACAGTGAGTACAGACCAGGAAATGGTCTGCAGTGATGCCCAGAACTTTTGTGACTCAGATTCAGGCCGTGAGGACGAAATTTCTGAGCATAATGTTGACCCTTATTCACAAACTGTAACACCTGTTGTAATAGACAATGAGGAACATACTGATGACGATGAGACGCAGATACCAGATTGGGATGACAACTTAAATATTCGGTCAAAACAAGAAGAGGCTCAGTCTGAGGGTGAGGGGAGTGCAAACACAACAATTGATGAGGAAGTTCTAGATCCCACCTACTGTCAACCCACAGTCAGGCCCTCGAGGAGGTCAACAGAGACGGTGGAGGAGGATGCAACTGACGACGAAGTTACCTTGCGCCTTCCTGGACAGAGTAGGAGTACTGGTAGCACGTCTACAACTGCATCCTCAGCCACCACTGTGCCTCTGAGCACTAGTCGGGGTGGATCAGCAGGTCGCATGCCCTCTAAGCCTTGCCTAGCCTGGTCCTTTTTTGACATAGCAAAAGATCGCCCAAATTATGTGATCTGTAAAATTTGTCATGATTCTGTTAGTAGAGGGCAAAACCTCAGCAGTTTGACAACTTCTTCCATGAATCGTCACATGAATAAATATCATATGTCCCGGTGGGAAGCTCACCGTGCTGCAATTCGGCCTAGCGGAGCGAAACATCCACTGCCTGCCCTTTCTAGTGCATCTGCGCGCTCTTCATCTTCTAGGACTGTGGGGACAGCTGTCACACCTGGTTTTCCACGCACAACTTCCACCACTGTAACCGCAACAGGCAGTTTGCTTGGTAGGTTGTCAGTTGGTTTGGAAGGGGAAACAAGTACGTGTATACAGCTCTCTCAGACATCGATAGCACCAACGTTGGATGAAGGCGACATCATGTCTACGCCTGCACTTTCCTCACAAACCTGCATTTTTCCAGGGACATCCTACTCAACACAGCCAGATCTCTGTCCCTCAGATGTGGACAAATAAAAGGGCATTTCCTGCGACCCATGACAAAGCTAAGAGGTTGACTTTATCCCTCTGTAAGCTCTTGGCTTCAGAAATGCTGCCTTTCCGCCTGGTGGACACACAGGATTTTAGAGACCTTATGTCTGTCGCTGTGCCCCAGTACCAGATGCCCAGTCGCCAGATGCCCGCGCTACACCAGCATGTCGCACACAACATCACCGCTTCCTTGAGAAACTCTGTGTGTGAACGGGTGCATTTCACCACCGATACTTGGACCAGTAAGCATGGACAGGGACGTTACATGTTGCTGACTGGGCACTGGGTAACTATGGTGATAGATGGTGAAGGGTCTGCTGCACAAGTCTTGCCGTCCCCACGACTTGTGTGTCAATCCTCTGTCTGTCCAAGTTCCGCCACTGCTTCTGCCTCCTCCACCTCATCTGGGTCCTCCACCTCCGCCCCAAGCCTGCCTGGTCAGGCCACCAGCGTTCTCACTGCACAGAAGGAATCACGCACCCCTCATTACTATGCTGGCAGCAGAGCGCAATGGCATCAGGCGGTCTTTAGCTTGACATGTCTTGGGAATAGGAGTCACACAGCTGAGGAGTTGTGGTCAGCTCTGCGGTCCGAGTTTAATAAATGGTTGTCTCCACTCAACCTGCAGCCTGGTAAGGCCATGTGCGACAATGCTGCAAACCTGGGTGCGGCCCATCGCCTGGGCAAGGTGACACACGTGCCTTGTATGGCTCACGTGTTGAACCTTGTTGTCCAGCAATTTTTAACACATTAATCCGGCCTAGATGGCCTTCTGACCAGGGCACAAAAACTGTCTGCTCACTTCCGCCGTTCAACCGCCACAGCTGAGCGACTTGCATCGCTCCAGAAGTCTTTCGGCCTGCCGGTTCATCGCCTGAAATGCGATGTGCCGACACGCTGGAATTCGACTCTCCACATGTTACAGTTACTGTGGCAGCACCGCCGAGCCCTGGTGCAATACGTCATGACGTATAGCCTGGGCCAACGTGATGCAGAGGTGGGGCAGATCACCCTGATGGAGTGGTCTCAGATCAAGGACCTATGCACCCTTCTGCACAGTTTCGACATGGCGACGAATATGTTTAGCGCTGACAATGCCATTATCAGCATGACAATTCCAGTCATTTACATGCTGGAGCACACGCTAAACACTATTCGGAGTCAGGGGGTGGGACATTAGGAAGGGGAGGAACTACAGGAGGATTCATATGCGCTAGACACAACAACATCACCAAGGTCCAGACGTTCATCATCACCAACGCGGCAGGCATGGGACCATGGGGGACAGGGATCAACAAGGGCACATAGTAGCGAGCAAAATGTTGAAGAAGGTGCAGGAGAACATGAGGAAATGGAGGACGAACTGTCCATGGACATGGAAGACTCAGTGGATGAGGGAGACCTTGGTCAAATTTCAGTTGAAAGAGGTTGGGGGGAGATGTCAGAGGAAGAAAGAACGGTTAGCACCTCTATGCCACAAACACAGCGTGGACTTGGTCCACACCCACCCCTTCAGTGGCAACACTTGTGCCCCAGTTGTACACTTCACAGCTAGATTTGCATCAAGCACATTCAAAAATACGCCATCCTTAACCGCCCCCAGGATGACACCGGGGTAGGCAGCAAAGTCTTTCCTGATCCCAGCTCTGTTCATCTTGGCTCCTTTTTAAAAACACTGTAAGCAAGGGTTACTCCAAGTGGAGTCTCCCTTTTTTCCAAAAATTGGGCCCCACACACATCCACCCCTTCAGTGGCAGCACTTGTGCCCCAGTTGTACACTTCACAGCTAGATTTGCATCAAGCACATTCAAAAATACGCCATTCTTAACCGTCCCCAGGATGACACCGGGGTAGGTAGCAAAGTCTTTGCTGAACCTTGACTTGTTCATCTTAGCTCCTTTTAAAAAACACGGCAAGCAAGGGTTACTCCAAGCGGAGTCTCCCTTCCTTTTTTTCAAAAATTGGGCCCCACACACACCCACCCCTTCAGTGGCAGCAGTTGTGCCCCAGTTGTACACTTCACAGCTAGATTTGTATCAAGCACATTCAAAAATACGCCATTCTTAACCGTCCCCAGGATGACACCGGGGTAGGTAGCAAAGTCTTTCCTGATCCCAGCTCTGTTCATCTTGGCTCCTTTTTAAAAACACTGTAAGCAAGGGTTACTCCAAGCAGAGTCTCCCTTTTTTCCAAAAATTGGGCCCCACACACACCCACCCATTCAGTGGCAGCAGTTGTGCCCCAGTTGTACACTTCACAGCTAGATTTGCATCAAGCACATTCAAAAATACGCCATCCTTAACCGTCCCCAGGATGACACCGGGGTAGGTAGCAAAGTCTTTGCTGAACCATGACTTGTTCATCTTGGCTCATTTTAAAAAACACGGCAAGCAAGGGTTACTCCAAGCGGAGTCTCCCTTTTTTCCAAAAATTGGGCCCCACAGACACCCCATCAGTGGCAGCACTTGTGCCCTAGTTGCAAACAGGATGTTTTGATTTGCATCAAGCACATTCCAAATCCACAAGCATTTACTCTCCCCAGGATGACACAGGGGTAGTAAATTCCTGGTGGATCCATGACTTGTTCATTTTGATGAACGTTAGTCTGTCCACCTTGTCAGTAGACAGACGCGTGCGCTTATCTGTCAGCACACACCCAGCAGCACTGAAGACACGTTCAGAGACAACGCTGGCAGCTGGACACGACAAAATCTCCAAGGCGTAAGTTGAGAGCTCTGGCCATTTTTCAAGATTCGAAGCCCAAAATGAGAAAGGCTCCATTTGCAAAATCATGGCATCAATGTTCGTTTGGAGATACTCCTGTATCATCCTCTCCAGCCGTTGACTATGTGTCAGACTTGTTGTCTCTGGTGGCCTTGCAAAGGACGGTCTAAAAAAATTATGAAAAGATTCCATAAATTGCTGTTACCAGCACCAGATACGGTGCTACTGGTACGGGTAGACTGTTGAAGATGATGAGACCATCCCATGTTTGTCAAGTTACAACTGGAAGATTCACTCCCTGCACCTGCACGGTTGTTTGGTGGAAAAGCCGAGCTAAGATTGATTAACAGCTTCTGCTGATACTCCTGCATATGTGTGTCCCTTTCTATGGCTGTAATTATGTCACAAAATTTGGACTTGTACCCGGGATCTAATAGTGTGGCAAGCCAGTAGTCATCATCACTTCTAATTTTGACAATACGAGGGTCATGTTGGAGGTAGTGCAGCATGATGGCGTTTATTAAACTCAGTCTCCAGAGCTGCCCACAACTCATCCGCTGTGTGACTCTTATTTCCAAGACATTTCAAGCTAAAGACCGCCTGATGCCATTGCGCTCTGCTGCCAGCATAGTAATGAGGGGTGCGTGATTCCTTCTGCGCAGTGAGAACGCTGGTGGCCTGACCAGGCAGGCTTGGGGCGGAGGTGGAGGACCCAGATGAGGTGGAGGATGCAGAAGCTGTGGCGGAACTTGGACAGACATAGGATTGACACACAAGTCATGGGGACGGCAAGACTTGTGCAGCAGACCCTTCATCATCTATCACCATAGTTACCCAGTGCCCAGTCAGCGACATGTAATGTCCCTGTCCATTCTTACTGGTCCAAGTATCGGTGGTGAAATGCACACGTTCACACACAGAGTTTCTCAAGGAAGCGGTGATGTTGTGTGCGACATGCTGGTGTAGCGCAGGCACACCTTTCTTAGAGAAGTAGTGGCGACTGGGCATCTGGTACTGGGGCACAGCGACAGACATAAGGTCTCTAAAATCCTTTGTGTCCACCAGGCGGAAAGGCAGCATTTCGGTAGCCAAGAGCTTACAGAAGGATAAAGTCAACCTCTTAGCTTTGTCATGGGTCGCAGGAAATGACCTTTTATTTGTACACATCTGAGGGACAGAGATCTGGATGCTGTGTGCAGAAGGTGGTCAGTAGGGTGTCCGTGAAAAAATGCAGGTTTGTGGGGAAAGTGCAGGCGTAGACATGATGTTGCCTTCATCCAACTTTGATGCTATCGATGTCTGAGAGAGCTGTACACACGCATTTGTTTCCCCTTCCAAACCAAATGACGACCTACCAAGCAAACTGCCTGTTGCGGTTACAGTGGTGGAAGTTGTGCGTGGAAAACCAGGTGTGACAGCTGTCCCCACAGTCCTAGAAGATGAAGAGCGCGCGGATGCACTTGAAGGGGCAGGCAGTGGATGGTTCGCTGCGTTAGACCGCATTGCAGCACGGTGAGCTTCCCACTGGGACATATGATATTTATTCATGTGACGATTCATGGAAGAAGTTGTCAAACTCCTGAGGTTTTGCCCTCTACGAATAGAATCCCGACAAATTTTACAGATCACATAATTTGGGCGATCTTTTTCTATGTCAAAAGAGGTCCAGGCTAGGCAAGGCTTAGAGGGCATGCGACCTGCTGAGCCCCCCCGACTAGTGCTCAGAGGCAAAGTGGTGGCTGATGATGCAGTTGTAGACGTGCTACCAGTACTCCTACTCTGTCCAGGAAGGCGCAAGGTAACTTCTTCGTCAGTAGCATCCACCTCCACCGCCTCTGTTGACCTCCTCGAGTGCCTGACTGTGGGTTGACAGTAGGTGGGATCTAGAACTTCCTCATCAAGTGTTGTGTTTGCACTCCCCTCACCCTAAGACCGAGCCTCTTCCTGACGTGAACCAATATTTAAGTTGTCATCCCAATCTGGTATCTGCATCTCATCGTCATCAGTATGTTCCTCATTGTCTATAACAACAGGTGTTACAGTTTGTGAATAAGGGTCAACATTATGCTTAGAAACCTGGTCCTCACTAGAGATGAGCGAACCGGTCCCGGTTCGGCTCGAGGCGGTTCGCCGAACGGGGGGTCTGGCTCGAGTTCGGCTCGTCGAACGTTCGACGAACCGAACTCGAGCCCATAGGAAACAATGGCAGGCAATCACAAACACAGTAAAACACCTAGAAAACACCCTGAAAGGTGTCCAAAAGGTGACAAACAACTCACAACATAACACAAACACATGGGAAAGTGACAAGGACATATACTCATGTGAAAACAAAACAGCTGGACAAGGAAAAAGAGGGAGACAGACAGATATATGAGTATATGCAAAGAAACATCGATTCCATTATTGTGCAACTTGAGCCCTGCTCATTTTAGGCTTCCAATCTGGATAAATTGCCTGAGCTCGCCACGTACGCCTTGAGGATCTTGTCGTGTCCTGCAGCCAGCGTTCTCTCGGAACCTGTCTTCAGTGCTGCTGGGGGTCTGCTGGCAGATAAGCACACGTGTCTGTCCACTGACAATGTGGACCTGGCTCTCAGAGGACTTTTCTTCCCCTGGGTCAGCCAGGGGAGGCGAAAGGCACGCGTATTTTTGAGAGTGCTTCATGCAAAGCATCTTTTTCTTTGTCAAAAGGGGGGCTCAACCGATGCCAGTCAAGTGGGGTGTGTGTGGCCCAGTTAGTGGCAACGAGGGAGACTGTGGTTGGAGTCCCCTCGCTGTGTCTCTAAAAGAACCAAGATGAACAAGTCATGGCTCTCAGAGGACTTTTTTTCCCCTGGGTCAGCCAGGGGACGGGAAAGGCACGCGTATTTTTGAGAGTGCTTCATGCAAAGCATCTTTTTCTTTTTCAAAAGGGGGCTCAACCGATGCCAGTCAAGTGGGGTGTGTGTGGCCCAGTTAGTGGCAACGAGGGAGACTGTGGTTGGAGTCCCCTCGCTGTGTCTCTAAAAGAACCAAGATGAACAAGTCATGGCTCTCAGAGGACTTTTCTTCCCCTGGGTCAGCCAGGGGACGGGAAAGGCACGCGTATTTTTGAGAGTGCTTCATGCAAAGCATCTTTTTCTTTTTCAAAAGGGGGCTCAACCGATGCCAGTCAAATGGGGTTTGTGTGGCCCAGTTAGTGGCAACGAGGGAGACTGTGGTTGGAGTCCCCTCGCTGTGTCTCTAAAAGAACCAAGATGAACAAGTCATGGCTCTCAGAGGACTTTTCTTCCCCTGGGTCAGCCAGGGGACGGGAAAGGCACGCGTATTTTTGAGAGTGCTTCATGAAAAGCATCTTTTTCTTTGTCAAAAGGGGGGGTCAACCGATGCCAGTCAAGTGGGGTGTGTGTGGCCCAGTTAGTGGCAACGAGGGAGACTGTGGTTGGAGTCCCCTCGCTGTGTCTCTAAAAGAACCAAGATGAACAAGTCATGGCTCTCAGAGGACTTTTCTTCCCCTGGGTCAGCCAGGGGACGGGAAAGGCACGCGTATTTTTGAGAGTGCTTCATGCAAAGCATCTTTTTCTTTGTCAAAAGGGGGGGTCAACCGATGCCAGTCAAGTGGGGTGTGTGTGGCCCAGTTAGTGGCAACGAGGGAGACTGTGGTTGGAGTCCCCTCGCTGTGTCTCTAAAAGAACCAAGATGAACAAGTCATGGCTCTCAGAGGACTTTTCTTCCCCTGGGTCAGCCAGGGGACGGGAAAGGCACGCGTATTTTTGAGAGTGCTTCATGCAAAGCATCTTTTTCTTTTTCAAAAGGGGGCTCAACCGATGCCAGTCAAGTGGGGTGTGTGTGGCCCAGTTAGTGGCAACGAGGGAGACTGTGGTTGGAGTCCCCTCGCTGTGTCTCTAAAAGAACCAAGATGAACAAGTCATGGCTCTCAGAGGACTTTTCTTCCCCTGGGTCAGCCAGGGGACGGGAAAGGCACGCGTATTTTTGAGAGTGCTTCATGAAAAGCATCTTTTTCTTTGTCAAAAGGGGGGGTCAACCGATGCCAGTCAAGTGGGGTGTGTGTGGCCCAGTTAGTGGCAACGAGGGAGACTGTGGTTGGAGTCCCCTCGCTGTGTCTCTAAAAGAACCAAGATGAACAAGTCATGGCTCTCAGAGGACTTTTCTTCCCCTGGGTCAGCCAGGGGACGGGAAAGGCACGCGTATTTTTGAGAGTGCTTCATGCAAAGCATCTTTTTCTTTGTCAAAAGGGGGGGTCAACCGATGCCAGTCAAGTGGGGTGTGTGTGGCCCAGTTAGTGGCAACGAGGGAGACTGTGGTTGGAGTCCCCTCGCTGTGTCTCTAAAAGAACCAAGATGAACAAGTCATGGCTCTCAGAGGACTTTTCTTCCCCTGGGTCAGCCAGGGGACGGGAAAGGCACGCGTATTTTTGAGAGTGCTTCATGCAAAGCATCTTTTTCTTTGTCAAAAGGGGGGGTCAACCGATGCCAGTCAAGTGGGGTGTGTGTGGCCCAGTTAGTGGCAACGAGGGAGACTGTGGTTGGAGTCCCCTCGCTGTGTCTCTAAAAGAACCAAGATGAACAAGTCATGGCTCTCAGAGGACTTTTCTTCCCCTGGGTCAGCCAGGGGACGGGAAAGGCACGCGTATTTTTGAGAGTGCTTCATGCAAAGCATCTTTTTCTTTTTCAAAAGGGGGCTCAACCGATGCCAGTCAAGTGGGGTGTGTGTGGCCCAGTTAGTGGCAACGAGGGAGACTGTGGTTGGAGTCCCCTCGCTGTGTCTCTAAAAGAACCAAGATGAACAAGTCATGGCTCTCAGAGGACTTTTCTTCCCCTGGGTCAGCCAGGGGACGGGAAAGGCACGCGTATTTTTGAGAGTGCTTCATGCAAAGCATCTTTTTCTTTTTCAAAAGGGGGCTCAACCGATGCCAGTCAAGTGGGGTGTGTGTGGCCCAGTTAGTGGCAACGAGGGAGACTGTGGTTGGAGTCCCCTCGCTGTGTCTCTAAAAGAACCAAGATGAACAAGTCATGGCTCTCAGAGGACTTTTCTTCCCCTGGGTCAGCCAGGGGACGGGAAAGGCACGCGTATTTTTGAGAGTGCTTCATGAAAAGCATCTTTTTCTTTGTCAAAAGGGGGGGTCAACCGATGCCAGTCAAGTGGGGTGTGTGTGGCCCAGTTAGTGGCAACGAGGGAGACTGTGGTTGGAGTCCCCTCGCTGTGTCTCTAAAAGAACCAAGATGAACAAGTCATGGCTCTCAGAGGACTTTTCTTCCCCTGGGTCAGCCAGGGGACGGGAAAGGCACGCGTATTTTTGAGAGTGCTTCATGCAAAGCATCTTTTTCTTTGTCAAAAAGGGGGGGTCAACCGATGCCAGTCAAGTGGGGTGTGTGTGGCCCAGTTAGTGGCAACGAGGGAGACTGTGGTTGGAGTCCCCTCGCTGTGTCTCTAAAAGAACCAAGATGAACAAGTCATGGCTCTCAGAGGACTTTTCTTCCCCTGGGTCAGCCAGGGGACGGGAAAGGCACGCGTATTTTTGAGAGTGCTTCATGCAAAGCATCTTTTTCTTTTTCAAAAGGGGGCTCAACCGATGCCAGTCAAGTGGGGTGTGTGTGGCCCAGTTAGTGGCAACGAGGGAGACTGTGGTTGGAGTCCCCTCGCTGTGTTTTACATGCTTTTAGAAGGGCATGAAATGGCTTGGAGGTTGACTTTCATCATATGCAAACTGTTGGCTACCAAAATGCTGCCTTTCCAACAACTGTGGTTATAGGCAATGAGGAACATACTGATGAAGATGAGACGCAGATACCCGATTGGGATGACAACTTAAATATTCGGTCAGGGCAAGAAGAAACTCGGTCTGAGGGGTAGGGGAGTGCAAACACAACAATTGATGATTAAGTTCTAGATCACACCTACTGTCAACCCACAGTCAGACACTCGAGGAGGTCAACAGAGGCGGTGGAGGAGGATGCAACCGACGTCGAAGTAACCTGGCGCCTTCCTGGACACAGTCGGAGCACTGGTAGCACGTCTACAACTGCATCCTCAGCCACCACTCTGCCTCTGAGCATTATTCGGGGTGGATCAACAGGTCGCATGGCCTCTAAGCCTTGCCTAGCCAGGTCCTTTTTTGACATAGAAAAAGATCGCCCAAATTATGTGATCTGTAAAATTTGTCATGGTTCTCTTAGTAGAGGTCAAAACCTCAGCAGTTTGACAACTTCTTCCATGAATCGTCACATGAATAAATATCATATGGCCCGATGGGAAGCTCACCGTGCTGCAATGCGGCCTAGCGGAGCGAACCATCCACCGCCTGCCCCTTCCAGTGCATCCGCGCGCTCGTCATCTTCTAGGACTGTGGGGACAGCTGTCACACCTGTTTTTCCACCCACAACTTCCACCACTGTAACCGCAACAGGCAGTTTGCTTGGTAGGTCGTCAGTTGGTTTGGAAGGGGAAACAAGTGAGTGTGTACAGCTCTCTCAGACATCGATAGCACCAACTTTGGATGAAGGCAACATCATGTCTCCGCCTGCACTTTCCTCACAAAGCTGCATTTTTCCAGGGACACCCGACTCAACACCGTCTACACACAGCAGCCAGATCTCTGTCCCTCAGATGTGGTCAAATAAAAGGCCACTTCCTGCGACCCATGACAAAGCGAAGAGGTTGACTCTATCCCTCTGTAAGCTGTTGACTACAGAAATGCTGCCTTTCCGCCTAGTGGACACACAGGATTTTAGAGACCTTATGTCTGTCGCTGTGCCCCAGTACCAGATGCCTAGTCGCCACTACTTCTCTAAGAAAGGTGTGCCCGCGCTACACCAGCATGTCGCACACAACATCACCGCTTCCTTGAGAAACTCTGTGTGTGAACGGGTGCATTTCACCACCGATACTTGGACCAGTAAGCATGGACAGGGACGTTACATGTCGCTGACTGGCCACTGGGTAACTATGGTGATAGATGGTGAAGGGTCTGCTGCACAAGTCTTGCCGTCCCCACGACTTGTGTGTCAATCCTCTGTCTGTCCAAGTTCCGCCACTGCTTCTGCATCCTCCACCTCATCTGGGTCCTCCACCTCCGCCCCAAGCCTGCCTGGTCAGGCCACCAGCGTTCTCACTGCGCAGAAGGAATCACGCACCCCTCATTACTATGCTGGTAGCAGAGCGCAACGGCATCAGGCGGTCTTTAGCTTGACATGTCTTTGAAATAGGAGTCACACAGCGACTGAGTTGTGGGCAGCTCTGGAGACTGATTTTGATAAATGGTTGTCTCCACTCAACCTGCAGCCTGGTAAGGCCGTGTGCGACAATGCTGCAAACCTGGGTGCGGCCCTTCGCCTGGGCAAGGTGACACACGTGCCTTGTATGGCTCACGTGTTGATCCGAATTCTCCAGCAATTTTTAAAACACCATCACGGCCTACATGGCCTTGTGCAGCGGGCACGCTCGCTATGTGCTCACTTCCATCGTGCGCACACAGCAGCTCAACAACTTTCATCACTCCGGAAGTCTTAGGGTCTGGCAGTTAAACGCCGGAAATGCGATGTTCCGACACGCAGGAATTGGAATCTGCACATGTTGCAGCGTGTGTGGCAGCACCGCAGAGCCCTGCTGAAATACGGTAAGACATATAGCCTGGGATAAGTTGATCCAGAGGTGGTGCAGATCACGCTGCTGGAGTGGTGTCAGATCAAGGACCTATGCACCCTGCTACACAGTTTTGAAATGTCGACGAAGATGTTTAGCACTGGCAATGTCATTCTCAGCGTGACAATTCTGGTCATCTACATGATGGAGCACACTGTAATTATTATTCGGAGTCAGGTGTTGGGACAAGAGGAAGGGGAGGAAGTACAGGAGGAGTCATATGCGGAAGGGATAACAAGATCTACGAGGTCCAGATGGTCAGCGGCACCTATGCGGCAGTCATGGTGAGGGAGAGGGATTAACAAGGGCGCATAGTATCAGCAAAAAGTGTTGATGAAAGTGCAGGAGCCCATGAAGAAATGGAGGACGAACTGGCGATGGGCATGGAAGACTCAGCAGATGAGTGAGAGCTTGCTCACATTTCGGTTGTGCGAGGTTGTGGGTAGAGGGCAGAGGAAGGATGCACGATTCTCACCTCTCTGCCACCAACACACCAAGGACTTGGTCCTCCTGGATGCACAAGACACATGAGCGCCTTCTTGCTGCACTACCTACATGACCCTCGGATTGTATGAATTTGAAGTAATCCTGAATACTGGGTTGCCACACTGTTAGATCCCCGGTACAAGACAAAATTTGGCGAACTAATTCCTGCCATAGAAATAGACGCACGTATACAGGAGTATCTGCAGAATGTGGTACGCAATCTTAGATCTACTTTTCCACTAAACACCAGTGCTGCACAGAGTGAATCTCAACACTTTGTCATGGATAGGAGGAAATGGTCTTTTACTTGTCCACATCGGAGGGACCGAGGGATGGCTGCTGTGCTGAGATGGCGTTGAGTACGGTGTCCCTGCACAGTTGCACTTTTGGTCATATCCCAAAATGAGTTGAAAAAGGACAGATGCTGTTGGAAAGGGGAACAGGTGTGTTGGAAAGGGGAAAAAAATTTTGGTCCGTGGATTTGGTGGTTAAACAACTGTAACATTTGCTGAAGAAACAACATCTGTTACAGTGGGACTGGCAGATTTGGATAAAGTGGTATATAATCTGTGACCGCTATATAACAAAAATTAATAAGAAAAGAAAGAGAAAAGTATATATCACCTTCAGCAGTCAGTGTCCACCGTGCTCCCAGTTGGAAAAGGAGAGGTTGGCAACTTGAAGGTTTGGTGGAGGATACAGAGCTGTGTGGCTATGAAACTAATAGTAGCCTGAACCGAGTTAGACGCCATTCGGATCTGGAGACTGTGAGCCCTGTTAGCGTCACAGGGTCCACATGCCCACCCAGCCCAGGAACTCCCTGTTAACAACACAGGGGCCATTGAGTACGCTGACCGTGTGCGTAGGGGCCACACCTGTGGACAGCAGGCGCATCAGCAGCAGCAGGCCTGTTAATGCCACTGGGCTGCACAAGCAGGACTGTTAGGACAGGAGCTGGTCTTAACCGTTCTGCGTTACCAACTGTGGTGGTGGCCTGCATCCACCACCCTATCCCTGCCTACCTCTGGCCTAAAGCCGCAATGGGTTCAACACATGGAGGTGTGCTCTTTCGGAGCATAATAGAAGACTGCGCACCTCCTTGTTGGCTCCAGCCCCTTTTATAACCTGGGTCCGCCCCAAACCAGGGTGAACCACAATGCACCTCCTGGAGACAAAAGCAGAGTGACACGTCATGAGTGGCATAACTAGCGTCCTATTTGGAAACGCAACTTCAATGATGACCTCATGGCTGCCATGACCCAAACACCTCACCAGTCATCGTCTGACCATCAATAATGCGGTGACAAGTCATAGGTGTGGGCCTCTGCAAGCCATTTGGGAGGACACCTGATGCCCTGTGGTCTATATGGGACCCCCACATCAGGGCCAGGGCCAAAGAGTTCATTACCGGACCTAGTCTCTGATGCAGGAAGTGCCTGAGCATGCTCAGTAGCATGAAATACAGTCTCTGAAAAAAGACTATCAGCTTTAGCATGGTGTCTAGGCACAAAACAGGACTTAGACCCGGCACAGAATGCAAGCACCTGTGCAAAGAGGCTTTTCACACTTAGTGTGGGAGCATGCGCTGTATCCCGAAATGAAGACTTAGCGTCAGGAATGGCACAGTCAGGCTGAGCATACTCACTAGGCGAAACACTGTAATTATGCTGCAGCTGGGGTACATCGGCACACGCATGCGCACTAGCTGCCTCTCCACACTTAGACGTGGAGGGGAAATTTGTCTTGGAGATGCTGTCTATGAACAGAAGGAAAAGCTAAAGGAAGCCTGACTTTCTATCCCTCCGAATTATGAAATGCAGCAATGAATTCCATGAGTTTGCTATAACATTAGCGTAGCTAAATGTGCATGAGGGTGTGATGTAGAGGTGCTAGAAATAGCTTGTCACCAGTGGGGCACTAATGGAATACAACAGCCAGTTCTATGATGCCACAAAATGGCAGTATTTTGTGCTATCATTATAGCTTATTAAAAACAGAGCACGAGGTTGTCATGCAGAGGTGCTGCACATAGATTTGCAGTAGTGTGAATAGACAAAAGTACAATAGCCACGTTTAGGATACAACTAGGTACAGTGAGTGTTTGCTAGTATAATGGCTGAGTTTAAAAAAGTTTGAGTGTGCAATGCAGGCAGATGTCCTGCAAATATCGTTCCAATACTGTGAATTGACAAAAGTACAATAGCCACGTTTAGGATACAACTAGGTACAGTGAGTGTTTGCTAGTATAATGGCTGAGTTTAAAAAAGTTTGAGTGTGCAATGCAGGCAGACGTGCTGCAAATAACGTTCCAATACTGTGAATAGACAAAAGTACAATAGCCACGTTTAGGATACAACTAGGTACACTGAGTGTTTGCTACTATAAATGGCTGAGTTTAAAAAAGTTTGAGTGTGCAATGCAGGCAGACGTGCTGCAAATAACGTTCCAATACTGTGAATTGACAAAAGTACAATAGCCACGTTTAGGATACAACTAGGTACAGTGAGTGTTTGCTAGTATAATGGCTGAGTTTAAAAAAGTTTGAGTGTGCAATGCAGGCAGACGTGCTGCAAATAACGTTCCAATACTGTGAATTGACAAAAGTACAATAGCCACGTTTAGGATACAACTAGGTACAGTGAGTGTTTGCTAGTATAATGGCTGAGTTTAAAAAAGTTTGAGTGTGCAATGCAGGCAGACGTGCTGCAAATAACGTTCCAATACTGTGAATTGACAAAAGTACAATAGCCACGTTTAGGATACAACTAGGTACAGTGAGTGTTTGCTAGTATAATGGCTGAGTTTAAAAAAGTTTGAGTGTGCAATGCAGGCAGACGTGCTGCAAATAACGTTCCAATACTGTGAATTGACAAAAGTACAATAGCCACGTTTAGGATACAACTAGGTACAGTGAGTGTTTGCTAGTATAATGGCTGAGTTTAAAAAAGTTAGAGTGTGCAATGCAGGCAGACGTGCTGCAAATAACGTTCCAATACTGTGAATAGACAAAAGTACAATAGCCACGTTTAGGATACAACTAGGTACACTGAGTGTTTGCTACTATAAATGGCTGAGTTTAAAAAAGTTTGAGTGTGCAATGCAGGCAGACGTGCTGCAAATAACGTTCCAATACTGTGAATTGACAAAAGTACAATAGCCACGTTTAGGATACAACTAGGTACACTGAGTGTTTGCTACTATAAATGGCTGAGTTTAAAAAAGTTTGAGTGTGCAATGCAGGCAGACGTGCTGCAAATAACGTTCCAATACTGTGAATTGACAAAAGTACAATAGCCACGTTTAGGATACAACTAGGTACACTGAGTGTTTGCTAGTATAATGGCTGAGTTTAAAAAAGTTAGAGTGTGCAATGCAGGCAGACGTGCTGCAAATATCGTTCCAATACTGTGAATAGACAAAAGTACAATAGCCACGTTTAGGATACAACTAGGTACACTGAGTGTTTGCTACTATAAATGGCTGAGTTTAAAAAAGTTTGAGTGTGCAATGCAGGCAGACGTGCTGCAAATAACGTTCCAATACTGTGAATTGACAAAAGTACAATAGCCACGTTTAGGATACAACTAGGTACACTGAGTGTTTGCTACTATAAATGGCTGAGTTTAAAAAAGTTAGAGTGTGCAATGCAGGCAGACGTGCTGCAAATATCGTTCCAATACTGTGAATAGACAAAAGTACAATAGCCACGTTTAGGATACAACTAGGTACACTGAGTGTTTGCTAGTATAATGGCTTAGTAACAATGAGTTGTAGTGTGCAATGCAGGCAGACGTGCTCTGCAAATGTCTTTGCACTAGTGGGACTATAGCAAAGTCCAATAGCCACGTTTAGGATGCCACTAGGTACACTGAGTGTTTGCTAGTAAAATTGCTTAGTTTAAAAAAGTTGGAGTGTGCAATGCAGGCAGATGTGCTCTGCTAATATCTTTGCACTAGTGGGACTATAGCAAAGTCCAATAGCCACGTATAGGATGCCACTAGGTACACTGAGTGTTTGCTAGTATAATGGCTTAGTTAAAATGAGTTTGAGTGTGCAATGCAGGCAGACGCGCTATGCAAATGTCTTTGCACTAGTGGGACTATAGCAAAGTCCAATAGCCACGTATAGGATGCCACTAGGTACACTGAGTGTTTGCTAGTATAATGGCTTGGTTTTAATGAGTTGGAGTGTGCAATGCAGGCAGACGCGCTCTGCAAATGTCTTTGCACTAGTGGGACTATAGCAAAGTCCAATAGCCACGTATAGGATGCCACTAGGTACACTGAGTGTTTGCTAGTATAATGGCTTGGTTAGAATGAGTTGTAGTGTGCAATGCAGGCAGATGTGCTCTGCTAATGTCTTTGCACTAGTGGGACTATAGCAAAGTCCAATAGCCACGTATAGGATGCCACTAGGTACACTGAGTGTTTGCTAGTATAATGGCTTAGTTAAAATGAGTTTGAGTGTGCAATGCAGGCAGACGCGCTATGCAAATGTCTTTGCACTAGTGGGACTATAGCAAAGTCCAATAGCCACGTATAGGATGCCACTAGGTACACTGAGTGTTTGCTAGTATAATGGCTTGGTTTTAATGAGTTGGAGTGTGCAATGCAGGCAGACGCGCTCTGCAAATGTCTTTGCACTAGTGGGACTATAGCAAAGTCCAATAGCCACGTATAGGATGCCACTAGGTACACTGAGTGTTTGCTAGTATAATGGCTTGGTTAGAATGAGTTGTAGTGTGCAATGCAGGCAGACGCGCTCTGCAAATGTCTTTGCACTAGTGGGACTATAGCAAAGTCCAATAGCCACGTATAGGATGCCACTAGGTACACTGAGTGTTTGCTAGTATAATGGCTTGGTTAGAATGAGTTGTAGTGTGCAATGCAGGCAGACGCGCTCTGCAAATGTCTTTGCACTAGTGGGACTATAGCAAAGTCCAATAGCCACGTATAGGATGCCACTAGGTACACTGAGTGTTTGCTAGTATAATGGCTTAGTTATCAGTTGGAGTGTGCAGAGGACAAGAGGGTACAGTGGCAGGATTGTGGTGCTCTGGGTAGAGGAATGGAAGCCTGCCTTTCTATTCCCTCCTAATGGTGAAATGCAGGTAGGAAATCCCTGACCTGGGCTACACAGACGCTGTTGCTGTTTGCAGGACCTGTCACCTATGGCTCTCTGACCCTGCCGGTTGGAGCCCTTAAAAGGACTGCTATAAAGTGCTCTCCCTAAGCTGTCTAACGCTGTGTATGCAGCGCATACAGCTGTATCGGCTATAGGACTCAGGAAGACGGAGCTGCGACAGTGATGTCTGACACCAAAGACGCAGAAGGCAGATAATGGCGTCCGTGAAGAAAATGTCCGGTTTTATAATGCAGGGACATGTGACATGCAGATCCTATCACACATGCCGTTGCTTCTCTGGCTCAAAGTCCACTTAGCTGTGTGTGTGTCTGGGATTGGCTGACATGCTGGCCCGCCCCACAAGACGCGCGCGCTTAGGGAAGGAAGACAAGAAAAAAAAAAAAAAAAAATGGCGATCGCCATTATAGAAACAGCAGTGATCTGAAGGCGCTGTTCACGCACACTATACACTGAAATGTGATAATAGTTTGATTCACAGAGTGACTTACACTATTACAGCAGAAACCAAGCTATGATTTAGCTGTTTTTTGGCTGCTAGAACCGTTCTCGAACGTTTCTAGAACTACCGAGCTTTTGCAAAAAGCTCGAGTTCTAGTTCGATCTAGAACATGCCCCAAAATCACTCGAGCCGCGAACTGGAGAACCACGAACCACGAACCGCGCTCAACTCTAGTCCTCACGGCCTGAATCAGAGTCACAAAGGTTCTGGGCATCACTGCAGACCATTTCCTGGTCTGTACTCACTGTAGCTTGGGAGCAGACCTCTGATTCCCAGGCTATAGTGTGACTGAACAGCTCTGCAGAC
Organism: Anomaloglossus baeobatrachus; assembly: GCF_048569485.1. Classification (NCBI taxonomy): domain Eukaryota; kingdom Metazoa; phylum Chordata; class Amphibia; order Anura; family Aromobatidae; genus Anomaloglossus; species Anomaloglossus baeobatrachus. The sequence goes on along the minus strand of NC_134356.1, from coordinate 693,263,972 downwards.
TCAGCAATCTCAGTTCCACCATACTGTGCAGGGCGGATGGAGACTTCAGAGCTGGGAGAAAGCAAGTGTGATTGGGATGACAACTCAGAGGACTTGTGTTTTTTGGATGCGGTAGTTGAGGTGGCAAAGAGGGTACTTGTTGGACGACTTGAGATCCATTCAAGCATTTTCTTTTTTTGGCCATCATCCACCTTTGTTCCAGTTGTTCGTGTCCGTAAAAAGGGAGCACATCGGATTGTCCACGGTAAGTAGTAGACATCTTACTTTTGCTGGTAGATGGTCTATCTTCAGCAGATGTTAATGGAGCTTTGCCACCTTCCCCACGGACAAACCCTTTTTTTCCTTTTCCAACGTGCCTGTTCCCCTTTCCACCAGCATCTGTCATTTTGCCACTCATTTTGATTGCAACAAGATTGTGCACTTAAAATGTGGTAGTAAAAATTGAGAGGTGGTGTAGATTGCAGCGGTGATCTATCTTTATTAACAGCAAAATAAACAACAATAACTATCCCTGACAATGCAACTATGGCCATTAAACTGGCAGCATAGTTTGCTAGTGTAATGCCTTAGTAACAATGAGTTTGAGTGTGCAATGCAGAGGTGCTGCAAATAGATTTGCACTAGTGGGACACTAATGGAAGTCCAACAGCCACTTTTAGGATGCCACTAAGTTTACTCAGTGTTTGCTAGTATAAAGGCTTAGTAACAATGAGTTTGAGTGTGCAATGCAGAGGTGCTGCAAATAGATTTGCACTAGTGGGACAATAATGGAAGTCCAACAGCCACTTTTAGGATGCCACTAAGTTTACTCAGTGTTTGCTAGTATAATGGCTTAGTAATAATGAATTTAAGTGTAAAATGCAGAGGTGCTGCAAATAGCTTTGCACCAGTGGGACAATAATGGAAGTCCAACAGCCACGTTTAGGATTCCACTAAGTTTACTCAGTGTTTGCTAGTATAATGGCTTAGTAACAATGAGTTTGAGTGTGCAATGCAGAGGTGCTGCAAATAGCTTTGCACCAGTGGGACAATAATGGAAGTCCAACAGCCACTTTTAGGATGCTACTAAGTTTACTCAGTGTTTGTTAGTATAATGGCTTAGTAACAATGAGTTTGAGTGTGCAATGCAGAGGTGCTGCAAATAGATTTGCACTAGTGGGACACTAATGGAAGTCCAACAACCACTTTTAGGATGCCACTAAGTTTACTCAGTGTTTGCTAGTATAATGGCTTAGTAACAATGAGCCTGAGTGTGCAATGCAGTGGTGCTGCAAATAGATTTGCACTAGTGGGACACTAATGGAAGTCCAACAGCCACTTTTAGGATGCCACTAAGTTTCCTAAGTGTTTGCTAGTATAATGGCTTAGTAACAATGAGCCTGAGTGTGCAAAGGGCAGGAGGGTACAGTGGCCGGGTTGTGGGTCAGTGTACAGGAAAGGAAGCCTCACTTTCTATCCCTCCTAATGGGGAAATGCAGCGAGGAAGTCCCTGACCTTAGCTACACAGACGCTGTTATCTGCAGCTGTTAAAATCTGTTTCCTCGGACCTGACTGTCACCTATGGCTCTGAGCCTGCTTTTATTAGTCCTTACAAGTGCTAATAGAAACTTCTATCCCTATTCTGTATAGCACTGTGTGTAGAGCGTACACAGCAGTATCGGAGACAGGAGCTACGCCCACGGTGACTGACACCCAGACGCAGAAGAGATAATGGCGTCCGGACGGGCAGATACCTGTTTTTATAATGCAGGGACATGTGACATGGACATCCTATCACAAATGCCGTTGCTTCTCTGGCTAAAAGTCCACTTAGCTGTGTGTGTGTCTGGGATTGCCTGACATGGTGGCCCGCCCCACTACACGCGCACGCTTAGGGAAGGAAGACAAGGGAAAAAAAAAATGGCGATCGCCATTATCCCAGCAGCAGTGATCTGAATGCGCTGTTCCCGCACACTATACGCTGAAATTTCATAATAGTGTGAGTCACAGAGTGACTTACACTATTACAGCGGAAAGCCAGCTAGTAATTAACTTGACTTTTTGCTGCTAGAACTGTTCTCGAATGTAACTAGAACTATCGAGCTTTAGCAAAAAGCTCGAGTTCTAGTTCGATCTAGAACAGCCCCCAAAATCACTCAAACCGCGAACTGGAGAACCACGAACCGCGCTCAACTCTAGAGACAACCCAGTAGTAAGCACTATTTCTAACACTAACGATATGGACTTCATGTTGCAATTAGTGGAGCAAGAAGGCACTTAAGTGTCGGATGCTTAAATGCAGTCCAAGTCCATGTTGTCTTGGTGGTGGGCTAATGCTCAAGTTTACCTCCTCCGTCCTCTCCCACCAACTATGGACAAAAGAGAAGGGATCAATATCTTCTTCATCTCCAGAGTTTTCTGCCACTATCACCTCTTCCTCCTCCATTTGTTTCTCAGCTCCTGCACTTTCACTACCACTTTGTCTGTTACCATGGGCCCATCTTGATAGATAGACTCTACTCTATTGTGACATTCACCTGTGCAATGCCTGTCCCGACCTTACAGGAATGGTATCCCTTCCTCATCCTCTTCTGCTTCCTCCTCTTACTCTGTGACCCCCACCTCCTCCCACAGACTATTCAAAGTTCTCTTCAACATGTAGATGAGCGTAATAGTGATGCTGATGATGGCATTGTCAACGCTAACATCTTTAAAGCCATTTTAAAACTGTGCAGGAGGGTGCAGAGGTCCTTGATCTGTGCCTACTCCGCAATCATGATTTGCCTCACATCCGTACTAAGTTGTCTAAGGTTATGTACCATGGCATAGTGCACCAGTGCTGCTGCTACTGCTACAGTCACTGAAACACGTGCAGAGTGCAACTCTACCATGTCAGCACATTGCATATCAACTGGTTAATTGATAGGCTGAAAGTCCTTGGTAGCATTACAAGACAATTAGCCGTGGGGTGCGAACAGTGGAAGTGAACACACACCGACTATGCCTCCTGCAGCAGCACATCTAGCCCAGGGTAGTGGGCTAGAAATTTCTGTATAAACAGGTTCAAGAAGTGAACCATGCAAGCCACTAGTTGGATGTTGCCCAGGCGTAGGGCAGCTAGCAAGTTTGCACCATTGTCACACATGGCTTCCCTGGTACCAGGTTCATGAGATATATGTTTTCTTTATGCATGCGTTTAACAAGTGAGAAAATGTTCTACAAAGTGATGTGAATTTTGTTTATTTTTGCTTATCATGTTTACAGTGTGAAATATGTTGAAGAAGGTTAAATATGACAGAAACGTTATATTGATTGTCACACAGAATATTACGCCTGTCAATATTTTTTTTTTGCCATTCTACAAGTTTGAGTGCCGGATCTTATTTAATTGTTTAGGGAGTTGGACCCTATCCAAGCACCAACAAAGTTCAAAAGGAGTGCCGTATTTTGTAACCAGAATTGAATACAAACACAGGCAGAGTTGTGGAGAGGATGCAGTGCATCTAATGGTTGCATCACTACATGTTTGTGCAGACATTGCCACTGTAACATCCTCGCCTTCCTCCTCCTCCTCCTCTTCCTCGTCATCTGCGGAGCTACCCAACTGCTGGCCTCTGGATTCACACCAAGTGGGATCTAGAACCTAATTATCATGTTCTGTTTGGTCTCCCCTCACCTCTTACAGACCTAACATCACTGCACAGTACATGTATGCCTCAGATTTTTGAGTCTCATCATCACCTCCACCCCAGGGGTTAATGTTAGTTGACAAGGTTCAGAATCCTGCTGGTACACTACTTCATCCGGGCAAGGTTTAAACTCACAAAGATTTTTGGTATCCGTGCAGATGCTTTCCTCCTCCTGAGTCTGGGAATCTTTGAAGCAGATGTGTGATGCACATGGGATAGAATGTTTGAACAGGTCTGCAGACTTGCCCATGTGTGGTTCCCCAGAGTCATTTTGCTGGTGGAAGATTTGTGACATGGGCGCAAACAAGTCCAATTAGGTTGGCACCTCTGGGGAATAAAGTGTGTGGGATATTGAGGTGCAGAAAAATGGGGAAAGGCCACTTGATGCAGTGCTTGCCATCCACTCTAGCACTTGCTCTTTATCAGCCTCAATTTGAGGTGAATCAATGTGTGGCTGCTATAGAAATCTGGTCAAGTGCATAGTTAGAAGAAGGAAGAAATGCAGGGCACTACTCTAAAGGGTTGGAAAATGTTCACAGTAAGCGTTTTCACCGCTTAAATTACTGCCGGTTTTTTATATACTGCCAGGAACTATACAGCTGCGTGGTGCTCCTGTATAAAGTCCACAATAATCCAAGCATCCAAAGGTAAGAAAAACATGGGCTCTCACCGCTTGCTGCTGTGTAGAAAAATGCTTTTATTCAAGCTTCGGAGTTACATGCTGTGCTGAGGGGGAGTGAGAGGGAGCGGACAGCACGTTAGGCGGAGATCAGCACCTGGGACATGACGCCCACCTCCTGTACACTCATAAAGAGCCCCGGACGGCAGGGTCTGTTTGCAGCGGAAAATTCTGCAGGGCTGGTGGAGGTGAGTATTTGATTTTTTCATTTTAAAATAATGACACGTGTTTCTCCGGCACGTGTCATACAGGACCGCATGCACACTACATCCGTGAGGTACGGGTGCGGGCTGTGTGACACCCGTGATGCCGGAGGATACGTGGACATGTCGGCCGTTTTTAAAAATGCCGAAATGTACAATCCACACGGACACACGTTCCGTGTGGATTTACGTTAATGTGCCTGTTACCATAGGGTAACATTGGTGCACGTGTGCACGTGCCTCTGGTACGTAAGAAAACTGCCAAACACGTACCGGAGGCACGAACGCGTGGCAGAGGCCTTAAGTAACCCATATGATCACCTGAGCCCTATACAGGCACGAGGAGTATATTAGTATATAATCTACAGATAATATCAACAAATAATCACTGAACATCTGACTTATTGCACTTTGATTCCAGCATACACTGATCATATTATTGCTCTAGATGTCACTACACACTCATTGAGCAATTGGTTTCTTGTAATCAAATGGCATGAATACTCAAAAAAATGAGAAGGAATATCAGGGCACTGCTCAACATAAGAAATATTTTGTGAAAACAAATATTCACACTCTGCGTTCTGGTTGTGCTTTTTTTCTGCAGCAAACAGAATGATATGGCAGAAAAGTCACTGCCACAGCTTCATGGTGCTCATTCAGAGGTCCAGAACAGTCCAAGAGGTAAGTATGAAAGAAGTGAAGGCACACACCGATCTCTGCTGTGCAGTGAAAACTTTTAATTACGGGTGGAAGTTACATGTTGTGGCAGCGTGGAAGGTGTGAGATGGAACAATGTATCAGACGACGGTGATTTCGGACTCTTTCACAGTGCTTTGACGGGTCTAACCATGGTATGAATACTCATACTTATTAGACACTCGCAACCTTATCCAACACTCAACGTCTTTCTACCTAGAATTTGGTTGATCAGGAGTGGAATTAAAAGATAGACATAAGGTGTGTATGGTGCACGTCCAAACGATGAAGCCAGTAGTCTGCCCCTGGGCTCAACAGTGAGGGTATCCCTGGAGACATGTGACATTACACTAATACCTTAATAAAGCTCTTTTAAAGTCGTGATATGACCCCATGGCGGAAATGACTCACCCGACCTGTGCAGCCTGCGTGCAGTCCATAGGCTGGAAGTAGTTTATGTGCGAAAGGCGGGGACAGAAATGTCTCACCGATAACTCCCTGTGTGCCACTCATGCGTTCCAGAAGAACCAGAAGGGATTTGCATGAGAGCGGGAGATGAGGACAGTGTTTCACCGATAATTCCCTGCATGCCACTCATGCGTGTAATGGCTGCATACACTGGCATAGACTCGGAAGTGTCCCCGATGACCCTTTGTGTGCCATTCATGCATTAAAGACTAATGAGCAAAGTTAGGTCTAGTAATATATGTAGATACCATGCACCACAGACTGTTTTATCTGTATGCATATGATATAATAGGGCCGCTGATGACAGCCCAATGCATACAGCCATTCACTTAAATTCCAAGCAAATAATTTAGAACACAAAATTACAGCTTATAAGACTTAATAGAGTCAGATAATGCATATATAGGGCCAATTCTAGCTCTAAATATATCAATAAAGCACTCAGAACGTATATTACAAGAAAATCCAGTTAAAAATGAGATAATCTCGGATATAGAGCCAGCTAATACTGGACAGACAGGAAGGATACAATATTCCTAAGGGATTGATAAAACAGAATATGGCATTTTCCTACAAAAAATGATGAGCGTATACTTGAGGCGCTGTGCAAGACAGCCAAAAGAGACATGTTTCCTAGTATCAGTTACAGAAAACACCCATAGTTCAATTGTTTATTGAGACCAATCTGGATGTGGAATTGAATCTATAGATCCACTTGGATTCCTTACGTAATATGCTGGTTCCAGTCACCACCCCTACAGTGCCGATTTTCTACCTCTATGACCTTAAAGCCAAAGCTCTTTAAATCTCCACCATGTTTTTCTCTCACGTGTCTCGATATAGGTATGTCTGTGGCATTTTTGATTCCATCTATATGGTCTCCTATCCTTCTCAATTCTCTCTAATGCGGGCTTTACATGAGATGATATATCATGCAATAAGTCGTCGGGGTCACGGTTTTCGTGACGCACATCTGGCATAGCGCACGGCGTCATCTCGTGTGACACCCCTGAGCGACGCAGAATCACTCACAAATCGTGAGTCATGTACTCGTCATTAACTTTAATAATATTATTTATTTTCATGGGTGCAGGTTGTTCATCGTTTCCGTGGCATCATACGTTGCTCCGTGTGACACCACGGGAACGATGAACACAGCGTACCTGCGTCCCACGGCACCCGCCAGCTTAATGGAAGGAAGGAGGTGGGCGGGATGTTTATATCCTGCTCATCTCCGCCCCTACGCTTCTATTGGCTGGCCGCTGTGTAACGTCGCTGTGACGCCGAACGTCCCTCCCACTTCAGGAAGTGGATGTTCGTCACCCACAGCGAGGTCGTCCGGAAGGTAAGTATGTGTGATGGGGATTAAACGAGTTTGTGCGCCATGGGCAGCGATTTGCCCTTGACGCAAAAATGACGGGGTGGGTACGATCGCTCGTGCTATCGCACAATAGATCAACTCGTGTAAAGCAGGCTTTAGTCTTATCGATGTTATCTTTCTTACAGAAGTACTGAAAGAGAGAAACAAAAAGGAGGTTTTTAAAGTATCTCCCTGTAACTGTACATGTGAATGTATTATAGACATTTATAAAGCGGCAAAATGAGCATTTCCCAGGCCTGAAAGTGCAGATCTGTCTCTGTTCCTGCCATGTACCGACTTTCTTGGAGGATGGTAATATTATAAATACTATGCACTAATTGATCTCTTATAGATCAACCCCTTCTAAAGGTTATTGACAGGGTGCTTGGTAACAGATCAGCAATATCCCTATCAGTGTTTAACATGTCCCAGTACCTCATAATGAGCTCTTGTACTAAGGATACAGATGCTGTCTCAAAGGATGGGGGTGTGGTCCAATGGCACCATATCAGAACAAATCAGAAACGCTGGTGGAAGAGGAACACAGTGAATATGCAGGAGAGATGATTATCCAATCCAGAAATAGCGCTGTAGCTGCAAGTGTCGCGGGCAGAGGGGACGCGCTCGCCAAGCTCAGGTCCGGGGCTTCTGCTGCGGCTCGATGGCTCAAGCGGTGGGCCGGACCCGGGGACTCGAGCAGCGCTCCTCACCTGTGAGTGAAAAGGGGGTGGTTTGTTTAGGGAGATAGTTCGTGACGCCACCCACGGGTCGTGGTGATTATTAGCACCACCGCTGCTGGTGACGGGGATCCTGAAATCAGTAGAGAAGGGTGTTCAATTGCCGCGCCAACAGATCACTTGTTCAGATGATCAGACCAATGTCACTTTATTTTCATACACGTCTACGCGTTTCAGGAGCACCTGCCCCCTTCCTCAGGACCATCAGGTTAGAAATAACATCAAATCTGTCTCACTGAGACCAGACATACAATAAGTAGTCAGAGTGACGTCATAGGACCATCCCTCTAATGAAAAAAACAGGCGGGAAAGGGTGCCACGTTGTCACGTTGAATTGAACAGAGATAGAGATAGTTCCCACGGTCTTGAACTTGTTTAACCTGTCGGTTCCAGATACATACCCAGGACGCATGCGCAGATCAGTTTGTTGCCACGCTCCTGCCCTATAGTAAACTGCTGTCTTGAGTCTTTGTTCATGAGTGGTCTTTCTGGTGGTTTTTCATAGTCTTCATGTTTTCTATACACTTACTTACCCACGCTCCATGCTGGAGATATAATGATCACCTTTTTTGATTAAAGCTGTGCACTCCCTGGTGGCGACAGGGACTAACGCTGCTGTTTCTCTATCTCTGTTTAATTCAACATACACTCAATGGTGGGGTTCTCTGTGCTCCTGCTACCCCTGGTTCTATACGGTTTCACTTCACGTTCACACATTCAGTGTATGCGGTTATATATGTATTTACACGTGTAATTTTTGCTGACATAGACTCTAAATAACATACATCCCTGTTTTTTATGTTGTATATATATATATACTGTTTAATTTTTACGAATTTTTTCTTTTTTTTCCACAATTATGAGAGGTGATTTTTGGGACTACCTCTTAACTATTTAATGTTTGATGTTTCACTTTATATATCTCTAGAGTCTTTTGCAATACGTCATAGCTGACAACGTGGCACCCTTTCCCGCCTGTTTTTTTTCATTAGAGGGATGGTCCTATGATGTCACTCTGACTACTTATTGTATGTCTGGTCTCAGTGAGACAGATTTGATGTTATTTCTAACCTGACGGTCCTGAGGAAGGGGGCAGGTGCTCCTGAAACCTGAGACCTGTATGAAAATAAAGTGACATTGGTCTGATCATCTGAACGAGTGATCTGTTGGCGCGGCAATTGAACACCCTTCTCTACTGCTTTCTGTTTTCTGCCACTGGGTGGCTGCAGCCGTGGATCGATCTGTACATGTAAATATAGTAGTTGTGACTCTCACAACTACATTCGGTGAGTAATATTACTCCCCCCTCCCCACCCTACACATATTTGGGTAAGACCCTATTTGCGCTTGTTTGTCCACAGCTCCTTCTTTTAGGTGACGGGGATCCTGGGAGAGATGGCAGGGAGCAGCTAGGATGTTGTCCCCTCCGTAGGTAGGGGTTGGTGATCCCGGGGCCCGGTGGTGTAACGGGGAGGCTGGATGGCTGGGGGTGCAGGGTTGCAGGGACAGCGTGGCGCAGTGCCGGATGGCACTGGTGTACTCACTCACACAGTCAATGACAGAGTCTCTGGTAAACCAAATGGCTGGATGGACGGGTCCTGCAGCCGGCTGCAGTTTTGTGCTTTCCCCGGACGGCTGATGGTGGCTGTCTTTCCCTGCACCTGTTAGAATGTTCTGACTCCTGTGGTTGCCCACCGGTTGTCCGCTCCCCGGCGTATAGGTGCCGTAGGAGCCTGTTTTGCCCGCAGGCACTGGCCCTTGGATCTCTAGCCTATGGCGGTGGTTGTATATCCTCACAGTGTGGACTGTTGCCTTCTGTCGGGTCTTGGTTGTTGGGAAACCCCTGAGGTTCCTGTCACACTCAGATTTGACTACTGTCGGCAGCTCCAAGCCTGGTTGGGGTCCGATGGCCCTGCCTGTGTGCTTAGCTTCACTCCGCTCCCCGGTTCGGTACCGGCGGGCCAACGTCCGACCCCGGTCCTACGGCTCTGCAGAGATTCACTAACTCCTGCAGACGGCCACCACCATCTGCCAACCTTGCTGTTCTTGTCTGGGCTCCTACCCAGACACCGACAGTTTGTGTCCTCTCACTTTCACCTCCAAAACTAATCTGTCACTTTTCCCACCTCCAGGCCTGTGAACTCCTCGGTGGGTGGGGCCAACTGCCTGGCTCCGCCCCACCTGGTGTGGACATCAGACCCTGGAGGGAGGCAACAAGGGTTTTTGTTTGACTGGTGTGACTGTCTAGGGAAGGGGGTGTGTGTGGTGTAATGTCTGTGACTACCTGGCTAGTCCAGGGCGTCACACAAGGAGCTCGGTATGTACTGCCTTAACCCTTTTTCTTCATTTTTTTCTACAGTGGCCAATCACAGCCATGTCAATACTTGACATGGTTGTAATGGGCAGGGAGAGGATTTTTTTTTCCATCCAAACATTTACCAGTCCTTTGCAAGATTGCAAACTTTTGAGGTATATGATAAGATGTCCAATCCCGATCCGGTCAAAGATCGTGCTATTTTAACATATTCCGATCTTTTCCAGTCAGGATCGCTCATCTCTCATTCTAAGCCCTTATGTTCCTTAGGCTGGTTTCAGACGTCTGTGTTTTAGGTACATGTGACATCCGTTTTTAACACGGATGTCACACGTACCCATGTTACCCTATTGTGTACTCACACGGCCGTGTTTTCACACGGACTGTGTGGCCCTGCTATTTCACACGGCGTCGTACCCGTTTTTTCTCCGGCAGCACGGGTGTCACACGGACCGCACACTGATGTGATCCGTGTGACATCAGTGTGACACAGACCAGAGAAAGCACGGGTTTTAAATAAAAAGATTTTCTATATTTACCTGTATCCAGCGATGCTGTCTCCGGCTCTGCTGCCTCCCGCTCCGGACCCCCGCTCATTATTTCATTGATTATTCACCGCATTGAGCAGCTGGGAGCAGGGGCATCGCGGTGACATCGCTGGAGACAGAACCGCCGAGGACAGCATCACCTAGGACAGCATCGCTGGGGACATCGCCAGTGACAGGTGAGTATCCTGCCAGGAGTGTGTGTGCAGGGACGTTTAGGAGGTCATTGGATTTCCGAATGAACTCTGATGACGACCTGATGACACCCCTGTGATAACTGCGCTACAGCGAGTGTCACGATGTTGACTTCCAGGGGTTCACGAGAGTTCATTGGAAACTCCGATGTCCCCCTGGATGTCACTGCACAAACTGCTATATACTCACCTGTCACCGACGATGTCCCCGGTGATGTCCCCGGCGGTGCTGTCCTCAGCTGTGCTGTCCGACGCTGTCCCAGCGATGCTCCGGCTTCCAGATCCTCGGGCAGTGAATAATCAATGAAAATAGTGAGCGGGAATGAGGAGTGGGAGGCAGCAGAGTTGGAGACAGCACCGCTGGATACAGGTATATATAGAAAATCTTTTTATTGCAGAGACACGTGTTTTATCCGGTATGTGTCACACGTATGCAAACACGGATGTCACACGTGTGACACGCGTGTGACCATAACCATGCATCTTACTGGTACCCGATTAAACATGGACATCTGAAACCGGCCTAAGGGAGGGTGTAAAAGACAGTAATCATAGAGTTTTGGGGGAACATATGGTTTATCTCATTTTTTGACAGTAATTTATTCTCAAATGCCTTATTTAAAATACCCCTGGTTCTTCCAAGAACATATTGGTATGATCATTTCAAATTGTTTTATACATTTGTTAGTCCTTTAAGATGTTGTAATACATCTTGGTATATCTGAAATGATCTAAACTGATGAATTTTCCCTTTTATCTGAGGGTTTAAAAATAATATTTTCATTCTCAGCCAACTTAGTCAGATAATTAAATTGTCCACCTTTTTCAGCCCTCAGTTTCCTTACGTCATCTGTGACCAGTTTGGTAAAGATGTCTACACTGGTCACTTCATTTTCTGGTGGCATTTTCCTACTTCGAGGTTTACAGTCTGTGTATGGGCCTTTTCCTTCCTGTCTCATATTCTCATTCACGAGGCAAATTAGAGATCTATGATGTCATGAATCCTCCTCTTCGAACCCTAATTTCTGACATTCAACTCTGTCATAAGTCATTTTAGTTTTCTAGTATACAAATTGATGTGTTTGACCCTCTCAAAGTCATCAAACTAATTTGTCAGTAGAAAAATAAGAGTCCTTTTCTCAGGAGTCTCTATTCTATGTTAGTAAGAGATTATGTATTCCTTTTAGATTTATTTCACTCTGACTTTTCTGAAGGGGAAAAAACCTCTTTATATTTTTCTATCCTTTACCAAATTCTCACTTCCCTTGGATCATGGATATATAACCTGACCCTTGGTGACACCCATGTGCCTTTTCTGAGTCTGATCCTTTAATATCAAAGGACGATAAGATATCAGTGTTAACTGGGACTCTATCTAGGCCTTCCACTTGTAGGAAACTGTATGTTCTCTTGTACCTAAAGTCTGTAGAGTCCCTCAGGAAATGTTTGCACTTCCTATCTTTCATATACATTGGTCTGTTCTTCAAATTTTAGGTATCCTATTTTTCTTAAAAAAAAAAGGCTATAGAGAAGAAGGATGAGAGGGAGTATCCAGTAGCCAGTGATAAGAACAGGACGGATTTATTATAAACTAAAGGAAAAGGTAGAAGATGTGACTATCCGTATTATCGGGACCTTTGATGATCGGTGTAGGGAAGTACGAGAGATCATCACAAGGTACTGGGGCGTGTTCAAGGCCAATAGGGATATTGCTGACCTGTTATCAAGCACCCATCAATAACCTTTAGAAGGAGTAGATCTTTAAGAGATCAATTAGTGCATAGTTCGTACCACCCCCTAAGAAAGCTGCTACATGGCTATAACAGGAAAAAAAAGACTGATGGCATATCCTACTTTTCTAATATGAACAGGGGCAGCACGAACATGAAACATAACAAAAAGAAGACAGTTCCACTCTGTAGAGCTATGATATGTGGAACAATGAATATGGGAATATGGAAACTTAGCACACAAAATCGTCCAGGTTTATGTGAGCCCAACAGCCAGTAGTAAGGCAACCTCATTTTTGTTGAGTCCCTATAAAACTAATACCACATTTTTGGATAAAAAACCCCTACAATTTATGGGCAGACAGGAACCTGCAAATGGAAAATTAAAGTCGCCTGAAGCTGAAGAGCAGTAGCTCAATCAGAAGGCGTAACCCTGTAATGTAAGAAAAGACTGATGGCACATCCTACCTTTCTAATGTGAAGAGGTGTAGCCTGAACATGAAAAATAAGAACAAAAAGAAGACTGTTGCACTCTGCAGTGCTAAGATATATGGAACTATTTATATGGGAATATAGACATGCATTACTGCTATGGAAAAACATGCAAAAATTTAGATAATTAGCACAAATAATTGACCAGGTTTATGTGAGCCCAACAGCCAATGGCTTTTAAACCAAATAGAAATAGTTTGATAGGGACACAACAAAATGAGGTTGTCTTGCCACTGGCTGTTGGGGTCAATTTTGTGTACTAAAGGGGGCTTTAAACGCTATGATATCGCTAGCTATATTGCTAGCGAGCGTACCCGCCCCCGTCAGTTGTGCGTCACGGGCAAATCGCTGCCCGTGCCGCACAATATCGCTAAAACCCGTCACACATACAGTACTTATCTTCCTAGTGACATTGCTGTTGGCGGCGAACAACCTCTTTGTTAAGGAGGAGGTTCGTGCACCGTCACAGCGATGTCACAAAGCATCCGACCAATAGAAGCGGAGGGGCGGAGACCAAGCCACAATATGGACACGCCCACCTCATTGCCAGAGGACGCAGGTAAGCTGTTGTTCGTCGTTTCTGGGGTATCACACAAAGCGATGCGTGCTGCCTCAGGAACGACGAACAAGCTACGTCAACAACGACCAACGAGATTTTGAAAATGAATGATGTGTCAATGATCAACGATTAGGTCAGTATATTTTTGATCATTGATCATCGCTCCTAGCTGTTACACGCAACGATATCGCTAACGACACCGGATGTGCGTCACGAATTATATAGATATTATGTAGATATGTCGTTGCGTGTAACGGGGCCTTAAGTTTCTCAATTTCTACATGTTTTTTTCATAGCAGTGATGCATGTCTATATACCCATATTTATGGAGATATAAAGAGCTTTAGCTTTATGGTCTTAGAGGTAGTAAATCGGCACTGTAGAGGTGCTAATCGGAACCAGCATATTGCATAAGGAGTCCAAGTGGATCTATAGATTCAATTCCACATCCAAATTGGTCTCAATAAACAATTGAACTATGAGTGTTTGCTGTAACTGATACTAGAAAACATGTCTCTAATGGCTGTCTTGCACAGCGCCTCAAGTATACGCTCATCATTTTCTGTAGAAACATGCCATATTCTATTTTATCAACCCCTTAGCAATATTGTATTCTTCCTATAGGTCCAGTATTAGCTGGCTCTATATCTGAGATTCTCATTTTTAACTGGGCTTTCTTGTAATATACATTCAGCGTGTTGTATTGATATATTTAGAGCTAGAATGGACACTAGATATGCATTATCTGAATCTATACAATCTTATAAGCCATGATTTTATGTTCAAAGTGGTTTGCCTGGCATTGTATTGAATGGCTGTATGTATTTGGCTGTCATCAGCACCCCTATTATATCATATGCATATAGATTAACATTTCTGAGGTACATGGTATCTATTTTATTGGACCTTGCCATTGCACACATGCACATTACTCTGGAATGCATGAATGGCATGCAAAGTGGGACGCTTCCATGTCTATAAGTCTATGTGTCAGGAAGAGAAGGAGAGGGACAAAATGGAGCCTGATGATGAAGTTGTACTTCCTGAGGCACGCAGCTGTGCAGCTCAGCAGATGAGGAGGAGAAGGAAAGTGAGGAGGTTACGTTGGCGTTTCCCGCACAAGAACTTAGGTTTGAAGCTAAAAAAAATCCCCAAAAATTGATTAAGGAAGCATATCAAATGAACCTGAGAAAAACTCAGGATGAATGTCTAGAAAAAATGCAGCATCCGCATAAAGAGTTTATTGCAAAGCTAAACTTTATTCCAAATCCATAAAAAAGAAAATCATTAAAACAGCCATGTATACAGAGGTCTACGTGTTTCGAGTGTAAAATTTCTCTTATTCCTGACATATCGCTACATGTTAGAAATCTTTAAATAGTAAATATTTAATTAAATAAATATACAAAAGATGAGACAACTCTTACAACCAACATTAATTATGACATCTCCAGGGAACATAGGTGACATTAACAAACAGTAGTTGTATTCATTGCATAATGGAAACAAAAATAAAAACATATATTTGCATATAAAACAAAACCTATTTCCAAAAAAGTATATGTAGACATAAATGCATTTATCTGTGTATGTGCACAACATATTTCCACATTGTATATCAATAACAATAATAAACACACCGAAAAATACAGAAAAATATAAATGCAGTACAAATGTGCAAATATAAAAAGCGCATTAAATGCAAAAAATACAAAAATCCACAAAGCTCAAATAAATAAAAGTCTAAAAGTACATGAAAGATTTATAATAGTGGATAAAATCACCCGTTATACATCTGAAGCCATGCACAAAACATTGAGCAACAATCTTCAATAACATCACATAAATCAGTGGCCAAATTTAAGCCAGTAAAGCTCATAGGCACTCAAACAAATTGTCTTCAGTATCAATATATAGGTAAGTCATCAGGTAAAATTTGTGCAGGAAAACTCATTCAAGATATGATATCTTCAAATCTAAAAGTAAAAGTATCAGCAGACAGAGTAAAGGGGGCTTTACACGCTACAACATTGCTAATGCGAACTCGTTGGGGTCACGGAATTGGTGACGCACATCCGGCCACATTAGCGATGCCGTTGCGTGTAACACCTATGAGCGATTTTGCATCGTTGCAAAAATGTGCAAAATCTCTCACCGGTGACATGGGGGTCCATTCTCAAAAAATGTTACTGCAGCAGTAACAAGGTTGTTCCTCATTCCTGCGGCAGCACACATCGCTCCGTGTGACACCGCAGGAACGAGGAACCTCTCCTTACCTGCGGCCCGGCCGCTATACGGAAGGAAGGAGGTGGGCGGGATGTTACGTCCCGTTCATCATCGGCCCTCCGCTTCTATTGGGCGGCGGTTCAGTGACGCAGCTGTGACGTCGCTGTGATGTCGCTTTGACGCTGAATGAACCATCCTGGGCCTTTTTTAGCCAGCAAAGGATGACCCAGCTTTCGATATATGCCACCGTTGTAAACAGTAACTCAGTAAAGGCAAACATTCAAATAATTTGACTACTACATGCATGAACAGGCATATGCGCAACCAACATGCACTACTGTGGGAATCTCACTGCTCCAAAATGTCAATTACCGGCCACCAAATCAACCACATTTGTTGCTTCTTCCTCCTCATGTTATCAACAACTCATGAGCCAAGAAGTTGGGTGTCCCACACAAAGTTGTCATTAATAAGGTTTTGCCAAGAATTTTGGACTATACAAAATTCATGACCTTTACACAACATTCACCATTAGTGGACGATAGCACCACATTGTCAAATTTTAGATCGTGATGATCCATTGAAAGCATAGACCGCTTAACATTTATTAGGATGAACAAGTCATGGATGTCCATTGTCTATGCCACCATAGTCCCAGACTGCGCAGACTATGTGACGGTGTCCTACCAGGCTTCTGAGAGCAAGAGGTCTACACCTGCCACTCAAGCATGTTTTCAGTTTTAAAATTAAAATGCCGACTCTCAGCCTGCATGAGGTTTGTGTGTTGCATGGAACATTTTTCCCTGCTCTTTTAATGCCATATGGGGAGGAAATTGATAGTAGTGTACCAATGTGACTCTGAAAGACTTTTAATGTCAAATCTGCTACATAGGTCTCCAAGTTTTGTCTTGTCTGTACTAGCAGGGGTATGGGAGCACCAAACCCACACCTGTTATAATCTGGTCACCGTGGATGATCACAAAAATCCCATCAGCAGAAAAAACACAAGAGTAGTTGGAACCTGAGCTGACCACAATCCCCTATCTGTCAGACCACACTGGAAGTATCATTGGAGCGTTCCTAAACACACATAGATGCCACATCACAGCCGGAGAAACTTACTACACCTCACAGATAGAGATGAGAAAACCTATCTTGCCTCAGAGTAGTCCCCAAAGGAATAGCAAGCCCCCGACATATAAAACCAATGGTGATGTAAGAAAACACAATACACAGATAAGAAATATAGATTAGCAAAGACAAGGCCCGGCTTCCTAGATAGAACAGGACAGGATGGATAACTGATTGCGGTCAGTGGAAAAATATCAATCTCCTGATAAGAAAAATACTAAGACCACTGGGTCTCTTTCCCACTATGTCAGGTACTCTTGTAAATAATGGGAGAAGCAAAATACTAAAAAAGCACAAGAAATACAAAAGTGTAAATACTAAAATAGAACAGGAAGAATCTCCCTTTTGCTGTAGTGGGGCCCACAAAGGGGAAACCCCCATGCTCATCAAAACAGAAAGACAATTCCTCTCCTGCTAGAAAACAGACTTTAACTAAAACAAAAAGAAAAGCAAACACACTTAGGTGCGGATCAGGCAATATAGCAAATAACTTGCAACTTATCTGGAATGGGACAGGCACAGGAAAAATGGAGGGACAACTCCAAGCCAATTTAGAGACTGAGGAACAACAATAATAAGTGGCCCCAGCCAACAGACACTGCTCTACTATATAACCCAGGCTGATCTGCAATTGGGCTTCCTAACTCCCAATTAACTCCCACACCTGTTAATGCACAGTCAGCTTCACCCCCAGTCCTGACCACCAGAGGGAGCTCCAAACCATCACCCCCTCAGATCACATTCACATCACACACCTGTCTCTCATCCACCTTTATATTTCTTCTGTAATTAGCCTTGAAAGTTAAGGGCTCTGCCAAAATATTTTGTTATTTTGGAAGCTTTTCGACCCCCCTAAAGGTGTTTTCTGTCCCTTAAAGTTTGACCTCCCATTGAATTCAATGGGTTTTGGAAAGGTTTGAAGTTTGATTTCATAAAGGTGTGGCGAGTGTACTACTTGTTCACCTTGGTTCGGCGCTCCAAATCGCGGGGGATTAGCTCATTTATACACCTGATGAACCCAATTCTAGGGAGAAATGCGTTGAGTGTTGGATAAGGTTCAGAGTGTCAGATAAGTATGAGTATAATTTCATACCATTTGATTGGAAGAAAAAAATGTTTAAAAGAACTGAGAGTTCTCAGTGGGTGATACCCTTTAATGGCTAACTGAAAAGATGGTAATATATAGCAAGCTTTCCAGACTACTCAGGTCTCTTCATCAGGCATGGTATAATATTAATAATAACAATATTTATAATAACATAATATAATAACACAAAATCTGAAGAGTCACATATTTATACACAACAGGACAAAATAGAGCAGCAAATAGACAAGTGATGTGAAGCAGAACTATCACTATGACAAGGGGACAATCAGTTGTGGCAGAAAATATTGAAGCAGGTCAAAGATAAGCAGTGTAAAAGTTTTATTATTCTCTGATTGAGGTCTGGTCCAGAGTTGTAATTCCCTTAAATGGTCTGAGGAGAACATTTCTTAATTGTTGTAAAAAGACATAAATCCATGTGACACATTTATTCCTGCTCTGAATATGTCAAAGGTCATTATAACTTTGTACTTTGACCCTTCTGGAATGAATGTATCACAAAGATTTACGGTTTTTTTACATCAATTAAGAAAGGTGCTACCCAGACCATTTGGGGCATCGCAACTCTGGACAAGACATCAATCAGAGGTCAATAAAACTTCCACATTCCTTATCTATGAACTGCTGCAATATTTACTGCCACAAATTTTTGTCCCCTTCCTATACTGATAGTTCTGCTTCACATAACTTCTCTTATTTTCTGCTCCATTCTATGTCCTGTTGTGTATAAATATGTGGCTCTACAGATTTTGTGTTATACTGAGCCTGAGGAAGAGACCTGCATAGTCTCCACAGCTGCTATTATTACCATCTTTAATGCTATAATGCTTTTCTAATACATGTAAAGATTTTGGATAGGATTTTGGTGCAGTATCTTGAATGGGGGAAGTGTTTAATGAGTGGAAGGGGTGGGTATTCGGGGGAAGCCAAACGCACGTGGCACCATTTTGTTTCTTAACTTTATTTGTGGATGTTCCTGCAGCCAATCACAGAGCAACAAACATTCACAAGGTTCAGAAACAAGGGCTTATCATTGGCGGAAAATGTAGCTAGTTCGAATAAAATATAACTTTTAATAATTAATTTTTTAAAGGAGCATAAACCAACAAAATATAAACAAACAATCAGTGCAACCACCACAATAAATAATATTACAAATACATAGCAACAACTGGTTTGATCTCACCAAGTTGATAGTTGAGATTCTCCAAGTGTGCGAAAAATACTATATTGCCTACTGGAGGTGGAAGCATACACATGCCAACATACATGTGTATGCTTCAACATCCATGCCAACCTATTATTTCCTGCCACTTCAGGAATAAAGAACTCATTTATTCTTTTAGGAACACATGTTATTGAGGATAAAACGCGTTAGATGGATATACATAATTTTGGGTATTTTTTTACCCACACTTCTGGACTGCCCTTTTCAGGGCAGGAGCTACACATGAGCACAACAGGGTGAAATGTTATATTTCTTGTTCTGCAGCTTCCATCTGGAGATCTCTAATGGAGGATCGCAACTATGAACTTGGTGAGATCAAACCAGTTGTTGCTATGTATTTGTAATATTATTTATTGTGGTGGTTGCACTGATTGTTTGTACCAATCAGCCTCATGTACAGTAATCCCGACTCTTTAGCTAGGCGCTCTCAGAATTAGTACAAAATCCCTATTTCTTCAGAGTTTTATTAGATTCAAAGGTATATTAAAAAACGTCCGTATGTACACATGAAAAACACAACGCGTTTCGGCTACAATATCAGACAAGTAGCCTTCCTCAGGTAACAGTATAAATATAACAAGGATATTTTTATAGACAGAGGATTAACCTATCAGGGTTTTCTTCTTAATTAATTAATCAAGGAGACCCGCCTGGAATTTAATTAGCATTCCACACTCAGAGGTGGAAATCTTATTTTTTTTTTCTGTCTCCCTCCCATTACCGTCTCCCTCCCATTTCCTGTGTTAGAGGATTGTCATTTTCTTGCTGTGTTATAAATTATTTAAAAGGTATTCTGAGCTTACAAATAAACTTCATCAAAAATATTAGTATGTTAGTTGTTAAAATACACATAAATACTTAAAATACAAATGTCATAAAAAGTAACATATACATATTATGTAATATCGATAAAAAATAAAACAATTAAAATTATAAGTAAATAACCTGAAGATGCGTTCATCTATCAACGTGTGGGATAGAACTTGTCCTCGTATTTGTCGCTACACATCTCCAGGAGCCACTCAAACGGCTGCGCCACTGGAGCCATCCCATTGTTGGACAGATAGATAGAGGGTAGTGAAGATTATTTCTAACATATATATGTGTATAAAGGGAATTCCAAAGGAATCCATGGCTGTGACAAAGAAAATTCCTCACAGCATGAATACTTCAGACATTTTCTAATTATTTGTCATTTAAGCCATCAGGGTATAAGCAACAAAGCTTATACATCCAATATACTTCTTTTTTATTAGGCAACTGTACCCTATTAGATACAGTGTTGCACCGGGGTCAGGCAGACATCAAATATTTTCCCATAACTGAAGAGAAGTTGGTGTGAAAGGCTATGTGTGAGTAGCCCATTCTTGCCATTATACCTATGTCAATTTAGTCATGTTCAGACCATTTGAGTGGTCCGTCCTACATATTGTAGCCCACAGTTACAGGTAATCACATAAATCACATGGTCTGTTGTATAAGTGAGATAATTATAATCAGAGATGGCAATTCATTCTCCTGTACTATTAGATTCTATAAAGTTTTGACCATGTGTTAGCATTTTACAACAATGATGCTTCCTTTGTTCACACTTATAGACCCCAGATTTAATGTTTGCTGTCTTCATGTATTCATTATGAACAGGGGGAAATCTCCGGAGGCGACTTGGTGCAACTAAATTCCAGATCGTTTTCCCTCATCTAAATGTGATTTTAGGTATTTTAGGTATTATGCCTCTAAGTACAGGGTCTTGTTGTAAAATATACCAATATTTATTTAATATTTTTTTGATTCTTATATTGCTATCATTGTATGTGGTAATACAATTATAACGCCATTTATTGTTTGTATCTTTTTGGACTATTTCAGAATCATTTTCCTTTGGAGAGATTTTTATATTTCTTTTGCATTTTTTCTAGACATTCATCCTGAGTTTTTTTCAGGTTCATTTGACATGGTTCCTTAACCAATTTTTTGGGATATATTTTAGCTTGAAACCTTTGTAATAATATTTTTGATTGCGTTCTATAGTCAGCTTGTTTAGTGTTATTATTTCTAATGCGTAATAACAGGCTATATGGTATGTTCTTCTTCCATTTATGGTAATGAGCACTACGGAAATCCAAATATCCATTTACATCTACTGGTTTGAAATTAGTTTTAGTTTTTATCCTATTATCTTTATGACATCTTAAGTCAAGAAATACAATCCTGTCACGGTTAATATTCGAAGTGAAACTGATCCCCCATCATTGGTGCTCAATTCTTCTACCAGGGACTCGGCCTCACTTACTTCCGCTTTCCATATAAGATCATCGATTTGTTGACATAAAACATACCATAAAGCCAGTTTCTACGCATTAGAAAAATAACACTGAACAGGCGGACTATAGAACCCAATCAAAAATATTATTACAAAGGTTTGAAGCTAAAAAAAATTGATTAAGGAAGCATATCAAATGAACCTGAAAAAAACTCAGGATGAATGTCTAAAAAAAATGCAGCATCCGCATAAAGAGTTTATTGTAAAGCTAAACTTTATTCCAAATACATAAAAAAGAAAATCATAAAAACAGCCATGTATACAGAGGATTACGTGTTTCGAGCGGAAAATTGCTCTTATTCCTGACATATCACTACATGTTAGAAATCTTTAAATAGTAGATATTTAATTAAATAAATATACAAAAGATGAGACAACTCTTACAACCAACATTAATCATGATATCGCCAGGGAACATAGGTGACATGAACAAACAGTAGTTGTATTCATTGCATAATGGAAACAAAAATAAAAACATATATTTGCATATAAAACAAAACCTATTTCCAAAAAAGTATATGTAGACATAAATGCATTTATCTGTGTATGTGCACAACATATGTCCACATTATATATCAATAACAATAATAAACACACCGAAAAATACAGAAAAATATAAATGCAGTACAAATGTGCAAATATAAAAAGTGCATTAAATGCAAAAAATACAAAAATCCACAAAGCTCAAATAAATAAAAGTCAAAAAGTACATGAAAGCTTTATAATAGTGGATAAAATCACCCGTTATACATCTGAAGCCATGCACAAAACATTGAGCAACAATCTTCAATAACATCACATAAATCAGTGGCCAAATTTAAGCCAGTAAAGCTCATTGGCACTCAAACAAATTGTCTTCAGTATCATATATAGGTAAGTCATCAGGTAAAATTTGTGCAGGAAAACTCATTCAAGATATGATATCTTCAAATTTAAAAGTAAAAGTATCAGCAGGCAGAGTAAAGGGGGCTTTACACGCTACGACATCGCTAATGCGAACTCGTTGGGGTCACGGAATTGGTGATGCACATCCGGCCGCATTAGCGATGCCGTTGCGTGTAACACCTATGAGCGATTTTGCATCGTTGCAAAAACGTGCAAAATCGCTCATCGGTGACATGGGGGTCCATTCTCAAAAAACATTACTGCAGCAGTAACGAGGTTGTTCCTCGTTCCTACAGCAGCACACATCGCTCCGTGTCACACCGCAGGAACGAGGAACCTCTCCTTACCTGCGTCCCGGCCACTATGCGGAAGGAAGGAGGTGGGCGGGATGTTACGTCCCGCTCATCATCGGCCCTCTGCTTCTATTGGGCGGTGGTTCAGTGACGCAGCTGGGACGTCGCTGTTACACTGAATGAACCGCCCCCTTAGAAAGGAGGCGGTTCGCCGGTCACAGCGACATCGCCAGACAGGTAAGTAGTGTGACGGGTCTTTGCGATGTTGTGCGGCACGGGCAGCGATTTGCCCGTGTCGCACCACAGATGGGGGTGGTTCCCACGCTAGCAATATCGGTACCGATATCGCAGCGTATAAAGCGGCCTTTAGTCAAGATAACCAGATGTGCATTCAAACAAGGTGTATACAACACCATCACATAGGATGGATCAGCAGGCAAAGTTTGTCCAGGTGTGGCAAATGTTGTGAATGTCATCTGAGTGGGTGCTGGTGTGGAGCTCCCTCTGGTGGCCAGGAATGGTAATAAAGCTGAGTTTGAATCTGTGATTCAGACCGGTGATGGAATTAATTCAGAATCCAGGAAATCCTATTGCAGATTAGCCTAGTTTATTTGGGAGAGGTTTTTGTGCCTGGCGGTCGCCAATGATAAATGTTCCTGCATGCTTCTGAAGATGGTTGGGAGTTTTAAATTCTATTTTTCCCATTTATTTGGTTCCAGAATCTACTCCAGATAAGTTTACTGTTTTTGTGCTTAATTGCTGGATTTGCACTTAAGAGTGATTCTGCACATTCCATTTGGTTCTGTATTTGGTTTCTTGTATGTGAGGATCTGTCTTTCTGCTTTTGTGAGCGGGGCAGTTCCTCCAGCAAGAAAGGGAGCTTGCTTCCTGTTCATGTTTGGATTAGTTGCACTTTAGAAAATGTTTTTGTCCTGTGATTTTGTTTCTTCCCATTATATCTGCAGTTCTGTGTAACGTGTCTAGCACAAGGTTACCTGATATAGTGGGGGAGAGTCCATGCGGTCTCAGTATTTTTTATTATCAGGAGATTGGTATTGTTTGCAAGT